>NC_135826.1:25840231-26140231 GCF_964213995.1 Mustelus asterias
AGAGAAAAAAGGGGGGGAGGAGAGAGAGAAAAAGGGGGGGAGAGAGGAGAAAAGGGGGGGGGAGAGAGAGAGAAAAGGGGGGGAGAGAGAGAGAAAAAGGGGGGGAGAGAGAGAGAAAAAGGGGGGGAGAGAGAGAGAAAAAGGGGGGGAGAGAGAGAGAAAAAGGGGGGGAAGAGAGAGAAAAAGGGGGGGAGAGAGAGGGAGAGAGAGAGAAAAAGGGGGGGAGAGAGAGAGAAAAAGGGGGGGAGAGAGAGAGAAAAAGGGGGGAGAGAGAGAGAAAAAGGGGGGGAGAGAGAGAGAAAAAGGGGGGAGAGAGAGAGAAAAAGGGGGGAGAGAGAGAGAAAAAGGGGGGGAGAGAGAGAAAAAGGGGGGGAGAGAGAGAGAAAAAGGGGGGGAGAGAGAGAGAAAAGGGGGGGAGAGTGAGAGAAAAGGGGGGGAGGAGGGGTTGGGATTCCTGAGCGATGTATCCTCATTATGCAAGTTAAAAGTAACAGTTTCTAATGAGGGAAGTCAAAGATACAGCTATTTCCAACCCGAATCTACATTGCAAATTAACAAGCAGTGAGGTCATTGGGAGGAGTTCAAGTAGATCGAACTTTCGCTTCAAAGGATTGAAGCACAATTCATATCCTATCCTAATCACTTTGTAATTTATGTCCAAAACGCCTACAGATCTTTGATGCTAAATACGGTATGCATCAAAGTAGATAAATTCACATATATTTCTGAATTTCTCGTCTTCTATTAACAGGACACTGACTATTAAATTATTGATTTTTTTCCTGAGAGACATCTTACTTATACCCTATTAACCACCCTGGGATACATGCTGCCTGAATCAAGTACAGGACAAGTTTCCCCTGACATTATCGACAATAGGTGCGAGAGGAAAAAGAAAGCAACACAAAGACGATACCATCCTACTTTCCCTTGCCTGTCAGGAAGATAGCCATATTTCACTAACCAACTTCCCACAGACGCATAACTTTGATTAGAAACTGAGCGGAGTGTGAATAAACAAAACTGCATCGTTCAACTTCAGAGTTCTGAATATTTGTGATATAACATGCTTTTCTGCCTCCACAAAAATTGATGTGGAAATGCCGGCTTTGGACTGGGGTAAACACAGTAAGGAGTCTAACAACACCAGGTTAAAGTCCAACAGGTTTATTTGGTAGCAAACGCCACTAGCTTTCGGAGCGCTGCTCCTTCGTCAGATGGAGTGGAAATCTGCTCTCAAACAAGGCACAGAGACACACAATTGTCTCTGTGCCCTGTTTAAGAGCAGATTTCCACTCCATCTGATGAACGAGCAGCGCTCCGAAAGCTAGTGGCGTTTGCTACCAAATAAACCTGTTGGACTCCTTACTGTGTCCACGAAAATTGTGCAGTGCACATCGTACATATCATTAGTTACTGAAAGTTAGCAGAGAACATGATAGATATTACAGAGTGGTGAGAAATGCTGTAATCAAACTGCAAAGATGATCCAATCACATATCTACATCCAGGGTTACAAATTCTGGGAGATTCATACTATGTTTGTGGCCCGGATTTCTAAATTATGTTTTTTGTGATTCATGGGGCAAGGAGGGGACTCAAAGCTGCTAAAATCCAAAAACAAAAATACATATAATTTTGGGGAAGTTACTATATATAAAGCAAGAATGGTCAATTCTGAATGCACTTTGGGTAAAAAATGAAGAGCAGTCTAAGCAAAAACTAGAAATTCATCATTGATGATCCAGATTCAACCTGCTGAGCGTGATTCTTCTTCCTACATTTCTCATTTTTCAGTTTTTTTTTAAACTTTGCACTACACCAACAGCTGGCTAAGTTTATCAGAAGAAAGACTAGCTTGTTTATTTATTCCTTTGTGAGACATGGCCGTCGCTGGCTGGCCAACATTTTATTGCCCATTCTTAGTTGCCCCTGGAAGGCAGTTGTGAGTCAACCACATTGCTGTGGGTCTGGACCCACATGTAGGCCAGACCAGGTAAGGACAACAGATTTCCTTTCCTAAAAGGACATCAGTGAACCAGATGGGTTTTATCCAACAATCAACAATGGTTTTGTGGTCATCAGTAGATTCTTAATTCCAGATTTTTAAAAATGAATTTGAATTCCACCATCAGTCATGGTAGGATTGAAAGCCGGGTCCTCAGAACATTAGCCGAGTTTCTGGATTAATAGTCTAGCAATAATACAGTGGAGCCCCGATGTAACACGCCCCGATTTAGCGCGAATTCGCATATAACGCGATGGTGTCATTGGACCCGGTTTTTCCCCCGCTAATAATTGGCAAATTTAGCGCGACCCCGCTTTTATGGACCCCAACCATCGTGTTATAACAGGGCTCCACTGTACCACGAGGCCATCACCTCCCATGGTGAAATGCCCATTTTTGAAATAGAGACCTAAGCAACTAGACGCCGTCCCATCATTTAATTCATGCATAGTAACCTCTAAGTTGCTAAACCAAATGGGATATGTTGTTAGTAAATAAAATTGTATACATTTAATTTATGAAGTTGCGAGAAAATCTTATGTTTCGAATGTCATTTTTTTTCAAACATGGATTTGAATCCACCTAGACTGCCTACATGCTGTGACTGCTGCAAATATCTGGCATGAAACAAGTTTGATAGACTCGATACGCGAGATGCAAATGGTCATTTCAGATTGATCACCTATTGAGGACGTGGGAAACAGGGGGAATGTGAAAACAGTACAGAAGGAAAAACTGGAAACATGCTAGTATAATGAGTTTTATTCTTCTGGAGTTTAAGTTTCAGAAGAGCAAAGAAAACTTTGCTTTACATCTCACCCATGTAGCATCTAACCGAGGATTGTTTCATGGTCTAACAATGGACACTAAAATTAGACAAATGTTCGATTATTCTGCACTCATGTCTTTCAAATAAATTAACAAAATACTATACCACAGACCTGATCAAACTAACGTTTTAGCAAATTTCTTTACAGCTATGAGGAAACATGAATTACTAATGCATAAATCTACATTAATAACATTTTTATGACAGGTAAAGTATCTGAAAGCACTCAAAACAGAGGGAAAAACAAAGAGGCAGAGGCTAAGGTGCAGCAGCCAAATAGGGCAGCTAGTCTTGCTGATAGAGAGCTCAAGGATATTCATGTTTATGCAGGATTGATTCCTGCAGTTGGACAGTATAATGGCGGCTGAGATATCAAAGGCGATAACAGAAAGAAAGTTAGGTGTGGTCAAATGTATACGAAAACTGACCCTCTACCTAGAAATTATGATGAGAAAAAAAAACAAGGATGGAGTCTTGAAGCACTGTCCACACATAAAATGCAACTGCCAAACTTGAAGTTGTTCTGCAGTCTCCAGCTCAATCTTTACTGAATGCTACTCTAAAAAAAAACACAAAAGTTAACAGATAAAATAACAAGTGTAATCATGTAAACCACTTAGCAGAAAACTAACAGAGAATCAGCCAAAGACTGAATTGCTCTCTCCTGATAACTACATTGCAGTAGACGGTTCATTTGTCTGTCGTAGGTGAATTGTGAAACAAGAACAGAGTTCACTCAGTTCACATGCACTGCATAATGTTGCTGCAACGAGGGTCAAAGAAGATCAGCTTTACATTAACGATAATACTGTTCCATAGCTGTTACAGCAGATTAACGTGTCTATTTTAGAACCTTTAAACAACAACCATTATACTGCTACACAAAGTTAATATTTCAGTTAATAAAGGAGGTTAAACTGATACTTTCATGATTCGTCAGTAATTTTTCAATAGGTTACAGACTAAGTAACCAACCATAGTCCACAAAGGACCATAGGCATCCATTAGAGAGAGAAAAAGTATTGAGATTACTTATTGAAGTATTGAGAGTATTGAGTGGCAAGCACTGCTGCTTCACAGCTCCAGGGACCTGGGTTCGAATCCTGGCTTGGGTCACTGTCTGTGTGGAGTTTGCACATTCTCCAATGTGCGTGGGTTTAATCTCAATACTCCAGTCTGCATGGGTTTCCTCCGGGTGCTCCGGTTAGGGGCGACATTCCTCAAATAGGGGGCAAGGTGAGGAGGCAAACTTCCATGAACTAACTCAGACGGTACAGGAAAGGAACCTGAACCACTGGCATCATTCAGCATCACACTCTTTTAATCTAGCCAACTGAGATAACTGACCCTCACAAAATATGGAACGCTTCACAAATTTGTATGTCACCTGGCACAGAATCATGTTAATCTTCTCTGTTTTGTTCCAATTTTAGCATGTGCTGCCGCCAAAGAAACCCATAGTCAGCATTACTCAAGTAATAAAAACCTGAAACTTTGTTCATGTGGAAATAATCCTCAGCTTTGCTGTGACAAATAGTACGACACCAACTATTACTATGTGTTGAAACAGGAGATTTGCTCTAGAAAGCAAATTTTTTTCTTGGTTAAGAATCTGAACACTCCAGACTACTCTCTATGCCAAGGTGGTGATTTCTGATTGTGCCAAAATGATAGCAATGCAAATGCTGTTTTGTACAAGACTGGATTTCCCCCATACAAACAAACATACCAATTAGGGGCAGCCACAGCCCTCGGCCTCTCGAGCCTGCTCCACCATTCAATAAGATCATGGCTGATCTGATTTTGGCCTAATTTCTACATTCTGCCGATCCCTGATGACCTTTGATTCCCTCGTTAGTCAAGAATTTATCTTCCCCTGCCTTAAAAATATTTGTTGACCCGAGTTCCAAAGATTCACAACCCTCATGAAAAAAATTCTCCCATTCTCAGTCTTAAATGGAAAACCGCTTATTTTAAAGTATGTCCTCCAACTCTCGTCTTTCCGACTAGGGAAAACGTCCCCTCGGGGGCGGCATGGTAGCACAGTGGTTAGCACTGCTGCTTCACAGCTCCAGGGACCTGGGTTCGAATCCCGGCTTGGGTCACTGTCTGTGTGGAGTTTGCACATTCTCCCTGTGTCTGCGTGGGTTTCCTCCGGGTGCTCCGGTTTCCTCCCACAGTCCAAAGATGTGCGGGCTAGGTTGATTGACCATTCTAAATTGCCCCTTAGTGTCCCGGGATGCATAGGTTAGAGGGGTTAGTGGGTAAATATGTAGGGATATGTGGATAGGGCCTGGGTGGGATTGTGGTTGGTGCAGACTCGATGGGCCAAATGGCCTCTTTCTACACTGTAGGATTCTATGATTCTATCCTTTCAGCATCCACCCTGTCAAGTCCCCTCAGGATATTATACATTTCCATAAAATCACCTCTCAATCTTCTAAACTCCAACGAATACAGGCCTAGCCTTTCCAACCTTTTCTCACAAGATCCCTTCCACCCCCCACCCTCAGGTTTCAGTTGAGTGAACTGAACTGCTTCTAACTCATTTATATCCTTTCCTAAATAAGGAGACCAAAACTATTCACAGTACTCCAGATGTAGTCAAACCAATTCCCTGTACAGCTGCCACAAAGCATCCCTGTTTTTATATTCCATTCTCCACACAATAAATGACAACATTCCATTTCCCTTTCTAATCACTTGCTGTACCTGCATATTAACTTGGAGATTCATGCACCAGGGCACCCAGATCCCTCTTTACCTCAAAGTTCAGCAATCTCTCCATTTAAATAATATGCTGCTTTTATTAGTTTTCCTGTCAAAGTGAACAGGTTCACCTATTCCCACATTATATTCCATCTGCCAAATTTTTGCCCACTCATTTAACCTACATCTCTTTGCAGACTCCTATGTCCTCTTCATAACTTATTTCCTTGCCTAATTTTGTATCATCAGCAAGTTTAGATACCATATATCGATCATTTCATCCAAGTCAGTAATATAAAATGGTAAAAAGTTCAGACCCCAGCGCTGATTCCTGTGGTGCTCCACTCATCACATCTTGCCAACCCAAAAAAGTGATTCATTTATCACTACTCTCTGCTTCCTGTTAGCTAACAAATCCTCTATCCATGCTAATATGTTACCCTCTACAAGTTCATATTTTGCATAGCAACCTTTAAGATGGCATCTTATCAAGTACCTTCTGGAAATCAACATCAACTGGCTCCCCTCTACCCAACATCAACTGGCTCCCCTCTACCCAACATCAACTGGCTCCCCTCTACCCAACATCAACTGGCTCCCCTCTACCCAACATCAACTGGCTCCCCTCTACCCAACATCAACTGGCTCCCCTCTACCCAACATCAACTGGCTCCCCTCTACCCAACATCAACTGGCTCCCCTCTACCCAACATCAACTGGCTCCCCTCTACCCAACATCAACTGGCTCCCCTCTACCCAACATCAACTGGCTCCCCTCTACCCAACATCAACTGGCTCCCCTCTACCCAACATCAACTGGCTCCCCTCTACCCAACATCAACTGGCTCCCCTCTACCCAACATCAACTGGCTCCCCTCTACCCAACATCAACTGGCTCCCCTCTACCCAACATCAACTGGCTCCCCTCTACCCAACATCAACTGGCTCCCCTCTACCCAACATCAACTGGCTCCCTTTATCCATGCTGCTTGTTATTTCCTCAAAAGAACTCCAATAAATTAGTCAAACATGTTCCCCTTTCACAAAACCACATTGACGCTGCTGAATTTTATTGAGATACGCAACTGGAACTTCGGAAAAATAACACTTCTTTAATTCAAAATAGATGCTCCCATACTAACCCAAGTGTCAGCCACCTCCAAACAAGACATAATCTCAGTTTTTTTTAAATTTCGTCATGGGATGTGGGCGCAGCTGGCTGGGTCAGCATTTCTTGCCCGTCTTTTGAATCTGTCGTTTGCAATGTCTTATTTAAGAGCTTGTTTTTTATGAATAAAGTATATTTTTGAAATTAAAAAAGATTTCTTGCCCATCTCCAATTGCCCTAAACTGAGTGGCTTGCTAGGTCATTTAAGAGTCAACCACACTGCTGTGGATCTGTATGTCAGACTAGGCAAGGATGGCAGATTTCCTTCCCTAAAGGACATGAGTGAACTAGATAGATTTTTAAGACAATCGTTTCATGGTCTTCATCAGATTTCAACGTCTGCCGTGGTGGGATTCGAACCCAGGTCCCCAGAGCATTACCTTGGGTCTCTAGAGTACTAGTCCAGTGACAATAACACTATAACCTCCCTAATGTGACATTAGGTTACAATCAGCAATGATTTAATTGAATGGCAGAAAAGACTCAAGAGCTTCTAGTAACCTATTTGATTACCTTGCGAACAGATTGTCAGTCAAGCACAAATTGCATGCCTCTAAAATAAAAGCAAAATACTGTGGACGCTGGAAATCTGAAATAAAAACAGAAAATGCTGGAAAAACCCAGCAACTCTGGCAGCATCATCTATGGAGAGAAACAGAGCTACATGTTCCAAATCTGTTCTTCTTCAAAGAAGAACCATACAGACTCAAAATGTCAACTCTGATGCTGCCACAGATGTGGCCAGACCTGCTGAGTTTTTACAGCATTTTCTGTTTTTATTTTAGTATACCTTTAATAAAGCCTCAACAATTAATACTAATAACGTCATGCTTGGAAACCTCAGATAAACATCTGGAGCCTCTTCATTTGCAGTTAACTCAATATTCAACCAAGATTTACTTAGACTGAAATTTGTACCAACATGTAGTATTGGGTAGCAACAGGAGTTTACCTTTTATTCCTTGTGAAAACTTATCAACATGACTAAAACGGCTCACAGATGTGCCAGATATCGTTTACTGTTGTGAATGCTAAAGACGTTCTGAAAATCTACATATGAAATAGTAAAATCATGTTACTTTTACTTTGTTGGCCACTGTCCGAATGGGTATGTGGGAAATTAAATCACATTATTCGGCAACAAAATACTGGTCAATATTTGAGATGCATCTCACAAAAAGTGGCGCTAATGGGTTTCCCTTTCCATCTTTGTTACTTTGTTCTTTCATCTTGATCTATTTCAATGACGAAAAGTAAATACGTAAATTTTAAGTACTAGGAGCTTAGCCCATTTTATAATGTACTTCAAAGTGTTTTTTCAACTACATTGAAAATGCATTTTAATCATTAAAGTTTGTATCATAACTCTAAACCAAAAGTTAGTATGTAAAGCTTTCCAGCAAATGCAGGAGGACACACTTAAATGAAAATGGATACAGGTCTATGGGAATCACCTCATTTGGTTACATTCCTACTTGTCCCAACACAGCCAACACTCTCAGGCAATGCCTTCCTTTCTAGACCCTTGCACCAGTATCTTCAGAGCATCCAGACACTGACTTTCATCTTTTCCTCAATTATATTACATTGACCACAAACTCAATACAAATGGGAAGAAATTCTATCTGTCGATAGATGACCCAGCTTTACTTTAGTTAGTCAGTCACTGTACTGCACGACTGTGGTCCAATATCAAGTTGTGAATGAGGTAGAAATTCCTTTGCTTTGGAAGACCAAAAATATTGTACTTAGCAACATACACATCCCCCCACCCAAACCTCACTGAGGTCTTGTCAATTTTTCCCACATTCAGACTGTTGATTCATGTTTTTTGGGTTCAGCTTTAAACCCAACATCTTATTCTAAACGTTGTGACAGAAGTCCATGGGATGAATTAATATTTGTAGAGGTGCTCAGAAGTTTGAAAATCGCTATGTTACACTATGAAATGGTGTCAGCCTTCCTCGTACTACTTTTAGGTTTAACTATTATCTTGAAAATGCTTCGAGACTGTTCCAATTTAGCTGCGTCAATGATCAATTCTCAGGCACATAAATACCATTTTATTAATGCTGTGATACAAGCAGTTTTGACTTCAATATATGCTGGAACAAAACAAGCTCAGTCTTTCTAGAAAAGAGATGCAGGTATTGCTGAACAATTGGAGAAACAATCAGTAAGGTGCATGACCGTAGCAAAGTCAGCTAACATAACATGCAGGCATATAGTAGAGAAATTGGAGGTCTTGTGGCACAGCGGGTAGTGTCCCTGCCTCTGAGCCAGAAGCTCTGGGTTCGAGTCCAATCCCAGGACCTGACAACTAAGGAAAAGGCATTCAAAACAAGTTGAGAGTTGGAGCCTCGACTATCACATCTACTGCTCCAAACTACAACATGCATGGAAAAGTGCATGCTGGCACAGCCACTTGGACTCCGAGTGATCTTTAGCACAACACTATCATATAGTAGAGAGTGGAACACAGGTCAAAGAGCAATAGTAGGTACATATAGAATATTGATTTACACTCCACTTTGAGTATTAAGTACATTAAGGCCACCATTCTAGTTAAGCACATCCTGATTTGAGAGACAGCTAAACATACCCGAGATTAAGGCTGAAATGTTTACATTGGAAAAAAGCCAACTCGGGAGATAGCGAAGCTTTGTGAGGATAGCGCAGAGGAGGCCATGAATGCGACAAATACAATTTTGAAGGCTGAGATCAATAGATAAAGGTGCCAAGGGATATGGAACAAAGATGGTTAAATGGAGCTGAGTTAAAGATCAGCTGTAATGTGATTGGAGGAAAAGACTTCAGGGGGTGAATGGTCTACCCTTCTCTCTGTTATAGAAGTATATGTAAAAAGTACCCAAATAACTGTTCGATGCAACTAAAAACTGATAATGATTCTATGATTATAGGTATCACACAGGCAAGCTCAGAAAAGGGAAGGTGAACCAAACGGTTTAAATTCAACTATTTCATACAATGGTCAATGTGTGAAAGAGTGGATATCGGCAAATTTCAGAGGGCACTGAATAATTCCTTTAGTAAAAGGTCTTCATAAAGAGCCTAGTGCTGCAGTTTTTTGCAAAAACTTGGGGATCATTCAGATATATATACTCTTCTTAGCAATCCTGTACATTCTGTTGCTAAAAATTTGAATTCTCTTTAGAAACCAGCAAAGGGCGACCAAAAATTAAAGAGGGAGAAATTAGAGTATGAAAGAAAACTGGAAAGAAATACCAAAATAAGCAGTAAAAGGCTTTACAAGTATACGAAAAGGAAGAGAGTAGCTAAAGTGAGCATTGGTCCCTCAGAGGATGAGACTGCAGAATTAATAATAGGAAACATCAGAGGTTTGGAACATGTATTTGTCTCAGTCTTCACAGCAAAGAAATAAAAAGCATCCCAAGAATAGTGAAAAATCAAGAGGCAAATGGGAAGGAGGAACTTAAAACAATTATGATCATTAGAGAAAAGCACCAAGATATCTAATTGGACTAAAGGCTGACAGATTCTCTCAACCTGATCGTCTGTATCGTAGGGCCTTAGAAGAAGTGGCAAAAGAGATAGTGGATGCGTTGAAGGTAACCTTCCAAAATTTCCTAGATTCTGAAAGGACCCAGCTGACTGGAAAACACAAATGAAACACCTCTATTCAAGAAAGCAAGGAGACAGAAAACCTCGCTTGGCCAGTTAGCTAAACATCTGTCTTTAGGAAAATGTTAGATCCATTATTAAAGAGGTAGTCGCAGACTTTTTGAAAATCCTAATACCATGAGGCAGAATAAACAAGATTTTGTGAAAAGGAAATGAGGTATGACAAATTTATTAGAATTCTTTGAGGATATAATATGCAGGGTGAATAAAGGGAAGCTAGTAGATACAGTGCAAATGAATTACCAAAAGGCATTCAATAAGGTTACAACACAAGATGAGAGCCAAGAGCTCGTTGAGTTGATATATTAGTGTGGATAAAGGATAGGCTTACAGACTTGAGATAAGTTGGCAATTTTCAACTTGGCAAACTGCAACTGGTGGAGTACCACAGGAAATAGTGCTCAATTGTCAACTATTTACAATCTATACATATGTTAATAACTTGGACTGTATTGCCACCAAATTTGTTGATGATACAAAACTAGGCAGGTAAGCAAGTTGTGAGGAGGATACAGAGTCTGCAAAGTGATTTAGATAGGTTAAGTGAATGGGAAATAAATTGGCAGATGGAGCATGTGGAAAAAATGTGAACTTGTCCACTTTGGCAGGAAAAATAGAAAAGCAGAATATTATTTAAATGGAGAGACTGCAGAACTCTGAGGTACAGGGGGATCTGGGTGTCCAGGTACATTAGTATGCAGAAAGTTAGTTTGCAGATACAGCAAACAATTAGGAAGGCAATCGAATGTTGGCATTTATTGCAAGGGTGAAATAAAGTATAAAAGTAGAGAAATCTTGCCACAGCTGTAGCAAGGACATTTGAGAGATCACACCTAGTGTGCGCAGTTTTGGTTTCCTCACTTAAGGGGGGGAACACACTTCCATTGGAAGCAGCTCAGAGGAGATTCACTCTGTTAAACCCTGGCATGAAGGGGTTATCATAAGAGGAAAGGTTGAGCAGGTTGGGCCTATGAGAAATTATTTTATTGAAATACAAGATGGAGGCAGTTTAACAGGCTGAGTGGGTGTTTTTCCCATATGGAGGAAACGAGAATTAGTTGGTACCATTTAAAAATAAGGCACCTCCCTTATTTAGGACTAAGGTGAGGAGAATTTTTTTCTACATCAGTGTTGTTAGCCTTTGGAATGATCTTCCACAAGACACGAGTGGAGGTTGGTTCATTGAATATAATCAAGGCTCAGTTAAACAGGTCTTTGATCAACAAAGGTATCAAAGGATTTTGGGGGCAGGCAGGAAAGTGCAAATAAGGCCACAAAAAGATTAGCCATAATCTTATTGAATGGCAGACAGACTCAAAGGGTTGAATGGCATATTCCTGCTTCTATTTTTATGTCATAGAGTTATAGAAGTTTACAACATGGAAACAGGCCCTTCAGGCCAACTT
This sequence comes from Mustelus asterias, assembly GCF_964213995.1. Lineage (NCBI taxonomy): Eukaryota > Metazoa > Chordata > Chondrichthyes > Carcharhiniformes > Triakidae > Mustelus > Mustelus asterias. The sequence continues at coordinate 25,852,015 of NC_135826.1, forward strand.
GTCCATGCCGCCCCTTTTCTTAACACCTAAGCTAGTCCCAATTGCCCGCATTTGGCCCATATCCCTCTATACCCACCTTATCCATGTAACTGTCTAAATGCTTTTTAAAAGACAAAATTGTACCCGCCTCTACCATCACCTCAGGCAGCTTGTTCCAGACACTCACCACCCTGTGTGTGAAAGAATTGCCCCTCAGTACCCTTTGTATCTCTCCCCTTAAACCTATGCCCTCAAGTTTGAGTCCCCTACCTTTGGGAAAAGATATTGACTATCTAGCTGATCTATGCCCCTCATTATTTTATAGACCTCTATAAGATTACCCCTCAGCCTCCTACGCTCCAGAGAAAAAAGTCCTACTCTAAGTCCCATGTCATGTTCTTCATTCCAGAAAGGAAACAACTTGCATTTATTTTGCACCTTTAACATAATAAAACATTCCAAGATGCTTCACGAGAGTATTAACAAACCAAATTTGATACTGAGCCACATAAACAGGTTTTAAGATGGGTGACCATAAGCTTGATGAAACAGATTGGTTTTACATTGCATCTTAAAGGAATCAAGAGTTAGAGGTTAAGAGCTTTATTTTTTCCAAATTCATTCCTGTTATATGGAGCCACTGCTAAGGCCAGCATCTGTTTTTAATCCCTCGCTGCCCTTGAACAGAGTGGCTTGCTCAGCCATCTCAGAGGGTAGTTAGCCGAGAGTCTGGAATCACATGTAGGCCAGACCAGGTAAGGCAACAGGTTTCCTTCCCTAAAGGACATTAGTGAACTAGATGGGTTTTTACAACAATTGATGATAGTTGTCAAAGGATTGTAGGGCTGGAGGAGTTTGTAGAGATCTCAAGGGGCAAGGTCACAGAGGGGTTCGAACACAAAGATGAGAATTTTAAATTCAAGGTGTTATCTGGCCCAGAGCTGCCATATGTTAGCAATTATGGGGGTGATGGGTGAACTTTGAGAGAGTTAGGGCATGGGCAGCAGAGACTTTGATGAGCTGATGTTTGTGGGGGGTGGAATGCAGATGGACAGTCAAAAGAATGTTTGTGGGGGGTGGAATGCAGATGGACAGTCAAAAGAGCACTGGCATAGTCACATCTAGAGGATTACAGCAACCAATGGGTTGAAGTAATATGTGCACTTAATTTGAATCAAATGTTTAATCTGTAAGGCTATCACAATCCAAGTGTACTTTAACAATGAATTGCAGTACTAATATCAGTTTTTAAACAAGAACCAATATAAACACAATGAAAAACTATTACAAAAGCCTATCCAAAAAGGTGACTAAGTTAGAAAACAAAACCTATACTTGTCTCTTCGATTCTGTGCAGCAGGCTCGTAAGTCCAAGTTTCTAGCAAAGCAACCAACATGTATCATTGAAAATTTAGCTCATCAAGAATTTTAAAAATGTACTTATCTGTGCCAAAACAAATTTCATGCGAGCTAACATGGGAGAGGGGAGGCAAGATAGTTCAAACAAATATTATGCTGTAAAAAAAATGCAAGACATTTTTATTTCAAAACTCTATCTGCAGCACAAGTGTATTCTTTTGCATTTTCGTATCTCAATTATTTTGAGGAGTTAAATGTTAAATAGCCTATATAATGGATGTAAAAGTGTAAAACACGACAAAGAATTTCTATGGGTTACTAAACAAAGAATTAGCAATGTCAAAATCATCAGCTCTCAGAAAATCTCATCTCTTCCTCCAAATCCCAAAATCATCTACGCTTTCCTCTTCAGTTTCAAGGGCAATGAGTCCAACAGAACTCACTTCCTTATCAATCTGCCTAGGAAACAGGTAGGTGTAGACTCAGAGGACAGCTCCAAAATTCACAATCATACAACCACCCATCAAAAACTAAATCTTGCCTTGAGTAAAGCAAGATGATGATTATAAATTAACTCGAGAAGTCAAGTGAAGGAAAGTTCCTAATCTACTTGTTTGGCAAATTAAAGAGAGACATCTTAACTTGAAAAATGTAAAATCAATGGAACAGAGATATTCAGTCCTTAAACCTTAATTGAGGCATTAAACCTTAATCGAGGCATTATTTTCCTTAAGTAAACTGGGGGAACATTTCTCTTCTAAACAGAGTAGTTTGCTTCATTGTTAAGCCAAACTTAATTCTTAAGAAAATGTACATTGTCATCCAGTGGTTGAGATTTTTGAACCACAGAAAGAAACATGAGCTAGAAAGTTGCAATACGCAACTGACTGAATTGATCTTTGGGTTAAAAGTAAATATTTTGCCAAAGTTAAATAACATTCATTCTACATGCTGGAAAAGTAACAATGGCTCCAAACTAAGTAGCAAATCAGCCAGCAACTAACTGTACTTTCGTATCCTTTACTTCCTCTTTCTCCATTCCACTTACTGGACGTGTAAATGGAAACAGCTGTCCGGTGGAAAATTTAGTCTGTTCAAGTTATTAATCTCACAACATTACTGTTGTTATGGGATTGGAGAATACTTTTACTCCTCCCTCCCCTGTTGGAAAATAGATGTCAATTTATTAAACGTCTACTCGCAGAACTTCGTTATGATGGTCAATTAAAAAGGAAGAGGGAAATATTGAGAGAGGCACCAAAACACTGCCTTTGTCGTGAGTGTTGAGTTTGCTTTTCTCCAAAAAGATCTAATCATCAGTATTTCAAACCAACAAGCAGGTTGACTGCAGTAACAGAGTATCCTGCTTCACCTCTTGGTGCCCCTTTCCATTTGGGAATAGGAACCGACTGGTTGATTAGTCAAAAGTACAAAGTGAAGATGGGGGTGGGCTGGGGGGAGGGAGAGACTGTCCAACTTATTAAAAGTCTACCACCAGAACTTCATTATCATGGTCAATTAAAAGGAAGAGATAGAGGGAGAAAAAAAAGAATGAGAGGCACCAAAACACTGCCTTTGTCGTGAGTGTTGAGTTTGTGTTTCTCCAAAAAAAAGATCCAATCATCAGAATTTCAAACCAACGGACAGGATGGCTCCAGTAACAGGATCTCCTGTTTAATCTCTTGGTGCCCCTTTCCATTTGGGAACAAGTACCGATTGGTTGATTTGTCAAAAGTACAAAGTGAAGGCTGGAGTGGAGTGGGTTGGTCGGGGGGGGGGGGCGGGGGGGGAAGAGATTGTGTCCAACTGCCTCTGGCTTTAAGGGATTGAGGTGGGAACTGTCAGTAAACATTACTTGGCAGCTTCATGAGCATCTGCAATATTTACACTTTCCCCCGTCCACTTACTTTTTCACGTTGGCTTCCCCGTTCGGGATCCTCCGCAGCTTTTTCTTCTTGAGGATCTTCACGGCCCTCCTGCAGAGGGTCTCAGAGTCCAGCATCTCCTTGACTTTGCCGTAGGAGCCCTCGCCCAGGAGGTCGCCCATCAGGTACTTGCCGATGATCTTGGCCCTCTTCTTGCGCGGCTGGTAGATCACATCGGTGGAGTCGATCCGGTGGATGAAAGTGTCCACTCCCATCAGGTCGTTGTCGCTGATGTAGTCAATGACCTCGTCCATCTCGACATAGTCTCGGAAAGGCGCCAGGATGGGCTCGGACTCCTCGGGCTCCTCCGGCTGCTGTTGTTGGGGTCGTTGTTCCGCTCCATGCAGCATCGCCTCTCTCCTCCCTCCTGCCGGAGTTCAGTTGTTAGGCAGCCGCCATTTTGTTTACCTGCCTCTGAACAACTCCGGAGTTGCCGTTGTGCGTCATCCTCTCCCTCCCCACCCCGGGTGGGATCTCCCGTCCGATTGGTCGAGCGCTTTGTCCGTCAAGGGTGTTACCAAGCGACGCCGACGCAGGTCCCGCCCGCCTGCCCCAATCCCTCCTCCCCATTTGATTACGTTCGCGTCAATCATCCAGGTTACCTCGCGACCAGCGGCGAGGGCCCGCCCACCTCCGCGCTCCGTTGGCCCGGCGCTGCGATGAAAGGCAGCCTTTGATTGGTTTACGCCTCTGTCAATCAGCTGCCTCTCAGCCAATCACCTTATGTCCCCCCCATTCTAAAATTCCAGGCTCCAAGTGATCTCTTGCTCACATCACATCCACTTCCCTCTACTGGGCAGGGACATGTTGTTGGCCTGATCCTTGTCCAGGGATTTAATATAGTTATGAGGGAGGGAAGGAGTTATTTTTAGATGCCACATTCTGCCAGACTTTGAACTCAATGCTCTCTAAATTTGAAATGTTTGGCCAAGACCTTTCATTTGTGAAAACAGCAAGTGAAGCAATGATATAGTAAATGAGGCAATGCTTCTCTTTCTTTGCTGTTGCAAAGTTTTAATCTCAATTCAACGTAAAGAAAGACATTGCAATTTGAAGGCACAGCGGGCATGGACCACTAATGTGACAAAATTCAGACCTTTCTATAATCAGAATTGGAAGTTTTGCAAATTGTCACCCCAGAATTTATCTTGACAAATTCCCCAACGCAGCAGGGGAATGACTGGACAGAAATTGCTATCTTCTTGGGTGACACTTCTGGGCTGCCTCACTGATATGTTGAAAACTCAAGAACCTGTGGCACTTAGGGAGAGAAAATTTGTTGTTCAAGATTTTGTTAAGCACAATTTCACCCATTCTTTTAAACAAACGGTGCATTCTTTAACAGTGCACGACAGGATTGCATAACTTCTCAATGTCATTCATTGTACACAGTGTTTGCAGAGCTGCTGAAGTGCCTTGCAACACATTTTATCTAGTTGCTTTAATTTATTTTAAACCATTTTTACGTTACTTCAAACCTAATCATTTGATTCTATCCTTTTTCAGGGTATGTTCATATAAAACTAAGTGTAGATCAATGTAACACTTATGTTTCGCAGGAAGTCTCAACATAAATATATTTTTAAATGAGTGTTAAGTCTTGAGCCCTTTGATCATAACTTGCATTAAAAAGTTTACAGTGTTATAAGAGACTTGACTTAAACAGCCACTCTTCATTCTTGGACAGAGAGCATAGAAATCATAGAAACCCTACAGTGCAGCAGGAGGCCATTCGGCCTATTGAGTCTGCACTGAAAACAATCCCACCCAGGTCCTATCCCCATAATCCCACGTATTTACCCTGCTAATCCCTCCAACGTACACATCCCAGGACACTAAGGGGCAATTTAGCATAGCCAATCAACCTAATCTGCACATTTTTGGAATGTGGGAGGAAACCGGAGCACCCGGAGGAAACCCACGCAGACACAGGGAGAATCTGCAAACTCCCAAGTGACCCAAGCCAGGAATCGAATCCAGGTCCCTTGAGCTCGAAAATTGCAATATGCAACTGACTTAATTGATCTTTGGGTTAAAAGTAAAAATAAAAATTTTGCCAAAGTTAAGTAACGTGCTAACCAGTGCTAACCATTGTGCCACCGTGCCAAGTCACACTCCAGTATTATGGGTATGTAATGCAATGATTCGCAATGTTGAGGAGCAAAAATATGAAATGCTTTGCAGTAGAAATACAACCTGAGTAGAAATAGTAATAAGATTCCATTGCAGTATCCAGAAAAATAGGTTGAGTGTTGAAGGAATTTTGGTGTTTTTAAACCTGTCAATTTGGCAGCTAAATTTTACAACCACAGATGAAGTTCCAAGATACCAGGCTTAAATATCCTGTTGTAATTATGTTTCTACCAAACACCTCGATGCATAGCAGAACTGTTCTATGCGTATAGCATTTAAACTTTGATAGGGTATCAGATTCATGTAGCATATTGTTTCATAAAACCATTTCAGCAGATCCAACTTATCTCTATATTTTCATCCAGTAACGGGTAACATTTGTCAAAACTGTGTTTATTAATCAATGTTACTCTTTTTGTGCTACTCAAGTTCTTACTGCATTCTGACATTAAACTGTTTTTCCATTTCCACATTTGTGCATTTCATATTTTTATTGTTATTGAGGCATTTCGTAATTTAAATGTTTCTTGTTCTTTCCTTTATGGTGCCACCAACCTATGCTTACATTATTGGATAAAAGCAAATTACTGCAGATGCTGGAATCTGAAACCAAAAGAGAAAATGCTGGAAAATCTCAGCAGGTCTGGCAGCATTAATATCTCCCACTTTCTATGCTGTTTAGCTTTGACAAAGGGTCATCTGGACTCGAAACTTCAGCTCTTTTCTGCTGCCAGACCTGCTGAGATTTTCCAGCATTTTCTCTTTTGGTTTACATTATTGACTTTTTAAGGTCAAGAAATCTTGCCTCTCACACCAAATGTCAACTGTAGTGGTTTCTCTTTTGTTACTCTTTGCTCTCCCCTGCCATACCCTTAATCAAGGGGAGGAGGAAGAACTTCTAGAGTATGTGTAGTTAACTGATTTTCAGAAATTTCCTCTCTTTGCAGAGATGTTTCTGCAAGGGCACAGCAGAGACGAATACACAATGTGGGGAATCATGAGAGTAAAGTCAATCCTATCAGTCTGTGCTACCACATTAGTACGCCAACATGCTGTGCCATCACAACACTCAACATGTTCTATATTAAATGTAAATGCCTGACTGACTCAGTATTCAAGTGCTGAAAATTGACATTATAAGAACTCAAAAGTAAAAATAAATTCTACCAGAAATCAGTTCTGCATGATGGAGCACATAGGGAGCACCGATATAATGAGCCATGAAAGGTAATTATAGACCGGTTAGTCTTACTTCGGTGGTTGGTAAATTGATGGAAAGGGTCCTTAGGGATGGTATTTACGACCATTTAGAAAGATGCGGATTAATCCGAGATAGTCAGCACGGATTCGTGAAGGGCAAGTCGTGCCTCACAAATTTGATAGAATTTTTTGAGGAGGTAACTAAGTGTGTTGATGAAGGTAGGGCAGTTGATGTCATATACATGGATTTTAGTAAGGCGTTTGATAAGTCCCCCATGGTCGGCTTATGATGAAAGTGAGGAGGTGTGGGATAGAGGGAAAGTTGGCCGATTGGATAGGTAACTGGCTGTCTGACCGAAGACAGAGTGTGGTGGTCGATGGAAAATTTTCGGATTGGAGGCAGGTTGCTAGCGGTGTGCCGCAGGGATCAGTGCTTGGTCCTCTGCTCTTTGTGATTTTTATTAATGACTTAGAGGAGGGGGCTGAAGGGTGGATCAGTAAATTTGCTGATGACACCAAGATTGGTGGAGTAGTGGATGAGGTGGAGGGCTGTTGTAGGCTGCAAAGAGACATAGATAGGATGCAAAGCTGGGCTGAAAAATGGCAAATGGAGTTTAACCCTGATAAATGTGAGGTGATTCATTTTGGTAGGACAAATTTAAATGTGGATTACAGGGTCAAAGGTAGGGTTCTGAAGACTGTGGAGGAACAGAGAGATCTTGGGGTCCATATCCACAGATCTCTAAAGGTTGCCAGTCAAGTGGATAGAGCTGTGAAGAAGGCCTATAGTGTGTTAGCTTTTATTAACAGGGGGTTGGAGTTTAAGAGCCGTGGGGTTATGCTGCAACTGTACAGGACCTTGGTGAGACCACATTTGGAATATTGTGTGCAGTTCTGGTCACCTCACTATAAGAAGGATGTGGAAGCGCTGGAAAGAGTGCAGAGGAGATTTACCAGGATGCTGCCTGGTTTGGAGGGTAGGTCATATGAGGAAAGGTTGAGGGAGCTAGGGCTGTTCTCTCTGGAGCGGAGGAGGCTGAGGGGAGACTTAATAGAGGTGTATAAAATGATGAAGGGGATAGATAGAGTGAACGTTCAAAGACTATTTCCTCGGGTGGATGGAGCTATTACAAGGGGGCATAACTATAGGGTTCGTGGTGGGAGATACAGGACGGATATCAGAGGTAGGTTCTTTACGCAGAGAGTGGTTGGGGTGTGGAATGGACTGCCTGCAGTGATAGTGGAGTCAGACACTTTAGAAACATTTAAGCGGTTATTGGATAGGCACATGGAGCACACCAGGATGATAGGGAGTGGGATAGCTTGATCTTGGTTTCAGATAAAGCTCGGCACAACATCGTGGGCCGAAGGGCCTGTTCTGTGCTGTACTGTGTTCTATGTTCTATGTTCTATGAAAGCATATGGAATGGATTTTATTTCATTGACTCAGATTTTATTGCCATAGGCAAACATGGATTGCCAGGTTTTGGCACCTTTACAGAGGTGCTGAGCAGAGGCCAAAACTCATCCTCCTGAACAGAAGAGTGAAGGGACCACTGGTACTTAGTGTAGTATTAGTAAAGGAACAGAAGCACTTAAAATGCCCACTCATGGCCACCAGTGGTGCATGGTCAAGCAGGAGCTTTGAATGAACAGAAGGGTTTGAATGAATGGAAGGGTTTGATACGTGCAAAAAAGTTTAATACGGTTTTTGAAAGCTTCCTGGTAGTCACAATTAAAGTGATACTAAATCTGCCTGATGCAAAGTTACTTCCTGTTTACCAACATTATGGGGAAGGAACACTGCTTCATCAGAGAATTCAAATAAGGTCAAAAATGATATGTACAAAAGCTGTGCATTGCACATTTAGCAAGCTGTTAATACTTCACTAAAAAAACAGGCCCTATTTCTCAGTAAAGAAAATTGCATTCCCCTTGTTGTGAGAGGCATGGTACTGCATATTCATCCTAAAGAGGTGTGACAACTGCCTGAATGCAAAAGCCCACCATGTGGGCAATAATGAGCATATACTTATGTTCTTTTCATTCATTTGTGGGACATGGGCATCGCTGGCTGGCCAGCATTTATTACCCATCCCTAGTTGCCTGAGGGCAGTTGAGAGTCAACCACATTGTTGTGGCTCTGGAGTCACATGTAGGCCAGACCAGGTAAGGACAGCAGATTTCCTTCCTTAAAGTACATTAGTGAACCGCATGGGCTTTTTCAACAATCAACAATGGTTCATAATTCCACATTTTTTTTATTGAATTCAAATTCCACCATCTGCCGTGGAGGGATTTGAACCCGGGTCCCCAGAACATTAGCTGAGCTTCTGGATTAAGCCTAGTGATTATAGCACTGGGCCATTGCCTCTCCGCATCCTCCAATCTGTCATGGTTTAATTTAGTTCTGCAGCCTCCACCAAAAGACCGCTGGTGGTGCAGATATTGGTAACAATAAAACTGATGCACATATTTTAATAGTGTGTTGCATTTTGAAGACAATGCTTGGAAAGCACACCAGGAATAATACTTCCAAAGCATTTGTTCACTGTTATAATACGCATGAACGTGTTATAAATTCCCCGAGTAGCAATCTATCTGTGGAGTATGTGAGATTGCACAATGTATTGTGAATGCAATGGGAGAACAGCAAAATGCTCTCCTTGGACTGGAAGGGAAGACCATCACTAAACAGAGGGTGCATCAAGTGTGGGGTATCATCATTGCAGGAATTGAACATATGGGACCAATTTTAACTGTGCGCTAATAGATGGGTTTTGAGCGGGTTAAAATCTCACCCATATGTCTCTCACTTGCCACAATTACAACAGAAAAGTACCCAAGTTGAAGGAAAGTGTCAAGTTAAGCAATGAGCATGGTGGTGATTAATCATGCATTTATACCTACTGTTACATATGGCTCTATGACTCTGTGTATGATAATGCATTGTTTTATTTTACATTGGTTTATCCAAGGCATTTCTTTGGACTTGCTGATTGATGGACAAATAACCGACTGCCATGCTCCATGTACATACCAGTTTTGCATAACTACAAAATAAGTTATCTGAAAATTAAAATGATAAAGTAGCAGGAACCAACACTAAAGATTTCACTAGATTAAGAATTTGACTTAAGGTTCAAAATACAAGCAAGTTCAAGATTCCTGTCATTCTCTGTAACATTAAACTTTTATTTTTGTCAGGTTTAGCTCATTTGATGGCATTCTTGCCTCTGAGTCTGAAGGTTTTGGGTTCGTGCTCCTTTCCTGAGAATGAAGTCTCAAGCTGACACTCCGAAACAGTACTGAGGGAGTGCTGCACTGTCAGAGGAGCCATCTTTTGGATGATAGGTTAAACCAAGATGCTAAGATGAAAGCAAAATACTGTGGATGCTGGAATCTGAAACAAAAACAGAAAATGCTGGAAAATCCCACCAGGTTTGATAGCATCTGTGGGGAGAGAATAGAACTAACATTTCAACCAGAGCACTGAGGAAGGGTCATCTTGACTCAAAATGTTGGCTCTATTCTCTCTCCACAGGTGTAGTCAGACCTGCTGAGATTTTCCAGCATTTTCTGTTTCGGAAAACCAAGACGCTGCCTGCTAATCTTTGGTGAATATTAAAGATCTCATGGCAGGAGGTTTCTCGTTGTTGTGTCTAATATTTATCCCTCAATAAAGATCACAAAAGCAGATTAACTGGTCATTATCATATTACTATTTGTAGGAGTTTGCTGTGTGCAAATTAAATGCTATGTTTTGATTTGATTTGATTTATTATTGTCACATGTATTAGTATACAGTGAAAAGTATTGTTTCTTGCGCGCTATACAGACAAAGCATACTGTCCATAGAGAAGGAAACGTGAGAGTGCAGAATGGAGTGTTACAGTCATAGCTAGGGTGTAGAGGTAGGTCCATTCAAATGTCCGATGGCAGCAGGGAAGAAGCTACTCTTGAGTCGGTTGTTACGTGACCTCAGACGTTTGTATCTTTCTCCCAACGGAAGAAGGTGGAAGAGAGAATGTCCGGGGTGCGTGGGGTCCTTAATTATGCTGGCTGCTTTGCCGAGGCAGCGGGAAGTGTAGACAGAGTCAATGGATGGGAGGCTGGTTTGTGTGATGGATTGGGCTACATTCATGACCTTTTGTAGTTCCTTGCAGTCTTGGGCAGAGCAGGAGCCATACCAAGCTGTGATACAACCAGAAAAAGTGCTTTCTATGGTGCAGCCATAGAAGTTGGTGAGAGTCGTAGCTGACATGCAAAATTTCCTTAGTCTTCTGAGAAAGTAGAGGCGTTGGTGGGCTTTCTTAACTATAGTGTCGTTTCCCTCATTATAAGAGTGGTTGCACTTCAAAAGTATTTATTTGACTGTTAGGTGCATTGAAAGATCCTGTGATCACAAAAGACACTCTGTAAATTTAAATTTTATTTAATGATTTATTTTGAATCGACATCCCAAAAGCAAATTTATATATGAAATCAAATTGTACCTGAATGGCCCATAGATTCCGTCTGTTAGCTGTTTCAGAAAGCAGAGATTCACTGAAGAAACCTTGATATGGGCCTGCATACATATTTGCTTTTAACTTGGACTAAGAAAGATTTTTAAAAAAAATATCAAGCTAGTGGTCAAAGTATAGAACCTCTATATTTTACTGAGTTGATGGGCAGGACCATTGGGCCTGGCTGAAGTTCAGAAAGGAGAGGGAGAAGGGTCTGAAAAAACTAGAACCAGCCGCTGGCCACTTTTTCAACCCTGTTCCCGGTGTCAGCTATTTAGACCGAGGGCAGGTTTTGGGGCCTTGGGACCAGTTGGGCAGCAACCAATTATGGTTATTAAAGATCTTCTTAAAGCTATGTTTAGGAGGGTGACTCGGATTTTCCAATCAACCTCCAGTTCCCCGATAGTGGAAGATCAAGGGCCTGAAAACAGGAACTCAAACACATGTCAAGGTGTCAGCACTCCAAGCCATGCTGGCCTAGTCCCTCTCCTTGCCTGCTTCATTGGGCGTACAACAAAAATCCATCCTACTGAGGGACTGGCCACTCAACCACACACCCCTCCTGTACCCCCTAAACTCCACCCCACCCCATCCAGCACACACACACAAAAAACAGAGCACAATGGTGGCCTGGATGTTTTTTTATTAATTAGATTTAATGAAGTGGCTAAGAGGGCACATTCCTGTTGAAACGCCATCTCAATTACTCACCATTAGCTCCCGCCAAGTGCTCCTTTGAAGCTGGATGGCCTCTGATTGATCCTGGCCTAGACCCTCTCCTTGCCTGCCCGCCGGCCTTAATTGGACAGAGAACCTGACTCCATGCCGATCAAGGGGGATACCCCAATCACAATTCCAAAGAATGTCTGTTCCCCTTGGCAATGGGTTCAGGATCTGCCCCCAAAGTGAACATTCAGACCAATATTTATATCTATGCAACAAAGCAAGTTAATACAGAGAATGACAACTACCCTGAGTTGTTAGGATTGGCTCATCTGGATCTCACTGATCACCCATGATACTCATGAAACAGCCCACTTCACTAAATTTATAAAACCTTCTTTGAAATGATGTTAACATGCTGGTGGTGAGATATTGCCACTGAAACTGGAAACTGGCAATGTTCTGAGAGACTGAGGAGATCATTTTAGGTTTCTCACAATTTCCAATGTGAAAGAATTGGGTCACGTACTTGTCTTGGACAAAATGGGAAATAGTGACAGGCATTTTGTACTCTTCCTGATTTTCTATCCCAATGGCGGCACAGTGGCGCTGTAGTTAGCACTGCTGCCAGGGACCCTGGTTCGATTCCTGGCTTGAGTCACTGTCTGTGTGGAGTTTGCACATTCTCCTCATGTCTGCGTGGGTTTCCCTCGGGTGCTCCGGAGGATGCTCTAAAGATGTGTGGGTTAGGTGGATTGGCTACGCTAAATTGCCCCTTAGTGTCAGGGGGACTAGCTAGGGTAAATGCACGGGTTTATGGGGATAAGGCCTGGGTGGGATTGTGGTTGGTGCAGACTCGATGGGCTGAATGGTCTCCTTCTGCACTGTAGGATTCTATGAATGCCCTTTTGCCCATTTTACACTCACCACCCAAGATGAATATATACCTCACACTAAGCAGTGGGAGATCTCGTGGCGCAGTGGGTAACACCCCTCCCTCTGAGCCAGAAGCTCCAGGTTCAAGTCCAGTTTCAGTTCTTGATGGCCATGGAAGGTGTATTCATAAGGCAGGCTGGGTATCAACCTGTAAATCCTTCCAATACTCCAGTGACTAGCAATAAGAATAAGAGGGTCTCCTGGTCAGCCATGCTTGATGCAAAGCGGTGCCACTCAAAATATGGCCTCTGGTGACAGGCTAGGAACCTGTCCCAGCAAAGATTAGCTATGGAAAAAGATATGAGCACAGTAAGAAGTCTCACAGCACCAGGTTAAAATCCAACAGGTTTATTTGGTAGCACAAGCCACAGGCCTTCGGAGCACTGCCCCTTCATCAGGTGAGTGGGAGTTGTGTTCACAAACAGGACATATATAGACACAAACTCAATTTACAAGATAATGGTTGGAATGTGAGTCTTTACAGGTAATCAAGTCTTAAAGGTACAGACAATGTGAGTGGAGAGAGGGTTAAGCACAGATTAAAGAGAAGTGTATTGTCTCCATCCAGGACAGTTAGTGAGATTTTGCAGGCCCAGGCAAGTCGTGGGCGTTATAGATACTGTGACATGAACCTAAGATCCCGTTGAGGCTGTCCTCATGTGTGCGGAACTTGGCTATCAGTTTCTGCTCAGATATCAACAGATATGAGAAATGGCTTGTCTGCCTTGTGTGTCACTAGACACAGAAAAGTCTCTAAGTATGAAATGAAATGGGACAGATCTCTGACCTGGCACATAGACCTCAATAATAAAAGAATCCTCAATGAAAGGCTCTCAGAGCTGTGTTACATTGCACGTTGCCTGGTATGCTACAGGAGGTTTGTGTTGCTCCTGAACCTTTCTCTGGGACTGGGTTTGTTGCTGTTCTTGTTCAGCAAGCATGTGATATTGTAATGGTGCAACAATTACTCTGTTAATCACTTTGTAAAGCACCTTCCAAGCGGTCAAAGCTTAAATATTTTCATCACTAATGCTAGCGGAAGCATTTATTTGTGCATTGTAACCACATAGCTTGGATGAATCCACTGTAAGTTGCAATATTCGGGTGTTCCGGACTGAAAGGGTTAATGCGGAACTGGAGTGACAATACTGCCCATGTGATGATGGAAAGGGAGTCACATGGCCATTGGGAAACTGGTAGTAGTCTGAATGGAGAAAGCTCATGGCTTGGACTGAAGAAGCCCACTGTCTTGTATATCTGTACATAGTTATAGGGGTGGCATGGTGGCACTTTAGTTAGTACTGCTGTCTCACAGCACCAGGGACCCAGGTTCGATTCCAGCCTTGGGTGACTGTGTAGAGTTTGCACGTTCTTCTCCCTGTGTCTGCATGGGTTCCCTCCAGATGCTCCGGTTTCCTTCCACAGTCCCAAGATGTGCAGGTTAGGTGGATTGGGCATGCTAAATTGCCCCTTAATATCCAAAGATGTGTGGGTTACATGGAAAGCTAAGGTAAAGATGTGGGGTTACGGGGATAGGGCGGGGGAGAGGGCTTGGTTAAGGTACTCTGTCAGAGAGTCGATGCAGTCTCGATGGGCTGATGGCCTCCTTCTGCTCTGTAGGGTTTTCTGTGTTATGTTCAACAATAAATAGTTACTGTTCAGACTCTACATCTGGACCTCTTTGTTAGACAACCACAACATTCAATGTAAACCACTTAACTGGGGAAAGTATGCAGTTGAAACATGGTCGTGAAAACTCAAGGGGAATGTTTTCTCAAATATCATTGATGATGGTATGGTAATTTGGACATTTTAAATGTAACTCAACTTGCCTCAGCATTGACCCCAGAACAAGGTTAAAGTCATTTCCCTCTCATGACAAGGGTATTACATTTCTTTTTAGAAAAGGAACGTGTTGATATTTACTTAACCAGGTATGGAGCTGCAAAATTCTGTAAGCCAGCACCACAGCAAAATCACGAGACTTTGCTGGCTGTAAATTCATTTTGTGCATTGTATCAGAACACAATTCTAGTGATGCTATTGCCAAAATAATAAAATCCTAATAAAAATAAGTCAAGTTTTGTGGCATAATGTCAGCTTTCAATGGGTAATTGATCAGTCAGGTAAATCAAATTTGTTCAGGCGCACTCCACTGAAATGTATTTACTGTCCTTCAAGCGCTGGTGTGTGTGGCCATCATTTTAGAGTTTTTGATATCATAGAATCCCTACAGTGCAGAGGAGGCCATTCAGTCTATCGACAACAATCCCACCCAAGCCCTATCCCTGTAACCCCACATATTTACCCTGCTAGTCCCCCTGACACTAAGGGACAATTTAGCATGGCCAATCAATCAAACCCACACATCGTTGAAACGTGGGAGGAAACCGGAGCACCCGGAGGAAACCCACGCAGACACAGGGAGAATGTGCAAATTCTAGTGTAGAGACAGTGACCCAAGGCCGGAATTGAACCTGGGGTCTGTGATGCTGTGAAGCAGCAGTGCTAACCACTGTGCCACCGTGTTGCCATCTGCTCTCTGCAAGTCACAGTGCAGACTTTATAACTTAAAATGGAATGCCATGTATCTGTTGAAGTACAGCCAACTTTGTATTGCAGATTCAAATCTTGCGATACCTTTCGCCTGTACATTTAGGAATATACTTTCTTTTGGAAGCCGTCAACCAAACTGACATCACAGGAAAGAGGGACACATCAGCCAGAATCCTCCATCTCTATCCCAGACCATATGGGTGAAAATATCTACAGCCCTGCTACCAACATCATGACTGAAAGTGATAAACTTGTGATGTGATGTCTTTTCAATAATTTTCATAGATTTCAGTGCATTTTTGGCAATAGTGTTCAAGGAAATCTCCTGCTAATTACCACCTACCATCCTCTCGTGACTGATGAATCAGTACTCCTGCATATTGAGCACCATTTGGAAATTGATTACTTAATAAAATCAGAAAAAACACAGTAAAGTATTAACACTGCAATGAAGTCACTGTAAAAATCCCCTAGTTGTCACACTCTGTGGCTTGTTCCGATACACTGAGGGAGAATTTAGCATGGCCAATGCACCTAACCAGCATGTCTTTCGGACTTTGGGGGGAAACCGGAGCACCCAGAAGAAATCCACACAGACACAGGAAGAATGTGCAAACTCCACACAGACAGTGACCCAAGCCGGGAATCGAAGTTAGGTCCCTGGCGCCGGAGTGTGGCGACCAGGGGATGTTCACAGTAACTTCATTACCGTGTGAATGCAAGCCTTCTTGTGACAACAATAAATAAACTTTAAACTTTTTACTTTTTGTCTCTTCTACTAATTTGTGCCTTACTGTGTTTTTTCTGATTTTTATGAAGTAATCAATTTCCTTCCTCTCTCCCCGCCCAATGGGCTAAAGGGAAATCCAAACAAACACAGACAAGGGGAAATGGAGAAGTGCAGGTTCAGATAACAGAAAAAGCAACAACAAAATGAGAAGTGAACAGGAAACTCAGCTGAGAAATAAAATTGAAAATGCCAATTATCAAGAAGACCAGAGGGAAATAGTAGAAAAATATAAGAGGAAGAATAGATGGTAGGCTGTAAAGAAACTGAAAACAGTGTCAAAGACAAGAGAAATTATACACATTATATACTACCCTCCATTGTAGTAAAGTGCAATTAAATCTGCTTTAATATATTTTAATATAATTAAGCTTTAACATATATTTACCATTGAATGAGGATTGCTTTATTTCGATAAAGAATTAGCATAACATTTAAAAATATGTTGTAATTGTTTATAAATCATTAAAATTCAAAATCAAAATAAATAAATACGTAAATGTTGTTCTTTATTCATTCATAGGACATGGGCGTTGCTGGCTGGCCAGCATTTACTCATGGCAATTGAGAGTCAACCACATTGCTGTGGCTCTGAAGTCACATGTAGGCCAGACCAGATAAATATGGCAGATTTCCTTCCGTAAAGGACATTAGTGAACCAGATGGATTTTTCCGATAATCGACTCTTATTTCATGGTCATCAGTAGATTCTTGATCCCAGATATTTTTTATTGAATTCAAATTCCACCATCTGCCGTGGTGGGATTCAAACCCAGATCCCCAGAACATTAGTTGAGTTTCGGGATTAATAGCCTAGAATTAATGCCACTACTCTTATAACGGATGTAACATTAATTTTATAATGCATAAAAAAGATACGTGAAGCAGATAGCAAAGAGGAAAAGCAAAATAGCAGATGCTTTGAGTTAAATACAGCAGGGAATGAATGAGAAACATAATACAGAAAGTAGTCTGCATACTTCAAAATTGATCAGAGTGCAACATGTTACTGAGCACAAAAGGATTCAAGATTCAGTCAGGCAAGGAAGGTTGGAAGGATTCCTTCTCTTTTACCCATTCCTCGGTCAATCGTAACAGGTTTTTTTTATTTAAAAGATTGAATGTGCCAATTCAATGTATGCACATACTGATTGGAATAAATGGTGGCACAGTGGTTAGCACTGCTACCTCACAACGCCAGCGACCCCGGTTTGATTCTGGCCTTGGGTAACTGTGTGGAGTTTGCACGTTCTCCCCGTATCTGCATTGGTTTCCTCCAAGTGCTCTGGTTTCCTCCCACACTCCAAAGATGTGGAGTGGCCATTCTTTATTGCCCATTAGTGTGCAGGTTGTGTGGATTGGACATGATCAATGCTCGGGGTTAGGGCGGGGAATTGGGCCTTCCTAAGATTCTCTTTCGGAGAGTTGGTGCAGACTCGACGGATCGAATGGCCTCTTCAGCACTGTCGGGATTCTGTGAATTCAGTCAGACAAGTTTCCTTGAGTTAAAACATGTAAAGGAGTTATTTTTATTTTTAGTATCCCACCCAGGTAAAGATACTAAAATACCTTTAAGAAGTCCTGACTGTCGCAACTCACACACAAACACACACGCACACATGCAAAATATATGAGTTACAAAGTAAAGATAGGTTATCTTTTGGCCAAATGATGATTCAACAAGAAAAGGCAAATAAATAGAGATGGCTGTATGTCCTGATGTTGTTATTCGCAGCTGAGGCAGTTCTTAAAGTTGTGGCTGTTGTTTCTTTTGAGCACAACTGTGGAAATCAAAGTCTTCTGTCGGATTTCTCGATCTGCTACCCGCAGTCTGATAGAAGCTCAGGTTCCAAACCTGTCTGAGGGAGAAGAGGGAAGAGGCAGAGTTTTTTTTACGTTGCTCATGGTGCACTCTACAAAAAACAAGCAGTGTCTTTTTTAAAAGGGTTTCAAAAGATGGTGAGCATTTTTGCTAAGTGATAGGTGTCCACCCAGAATCAACCCCTCCCATGTCGAATTTAAATCCCACGTTAGCGTGGTGTCAGAACAGCATGATTTACAAACTGCCAAAGCATGCACCTGCCAATCTGAACTTCGAGGGGGGGGTGTCAGAAGTGAGTGCACAAAGTCTAGCACAACGCTCGCCATAGGGATTCAAAGAAGTGATGCTGCAGATTTGGGTGGGAGTCACAGGCAGCTGCTTCCTGGTTGACATGCAGTGCGCTGCCAATGCAAGGGCTCCAATGTTGGGTGAGGATTGGGGTGGAGGGGTGGCAGAGGCAGAACGGGGAGGCCAAGGCTGCACTGAGGGGAGACTTGGGGTAAGGACTCCGGTGCAGGGGTTCTCTCTGCGGCGTGTTTCCCTGCACTGGTGGAGGGTTTGGGAGAGCGCTGTGAAGGGTCATCGAGTAGTGTGTCATCAGACCTATTATCCAAGATATCTTTGGACCTTGTGTTGAGGGCTTCACTCATGGACGGCCTCTGATGTTTCCCAAATGTGCCTTTTGTTACAATCTCAGTTAATGTTACTACTGGATGGGAAGATCCCAGAAATGGAATCCCTGGGGCTCAAAATATCGTAACTTTTACTTCTGTTTCATAAAATGTGGAGGAACAGAGTCACAGGACTGCTAATTAGTTTTTAACAGCAAGAAAAAACAACTTGTATTGAACATGAAAAGTTTGATTGGAATACTATACTACTTCATTCCCTCTTACCTTCACAAATGTACACAGATTTCAAGGATAATGCCCCACTCTGAAACCCAATGGCAAATGCCACTCAATCAGTCTCCTGTGGATTTCTCCTCAAATTTCCCCCTCCCCCCACCACTCTGAGGCCATTTTGAGAACAGGGCTGAGGAGTGCTTCACATGAATAATCGTGGATACCTCTCCCCATTCCCCCCAAGCCCTTCCACGTTGGCCAGGACATCATAGAAATCATAGAAATCATAGAAACCCTACAGTACAGAAAGAGGCCATTCGGACCATCGAGCCTGCACCGACCACAATCCCACCCAGGCCCTTCCCCCATATCCCTACGTATTTTACCCGCTAATCCACGCATCCCAGGACACTAAGGAGCAATTTTAGCATGGCCAATCAACCTAACCCGCACATCTTTGGACTGTGGGAGGAAACCGGAGCACCCGGAGGAAACCCACGCAGACACGAGGAGAATGTGCAAACTCCAC
Organism: Mustelus asterias; assembly: GCF_964213995.1. Taxonomy (NCBI): domain Eukaryota; kingdom Metazoa; phylum Chordata; class Chondrichthyes; order Carcharhiniformes; family Triakidae; genus Mustelus; species Mustelus asterias. Next base: position 25,871,257 of record NC_135826.1, read on the forward strand.
ACAGACAGTGACCCAAGCCGGGAATCGAACCCAGGTCCCTGGAGCTGTGAAGCAGGAGTGCTAACCACTGTGCTACAGTGCCGCCCCTAGCGGCATGATCGAAGCCAATTTGGGCTGCCCACATTGCTAGGGTGGACAACCCTCCAGGCTTGGCCTGGAGTCCCCAGGAATTGAGGATCAGTCTCCAGAGCTCTGCATTGTGCAATCCTGGAGAAAAATCATAACATTAAAAAATATTGGGGGTGATTTCACGAGAAAAATTCTAAGTGTCCAGCTACTGTGAAAATGGGAGAATGGCAGATCCATTTTTTGGGCAAGTCTTTACTCACAATCTTGTGGGCTAAAGTGTTTCTAACTACTAGAAGCAGTGGGCAGAGTTTAACTCGCCAGCCAGCTTACTCTAGTTGCAGAGGGGGCCAATTTCAGTTAATTGGCTACCCACCACAAGCCGATGAATAGCCAATCCAACTCTGACCCTGCCTCTTTAAAAATGGCACGGGTCACGATTGTGATGGGGAACAGGCACGACGGCTAGCAGCACCAAATTGTGGGCCCACCCATCTCCATGGACCCAGACCACGACCGAACTTCCTGCCCATAAATTTAGCACTGGTATCTTCAGCCATAGTTTTAAACCAAAGCCATTATCTGGCATTATAATTTAACATTATATTTGATGATATCAATGTAAGATCAATGTGAAATATTCAAAAGGAAAACACTGACAAATGAACTAGTAATTTATAAACTTTGGCTTGCGAGCGAATTTTAAATGTTCCTTTGCTTAAAAGCCACCCAATGGATTTGCTTTAATTTCAAACTTCTTGTAAAAATGTTAGATTTGATTTGATTTATTATTGTCACATGTATTGGGAGACAGTATTGTTTCTTGCACGCTATACAGACAAAGCATAACGTACAAAGAGAAGGAAACAAGAGAGTGCAGAATGTAGTGTTACAGTCATAGCTAGGGTGTAGAGAAAGATCAACTTAATGAGAGATAGGTCCATTCACAAGTCTGATGGTAGCAGAGAAGAAGCTGTTCTTGAGTCGATTGGTACGTGACCTCAGACTTTTGTATCTTTCTCCCGACGGAAGAAGGTGGAAGAAAAAATGTCTGGGGTGCATGGGGTCCTTAATTACGCTGGCTGCTTTGCGGAGGCAGCGGGAAGAGTAGACAGAGTCAATGGATGGGAGGCTGGTTTGCCTGATGGATTGGGCTACATTTACGACCTTTTGTAGTTTCTTGTGGTCTTGGGTGATTGAAATAAAGATGTCAAGCAGGATCTCCAGTAAGTTTCTCATAAATGGGTGCCACAGTTGTTTCCATGACAAACAACTTGTACAAGTTGCAAAGCAAAATGCTTTAAAGATAATTTAATTTTGAGCTGAACACAATCAATAATCATGAGCCCTAGGGGAAAGTTTCACTGCCACTTTAGGTTCATTTTCCTATTTGAGAATCGTACAGGGAAGTAATTAACATTACGTGCTGTTTGTTGTAGAAATGGGTCACTGCACATGAAGGACTCATCACAACTGGATGAGACTGAGCTGCAGCCAGGGGCACGATTTTAACCAGATGCCCAAATGGATGTGAAGTGGGTGATGTGTCCACTAAGCCTGCCCAAAGGCCCGAGCCACTTTCAATCACCTGCTCAGCACACAATGTATCTTTATTCTTTCATGGGATGTTGGCGTCACTGGCAAGGCCAGCATTTCTTGTCAATTCCTAACTGCCCTCAAACTGAGAGGCATTTTAAGAGTCAACCACATTGCTGTGGATCTAGTCACATGTAGGACAGACCAGGTAAGGATGACAGATTTCCTTCCCCAAAGGACCAGGGGGATTTTTCCGACAATCGTTTCACGCAAATCATTAGACTTTTAATCCAGATTTTTATTGAATTCACATTTCGACATCTGCCAAGATGAGATCCGCACCCGGGTCCCTAGAGTAGAGCCTGGGTTTCTGGATTACTAGTCCAGTGACAATACCACTATGCCACCACCTCCCTAAAGTGACAACCTTGCTAAACCAGGGAGTTGAAAAGTTGGTGGTTCCTTGAGGGCTGGAGCAGCGATCGGGCATACAGCTGGGCTGGGGGCCCCAGCCATTGGCCAGCAGCTGACCACGATATTTTTGTGGGCCCAGGGACATTCTCGCTCCTCCTGGCCCTACAATAATTCAGCAAAAATAAATCCACACCACTTTTGGAGTTGTCTCCAAATGCCCCTTGGACTGCTGGTTAACTGGTTAACTGCTGGTTAGGCCACTCACCACCTGGTAAAAATGGACGAATATCTGCAGTTCACAATCTCCTGGTTTTCCGTTGGAAATTGCTGATGGAGTTCTACAACTTGGTTTGCAATTTGAATGAGCAAGTGCAGCCTCCCCTGAGTGTTGGGCAGTGTTGCTGGGTTCCCATTTACAAGGGAAAAGTGCATCAGGTGGGCTTTGAGCAGCCAAGAGGCAGCCAAATTAAGTAACCCACCATTTTCAACTTCCAAACATCCCTTAACTGGGGCAGACAGCAGTTGAAATTACCCCCAAGTGTCCAGGGTGCAGCTTAGGCAATATGTAGGTTTGAATGCACTTAGAATATTTGGACCCTGAATCATATTCTTTCAACAAAGTTATTGGTGGCACGGTGGCACAGTGGTTAGCACTGCTACCTCAAAGCACCAGGGACCTGGGTTCGATTCCAGGCTTGTCTCCACACTGTCTGTATGGAGTTTGCACGTTCTCCCCGTGTCTGTGTGGGTTTCCTCCGGGTGCTCTGGTTTCCACCCACAGTCTGAAAGATGTGCTACTTAGGTACATTGACCCAAACAGGCACCGGAGTGTGGCGACTAAGGGAATTTCACAGTAACTTCATTGCAGTGTTAATGTAAGCCTTACTTGTGACTAATAAATAAACTTTTAAAGGAAATCTCTACCAATGAACAGTTTTGTAGTTGGGCTTCATTTAGGCACCTAAAAAGGTCAAATAAATTGAAAGCATCGTTTAGTACTGTTAATGTTTTGATAAGAACTGATTTCTTCACAAATATGTTTACTTTCTATAAACTTTCAAATTCAGCATTGTACGATATAAAACAATGTAATCCTATCAGGTTCCTGGTGTTGATAACACATAAGTTTGAATCGCTGAAACAGTATGTTAGAATTCCTGATAAGTGAATAAACATCTGTGGCTAAAGGTAATTCACATTGCTTCAGTTGATCATCTGATTGCACAGTTAGTGCTGTCATTGAATAAGTCAAAACAGAAATTGTGAGCAGAATTTTACCGCCCCGCCTGCCACGGGAATCGGAGCGAGCAAGGGGCAGGGGATGGGAGGTCCGTTGACCTCGGGCAGGATTTTACGGTTCTGGGACGAGTGAGGCAGTAAAATCCTGCCCTCTGAATGGGTTATTGAACATCATGTTACAATGTCTTCAAATTATGTACCAAGTTTATGTTTAAATTTATTTATTAGTGTCACAAGTAGGCTTACATTAACACTGCAGCGAAGTTACTGTGACAATCCCCTAGTTGCCACACTCCAGCACCTGTTCGGGTACACTGGGACGGCACGGTGGGCACAGTGGTTAGCATTGCTGCTTCACAGTGCCAGGGATCTGGGTTCGATTCTCGGCTTGGGTCACTGGCTGTGAGGAGTTTGCACATTCTCCCCGTGTCTGCATGGGTTTCCTCCGAGTGCTCCGGTTTCCTTCCACAGTCCAAGGATGTGCAGGTTAGGTGAATTGGCTATGCCAAATTTTCCCTCGGTGTACCTGAACAGGCGCCAAAGTGTGATGATTAGGGGATTTTCCCAGTAACTTCATTGCAGTGTTAATGTAAGACTACTTGTGACTAATAAATAAATAAGTAAACTGGAATTTGCATGGCCAATGCACCTAACCAGCATGTCTTTTGGACTGTGGGAGGAAACCGGAGCACCCGGAGGAAACCCACGCATACAAGGGGAGAATGTGCAAAGTGTGCACAGACAGTGACCCAAGCTGGTAATCAAACCTGGCGCTTGAGACAGCAGTGCTAACCACCGTGCCTCCGTGCAGCCCCAAGTTAGTGCTTCAACAAACTGAAGGCTTTTGCAATTGGACCAAGTTGAATAAAACTGATAAGATTTTGTAAACTTTCTGATTGGCAACATTGGGTTTGAAAAGCTGCTGAGTTCAATGGCTGTTTCAGCACATAGAATCATAGAATCATAGAATCCCTACAGTGCAGAAGGAGGCCATTCGGCCCATCGAGTCTACACCGACCACAATCCCACCCAGGCCCTACCCCCACATATTTTACCCGCCAATCCACGCATCTCAGGACTCTAAGGGACAATTTTTAACCTGGCCAATCAACCTAACCCGCACATCTTTGGACATCTTTGGACATGTTGCAAAATTAATGGTGTGGTATATAAAGTCAAGTATTTAAAGACGGGCTTGAGTCACATTATGCAACGTTGTGCAGACTATTTAGCTTTATTACACAAAACCCTATCTGGGACTGCAATGAAAAGTGTGAGAGTTTTTCCATCATAAGTCTTTCTTTATTGTGAACAGTAATTTATATATATTTACTATCATAATTTGTGAAGTAATAAATGTCATGGAAAAATACATTACGCCTTTTATGTTTCAGGGTTTATGTTTCAGTCACGTAATTAACATTCATAAATTCTTTATAACTTGTTCTATACGTGGTCTTAAAAAAACAATTATGCCCTAAAGTACTTGCCACTTTCAAAACAATGCTTTGAAAGTTTTAAATATGAATTGCTATAAACTAGAGGGCAGCGCGGTGGTACAGCTGTTAGCACTGCTGCCTCACAGTGCCAGGGATCTGGGTTCAATTTTGGCCTTGGGTGACTGTGTGGAATCTGCACGTTCTCCCCGTGTCTACATGGGTTTCCTCCGGGTGCTCCGGTTTCCTCCCATATTCCAAAGATGTGCAGGTTAAGTGGATTGGCCATGTTAAATTGCCCCTTAGTGTCAGGGGGATTAGCAGGGTAAATAAGTGGGGTAATGGGAATAGGGCTGGGGTGGGATTGTTGTCGGTGCAGACTCGATGGGCCGAAAGGCCTCCTTGTGTGCTGTGGGGATTCTATGATTCTAGAATTGTCTTCCATTGTATTGCAACCGATAGTGATGTCACTCACAGGACTGTGGGCTTTTGTGGTAGTCCTGCTTACTTGCATGAGGAGAGTCAGACAATGCTCTGTGAATGCATACTCAAATCCACGTACAGTGTTCTGCTCAACAGTCCTAGTGTCCGAGGGGAATCTGAGTGGCTGAAAAGAACTGACAAGATATTCATAAGATAAAAGCAAATGTTGGAATCAGCAACAAAAATGGAAAGCGCTGAAGAATTTGCTGTTCACCAACTGTGATTAATTGCGGGTCATGGTGCTTCATTGGCGGCACGAACACTTTGCCAATGTGCTGTCGAGACTCAAATTTCATTACCAGAGAGTGGAGAGATGTGGCGAATTACAAAATTTTTATCAAGCACAGCTAAAGCAAAACAAAAAAAAAATCTGAATTCATAGCAACACTAAAGTTAAAGTTTATTTATTCGTCAAAAGTAGGCTTAGATTAACACTGCTATGAAGTTACTGTGAAATTCCCCTAGTCACCACACTCTGGCGCCTGTTCGGGTCAATGCACCTAACCAGCACGTCTTTCAGGTTGTGGGAGGAAACCGGAACACCCGGAGGAAACCCACGCAGACACGGGGAGAATGTGCAAACGCCACACTGACAGTGACCCAAACCGGGAATCAAACCCAGGTCCCTGGCGCTGTGAGGCAACAGTGCTAATCACTGTGCCACCATGCTGCCCATAATGGACTAATCAGTAAATATATTCAAGTGGATAGAGCTGTGAAGAAGGCTATAGTATGTTAGCTTTTATTAACAGGGGGTTGGAGTTTAAGAGCCGTGGGGTTATGCTGCAACTGTACAGGACCTTGGTGAGACCACATTTGGAATATTGTGTGCAGTTCTGGTCACCTCACTATAAGAAGGCCTATAGTGTGTTAGCTTTTATTAACAGGGGGTTGGAGTTTAAGAGCCGTGGGGTTATGCTGGAACTGTACAGGACCTTGGTGAGACCACATTTGGAATATTGTGTGCAGTTCTGGTCACCTCACTATAAGAAGGATGTGGAAGCGCTGGAAAGAGTGCAGAGGAGATTTACCAGGATGCTGCCTGGTTTGGAGGGTAGGTCTTATGAGGAAAGGTTGAGGGAGCTAGGGCTGTTCTCTCTGGAGCAGAGGAGGCTGAGGGGAGACTTAATAGAGGTTTATAAAATGATGAAGGGGATAAATAGAGTGAACGTTCAAAGACTATTTCCTCGGGTGGATGGAGCTATTACAAGGGGGCATAACTATAGGGTTCATGGTGGGAGATATAGGAAGGATATCAGAGGTAGGTTCTTTACGCAGAGAGTGGTTGGGGTGTGGAATGGACTGCCTGCAGTGATAGTGGAGTCAGACACTTTAGGAACATTTAAGCGGTTATTGGATAGGCACATGGAGCACACCAGGATGATAGGGAGTGGGATAGCTTGATCTTGGTTTCAGATAAAGCTCGGCACAACATCGTGGGCCGAAGGGCCTGTTCTGTGCTGTACTGTTCTATGTTCTATGTTCTACTCTTCATTACAATTGGTGAACTTCATTGAGATAAGTGATTTTCTTTCTCACTTGTCTTTTAGAGTGAGGTGAGGTAGGAGATCAGCATCTTGTTGAATGGCAGAGCAGGCTCCAAGTGGCCAATTCCAGCTTCCATTTCTTATGCTCTTATATTCTAAATTGCACAGACCAGAAAGTCCCAAGTTTGTTCTCCAGTTGTGCTCAGCTCGCTGATCTCAATTGGGACCCATACTTTAGAGTGGTACTTTAGTATGTGAATGGTGGTTATTATGTCATCCAGAGCAAGATAGGCAATCAGTGTTTACTACTTATGATAATCTGAAAGGATAGCAGTCACGTGTATACCTTCCAATCTGCAAATTTGAAAATCAGGTGGTTCTAAAACTGAGGGACAAATAGGTCAAAGCAGAGATTCTATTGCGCTACGTGTGGTGAACCATTGTTGGTTACCACCAGGAGTGCTGAGCCATGGTTTGGCCAGTACTATGAGTCTGTAGATATGTTACTGTTGGGGTTAGGGTTGGGCTGTTCTACCTGTTAATATAGTCCTATGGTACACCCCAGTTGGCTCCGCCTCCTGGGAGAGGTATAAAGGTCACTGCTCTGCCTGGTGACCCTTTAGTCTGGGATTGTATATTGTATATAGTAGCTCTGTTATTGTTGGCAATAAAAGCCTTTATTTCCCGAGTACATCCTGCCTCCCGTGTGATTTATCGCGCATCACTATGTATATTCATTAAAATTTGTAATTTCTTAATGCGTTTAACAGAAAGTTATCCATAGAATCCATAGAATCCCTACAGTGCAGAAGGAGGCCATTCGGCCCATCGAGTCTGCACTGACCACAATGTGCACAGTAGTATGCAGAGTAGGCAGATCTATCAGTGTTCCTCCTGCTCAGAATGTCTTTCTCAGACACTTGCAGTGCCTGCTGCAGCCAGAATACACTTCCCCTTTAAGAGATGCAGACTGGCTTGAAGTAGCGCAGGCTAAGTTCAAATCGTGCGCAAGCCTCACATGAACTTAAGCCTCCTGCTGAGGTGTGCAGCTGCTCACTAATGCACTTTGTGCTAGGTTACCACTTCTATAAGTTACATTAACAGACATCACAAAGTTTGCACAATTGCTGCATCTGAAGAAGCGGACGCAGGTTAACCATGCATCACAGTCCTTGTGTTGTTCATGGGGTTTATAAAATGCTCTCCCAATACAAGTTAAGGAAGTTTGAACTGTTCTGTGTTTTCATTTGTTTTGCCCCCACACTTCTCCGTCTGAACGATAAACTCCCTGGACGGGATTTTACTGTCTCGCTCATCACAAAACCGTAAAATCCCGCCCGAGGTCAATGGGCATCTCCATGGTCCGCCCCTCACCCGCTCCGATTCCCATGAGATTTTCCAGCATTTTCTGTTTTTGTTTCAGATTCCAGCATCTGCAGTAATTTGCTTTTATTTTATTATAGAAGCATAGAATCCCTTCAGTGCAGAAGGAGGCCATTTGGCCCATCGAGTTTGCACTGACAACAATCCTACCCAAGCCCTATCCCCATAACCCCACGTATTTACCCTGCTCATTCCCTGATTAAGGGGTAATTTAGCATGGCCAATGCACCTAACCTGAACATCTATTTTGATGGAACTACAAGTTTTTGTATCTGTAGCAGTCTTTTTAAAGTTTATTTATTAGTCACAAAGTAGGCTTACATTAACACTGCAATGAAGTTACTGTGAAAATCGCCTAGTCGCCACACTCCGCCGCCTGGTTCAGGTACACTGAGGGAGAATTTAGCGTGGCCAATGCACCTAACCAGCATGTCTTTCGGATTGTGGGAGGAAACCGGAGCACCCGGAGGAAACCCATGCAGATGCGGGGAGAACGTGCAAACTCCACAAAGTCAGTGACTCAAGCTGGGAATCGAACCTGGGTCCCTGGCACTGTGAGACAGCAGTGCTAACCACAGTGCCACCATGCCACCCTTGTGGAAGGTTATGGAGTGTTGTAGAGTCCAAATTTATGAGAGATGGATGAAAAAATAGATTACACATTTAAACTTGCTTTATTACACTTTTAACTCCAGAACAAAATGTCTCCCACTTTGTCATTCCAGATGGGTCACTCTGATGGCAGGACGATGGGGCAGTAATTAAATTCATCACAAAATTGTGACGTTCTCGTTAAATCGAGAAGCTTGCCTGTGGTCACAGAACCATAAATTGTTTACTATGTAGAAGGAATAGGTTTAACTGTCAAACGAGATCTACCTGTCATCGAAGCTCAGATAGAATTGTTTGCGACAGAGCTTCAGCGGCCTTCAGTTACAGCATTGATTTTTTTTTGTTATTGCTTTCATCTGTATGATTTACGTGGATAGCAGCGAAAGCAACACATTCTTTTTCCTCCACTTTCTATTCCTGTGAGCTATAAGCATCAAAACTTCAGCCCAATCTCAATAAATCATCAACAAGAGTGTTGGCAATATTGCAGTTGGATCATTGAGTGAAATGTAGAGTTGGGAATCATCCTGACAGACCAGTATAGAAACACCATTGATGATAGCTGTCACAGTGTGGCCTGCAATCCCGATCATTGTAGACTTGGCTGAAAAAAATCCCTTTGAAGATGTGGTGGGGATGCGGGAGGGTGCATAACTGGACTAAATAGCATCTATTTTTGAGTGTGAGGAGTTCCCTTAGTCTTCCAAAATAGCCTCCGCGATTTGCACTGTAATGATGGATTGGCACATACTCACTTAATGCACAGTGTAAGTATGCAGAGCAGTATGTCAGTTAGTGTACAATGCTGATTTGACATTAGCATTACTTTTTCGGAGCAACTGATACCCTCTCTTAACTTTGCCCAGCTGAACATGTGTGAAGAAGAATGAAGGAACCACCTCCCACTGACCACCTCCATCCTCCTACCCAGACCCACCCCACCCACCCCCCCACCTCCCACCCCGTGCTAGAATCATAGAACCCCTACAGTGCAGGAGGAGGCCATTCAGCCCATCGGGCCTGCACCAGCCACAATCCCACCCAGGTTTTATCCTCGTAACCTGTTAAACCTATTTACCCTGCTAACCCCCCCCGACACTAAGGGGCAATTTGGCATGGTCAATCAACCTAACCCGCACATCTTTGGAGTGTGGGGGGAAACCGGAGCACCCGACGAAACTCATGCAGACGCGGGAAGAACATGCAAACTCCACACAGACAGACACCTGAGGCTGGAATTGGGTCCCTGTCACTGTGAAGCAGCAATGCTAACCACTATGCCACCATGTCGTCCTGTTATTTAAAGGGGTCATCAACTACTTGCTGGTTAGTTATTGGTTTCGTTCTTCTGGTTTCACTACAATTCTTCTTTCGTTTGGAGATTTCTGTCATTGTATTATTATGATGATATTATACCTTGATCTTATTTACTGTACAAGACAAGAGGTACCAATAGCTCATAAGGGATTGGGTATTCATATTGTGGTTCATTTATTAAGTCAAGGCACAGGAGAACATTTACACATTTACAAATGTGAAGACATCAGAGCTGTGCGTGTGTGTTTGCTCTGCTCAAAGCAAAGTGAAACCAAGACTGGATCACAGGACACATTTCCCTTCGCATGATGTCATGCTGATATCCCTTAGAGATATATTACAACATTTCCCATTATAAATTTCAAAGGCCAGAACCCATCCTCGCCAACTCCAGCAGGCCCGACGCTCCAACAGTGTTGATTGGCAGAAGGCAGGACTTCCACCTGTCACCAGGAGAAAGTCCTGCCTTGGAGAGCTGTCAGCCAATCAGGTTGGCTGGCAGCTCTCCAATGATTCCAGGAACAGTGCCGCAGTGGCCGGAAGAGGCACTGCAGGTAGTTGCCTGGAACTAAGTGCCAGGAACCAAGGAAAGATAAATGGCAGGGCTCAAGCAGGAGGGGTGGTGGGGGAGTGGGAGTGGGTAGGGAAGGCCTGGGAGGGAGCATGAGGTGGGAGATCAGGGCCTCATGGATCAGGTTGTGGCAGGAAAGGAGACCACTGGACCCTAAGGGGAGGGTTCCCCATTCAGAAAGGGGCTTCTGATAGAAGCAAACCCCCACTTCCCAACTGAGATTGAAATTTGTTCAATTTTGGCTTCCTCCTCCCCCCGGTGCCTGATCTACCATCTGCCCACTGGCCTAAAAATCAAGTCATGGGTAGTGAAATGGTCTTAAGTGGCCACCTAAGGGCCTTAGTTGGGGAAAGGGTGGGATTCCCATTCAAGGCACTGTCCAACCTGGCATAAAATTGTAACAGCACTCGCAGAAATGTGGAGGAAATCCCATGCATGCAATTTTACACCCCCCCCCACCCCCACCCACCCCCCCAACAGCCCCTTAAAATCCGCTGGGAGGTGAGGTGGAGGAGGATAGGATGTGGAATTCTGGCCAAGAAGTCTCAGCGATTTTTTTAATGACTTCAAGCCTGCTGCACAAATTAGTTGTTCCCAGGTACGGGCGTACTGACAGACATTGTTCAATTGTAATGGAGCCTGACTGGGAGAATGAACAGAGGCCACACAGATCAGGGCAAGATGGCAGAAGAGGGACATGGAACAGGAAGGGTCTCACCAAGATGCCATATCACCCCCCCTCCCCCACCACCAGGTATTCAGAGAGCAATTCTCCTACATGACCCTCAATGAGGACCAATGCTTCGCTAAGGAGGTCAACACTGAAATCTGACAAGTGCTGGAGCCACAACTGCGACCTCAGAGTAGGCCAAGGACAGCACTGCCAGTGGCTGTGAAAGTAATGGTGGATATAAACTTTTATGTGTCTGGCTCCTTCCAGTCTGTGCAAGAAATGTTAGCGGCATCTCTCACGGTTTGTAGCACACTGTTGCATAAGGGAAGGTTGCTGAGGCTCTCTATTCAAAGGGAAATAATTATATTTAATTCCCTGTAGCCAGAGGGAAGCAAGTGGATTGTGCACAAGGGTTTCCAAGGACAGCAGGCTTCCCTGTTGTGGACAGTGCCATCGACTGCATGCACATTGCTCTGAATCTGCCTCATGTCAACTTTGTCTCAGACTAGAACGGAAATTATCCTGCTCTGTTAAAGTGTTAGATAGTGCATCATGATGGTTAATTCCCAATATTCTGGCAACAATCAAAATGTGTTCATTCTGCAACTGTCCACTGTGCCAGCTATATTTCAGCCACCATGTCAAACCAAAGGTTACTGGGTAACAAGGGCTTCCCACTGGCTCAAGACTTCAGTTTGCAAACCGTGCAGCCACAAGAAATATAATAGAGCAAACCATTGGCATGTTGAAATGACAACTCCACTGCCCGGACCACTGTGGAGAGCCCTGCACTGGGCTGAGTAAGTCTTACCGTTTATGGACCATTGAATGCTGCATATCCTTGCCACATGAGGGACAGCTCTTGCCATGACCTGTTGGGTGAGAAGCTGGGAGGCAGAAGCATGAGGAAGAAGAGAAGGAAGAGGAGGAGGTAAAAGAAGGGAGGCTGCATCTTTATGCTCAGGCTGGACATGAAGAACTAATTCACATGCTATTCCATTAACCTCAACCCTAGTCCCTGATTCAGTGACAGTGCAACATTCTTCCCCTTTTTTCTGTCAACGGTCATCATATCATTCTCTTGGCCACAGTGCAAAAATAGAAAGCCAACTCAAAATGCACATTCCAAACTAAATTTATAAATTTACTCATGCCATCTGGAAAGAGAGATGGGTTATTCATACTTGTGCATTCCCTTAGTACCTGGCTTCTGTGTGCTTTTGCAAGTCTTAGTGTTACCCTAATGGTGGCAACATGACGGGTGGAAGGCCATTTCAATAGATGAGACTGTAGAAGTGGCTTGGAAGATGGTGTAGAGTGGTTCTGGGCCTAGAAGGCCCAACTTCAGATTGTGCCCTCTTGGCATGGGCAGCGGCAGTGTGGGCTGGCTGGCTGGCTGGCTGACGAAACAACATTGGTGGAGTGACAGGGTTGGTATCCTCAATACTGTCATCCTGAGAGGGGTGGGGGGCAGGTTCATGCCCCATGAAGCCACTGCCACTCTGCCAGGAACTCAGCAATCTCACTGATCTGTTTGAGGGCAGACTGCTGGACATGACAGCTGGCAAGCCTTTTAGAACACTGGTACCCATAGCCAAGATGGCAGCTCTCCGCTTTTGAATAGAAGCTGTCTTGCTGCTCTCCAAGTGAATTTGCATGTAGAGGAAACTTGTGCAGGGCAGCACTGTGGCACAGTGGTTGGCACTGCTGCCTCACAGCGCCAGGGACCCGGATTCAATTCCGGCCTCGGGTCACTGTCTGGGCCCGATTTTACCAACAGGTTGCGCCCGTTTTTGGGCATGAAAACTTGGTAAAGTTGGGCATGAGGCGAGTAGCGCGATCTACGCCCATCTCCGCGCCAGTTCCCTCTTTACCAAGTCCCGAAAATGGCCACAATCGGGACCACGCCTGAAACGGGCACATGCATTTAAATTGACATAATGGGCTGCACGCCCAAACTTACCGGCACTTCCCCCTTTACCACTGCATTCGCCCATCCAGAATCCAGGAAGAAATAGCAAGATATCTGGATATAAATTGTCCCGTTGGTAAGACGCAGCATGGGTTCATGAAGGGAAGGTCATGTTTGACTAATTTGGTGGAATTCTTTGAGAACATTACATGTGCAGTGGACAATGGGGAACCTGTGGATGTGGTGTATCTGGATTTCCAGAACGCATTTGACAAGGTGCCGCACTAAAGACTGCTACATAAGATAAAGGTGCACAGTGTTACGGGTAATGTATTAGCATGGATAGAGGACTGGTTATCTAACAGGAAGCAAAGAGTAGGGGTAAATGGGTGTTTTTCTGGTTGGCGATCAGTGACTAGTGGTGTGCCTCAGGGATCAGTGTTGGGACCGCAATTGTTTACGATTTACATAGATGATTTGGAGTTGGGGACCAAGTGTAGTGTGTCAAAATTCGCAGATGACACGAAGATGGGTGGCAGAGCAAAGTTTGCAGAGGACGCTGAAAGTCTGCAAAGGGATATAGATAATCTAAGTGAGTGGGCAAGGGTCTGGCAGATGGAGTACAATGTTGGTAAATGTGAGGTCATCCATTTTGGTAGGAATAACAGCAAAATGGACTATTATTTAAATGCTAAAAAATTGCAGCATGCTGCTGTGCAGAGGGACCTGGGTGTCCTTGTGCAGGAATCTCAAGGAGTTGATTTGCAGGTGCAGCAGGTAATTAAGAAGGCAAATGGAATGTTGTCCTTTATTCCTAGAGGGATGGAGTTTAAAAACAGCGAGGTTATGTTGCGGCTGTATAAGGTGCTGGTGAGGCCACACCTGGAGTACTGTGTACAGTTTTGGTCCCCTTACTTGAGAAAGGATATACTGGCATTGGAGGGAGTGCAGAGGAGATTCACTCAGTTGATTCCGGAGTTGAGATGGTTGGCTTATGAGAAGGCACTGAGTAGACTGGGGTGATACTCATTGGAATTCAGAAGAATGAGGGGAGATCTTATAGAAACATATAAGATTATGAAGAGAATAGATAAGATAGAAGCAGGGAAATTACTTTCACTAGCGGGTGAAAATAGGAGTAGGAGGCATAGCCTCCAAATAAGGGGAAGCAGATTTAGGGCTGAGTTGAGGAGGAACTTCTTCACACAAAGGGTTGTGAATCTGTGGAATTCCCTGCCCAGTGAAGCAGTTGAATGTTTTTAAGGCAAGGATAGATAAATTTTTGAACAGTAAAGGAATTAAGGGTGATGGTGAGCGGGCGGGTAAGTGGAGCTGAGTCCACGAAAAGATCAGCCATGATCTTATTGAATGGCAGAGCAGGCTCGAGGGGCCAGATGGCCTACTCCTGCTCATAGATCTTATGTTCTTATGAGTCGGCGCGAAACAGACACGCTCTACAAAAGCATGATTCGGGTGCTCCAGTTAGTGAGGAGGTAAGTGCCAAGCATCCGACGGCTCTGTGCTTGAGATCGGTTGGCGGGGGGGAGCTGGGAAATGGATCCGCTGCCACGCTGCCTGAGGTCGGTGGAGAGGAAGGGGGAGAGTCCCATGATCAGTCTGGGTGGCGGAGGGGGTGGGAGGGTAAAGGGGTCAGTAATGTTGTGGGGGGGTTGGGACAATGTCTGTGGGGTCCAGGGGGAGGCATTACCCAGCCCGGGAGGGATGTGGCAGGGGAGTCGGATTCTAGCATTTTTTTTCTGCGCATGCGCAGTTGGAGGCACCGATCGGAGCTGCAGGACTTCGAGCGCTTTAAGCCCCGTCCACAGGCTTCTGCAGCGATTCGGAATGGCTGATTTTTTTTAGGCAGAGTGTGTACGGGGGTGCCTGAGAACGGGTCTAAAAGCCGGATCTGAAACAGTCCCAGTTTCAAGTCCACCCAGCACTTAGAATTGGAATGGTAAAATAGGGCCATCTGAGTGGAATTTACACATTCTCCCCGTGTCTGCGTGGGTTTCCTCCGGATGCTCCAATTTCCTTCCATAATCCAAAGGTGTGCGGGTTAGCTTGATTGGCTATGCTAAATTAACCTAGTGTCAGGGGGATTAGCAAGGTAAATATGAAGAGCAATGGGAACAGAGCCTGGGTGGGATTGTGGTCAGTGCCCAGACTTGATGGGCCGAATGGCCTCCTTCTGCACTGTGAGGATTCTATGAGGAACAGGATCAACTTTAAGAAAATTCCAGTCTCTTATTCTATGCTGCACATGACTCATTTTATTTTATCACTTAGTAAACCATGAATTAAGTAATAGCTGTCGATATTTGTCAAGAGCTGCCTCCAGTTTTGCAAAGATAAACATACTTTAACAATTTAGTGCACGTACATTGTTAAAGATGTATTTATGCTACCAGTATAGTTTTGGTGGTAAAAATTAGTTTCACTTGATAGTAATGCTACACTGATAGTGTATTTCAGCCTGAATTCAGTCTCAGTGCTGACCTGACCATAAAAAGCAGAGTGGGACTCTAGGAAGAGGGAGTTTCGCTCCACTTCAGTTCAGGTCTTCCGACTAAGCCACACTTGGAGATTCGCATTGCTGATCAGTGGACTTGACTTTGGGCTGATACAAACCTGTGGAGCCCAAAGCGGTCTGCATGATGGTCTGTTTATCTTCTGACAGATTTCTCCACTTGAAGGAAAGATACTGCCAATTTAGTTAAATTGAGGTGTTTCTGTTCTGTGCTACTCTCACATAATTGGCTACTTTAATCCCTTTGTCTTCAACTGTGCTTTTGCTCCTTCTGGAATTTTCCTTTCCTCCGTCCTGCTCCGTGTCTTCTCTTTATCCCCAATATCCTCAGACATTTCCTCTATGTAATGAGAGCTATAGAAATATCTAAAGTTTATTTATTAGTGTCAAAAGTAGGCATACATTAACACTGCAGTGAAGTTACTGTGAAAATCCCCTAGTCGCCACACCCTGGCTCCTGTTCGGCTACACTGAGGGAGAATTTAGCATGGCCAATGCACCTAACCAGCACGTCTTTCGGACTGTGGGAGGAAACCGGAGCACCCGGAGGAAACACACACAGACATGGGGGAACGTGCAGACCCCGCACAGACAGTGACCCAAGCCGAGAATCGAACCCGGGTCCCTGGCGCTGTGAGGCAGCAGTGCTAACCACTGTGTCAGACTCTATGGGGGTGATTCTTCCAGCCCACTGCGCTGCTCAAGTAGGATTCCCGCTGGGCATCACGGCCTCCACGCGTCTCTGAAGGTATGCTTTTTGGCATCATCAGCTACATGCCGGAAATCGGTGTGGTGCTGATTATCATGTGGAAGTGTCATTTGAATTGACATTTCCAGATTATTAGCAGGCCCTGGACAGAATTCTCTGGGCCCGCTACCATTTCTCCCCAGTTGGGTGTGGTTACCTCAAGCAGTGTTTACGATTGCTTCCCACTAACAGAGAACAGGCGTTCGACCCCACTGGAGGAAGCAGAGGCCATTGATACCTCCTCAGGTTGGGGGTAAGTGGGCATGCCCCTTGAGCAATGCCAGCCTGGCAGTGCCAACCTGGCACCCTGGCACTGCCCAAGTGGAAAACTGGCATTGCCCACTGGCAGCTTGGCACCACCCACTGGCAGCTTGGCACTGCCCACTGGACACCGGGCAGTGCCAAGGAGGTGGGGCCTACTGGGGGCAGGGCCTATTGGGGGGTCAATCGGTGATGGGGGATCCTGCTGCCACTCTGCAAAAGGATCAATGGGGGAGGGAGAGAAGGAGTGAGGGAGGGCAATCAGGGCTGGTCATCAGGGGGAGGGGCGTAAAGACTGTAGTGGGGGGGGGATCGCCGTTGGCTGGGAGGGTGGGGGAGACATTGGGTCTGATCACCGGGATCGGGGAGGGGAGGGTGGTTGGGACTGTCAGGGTGGGGGGGCTGGGGAGCTCTGGGTTGGTCAGGGGGAGGTGGGGAAACACAGGGGCTGGCCTGGGGAGGTTTAGGAGGCCAGCGATCGGGAGTGGGGGTGGAGGGGTCAGGTGGCCAACAATGGGGTATTGTGGGGCTGGCCAGTGTCAGGAAGGCCATCGATCGGGAGACTAGAAATGGGGGGCCATTGCACATGCGCCAATCTCCGCTCTGACAGATTGGCACGTGTGCAGTGGTTAGCATTAAGCTATCGGCCTCTCGGGCAGAAATAGGCCCCACCTCCTACTCTCCAGAATGAATCACGTTTAGGCACTCTGAGATGCACAGAGTGTCGGAAATTCATTCTGGAAATCACGCTAAAAAAACTGGAGGGATTTACTCCCATTTTCCCGTACATTGGGAACTTTGAATTTTTTTGGGAGGATCCCGGGCTATATATTTTTCTACATTTGGGATTTGTTTCACAGTTATTTATGTATTTCAGTGGCAGATTTTGCTTTGGGTTTGCTGAGGATAAAATTATGAGTTTGTGCATCTTATATGTTTTGATGTAGACATTGTCTTCTGTGATTTTGCTCTTTGCTATCTCTGGGATGTCCAAGGGGTTTTTCACAATATCCTTTGCCTTTCAGAACCTGTGTGCTTAATTTGAGTATATCTCATGTTTCAGCAGAAAACAAACCAGATGAAGTACGTCACTTCAGAATGTTTGCTCAGATAGATTCTTGATAAGCTAGGGGGTGAAAGGTTATCAGGGGGGTCACCAGGGATGTGGAGCTGAGGTTAATATCAGATCAGCCACGATCCTACTGAATGGTGGAGCAGACTCAAGGGGCCGAGTGGCCTTTCCCTGCTCCTAATTCGTATTTCTTTCTTCTGGCATTCCTTCATTTTACTTCTTAAGCTAAGGCCAACATTTCCCTGGTCATTTATATGCTAATTTAATGCTGAAAGATAATTAGCTAAACCAGTAGCGACCTGGTGAAATGGTAATGAAAACTTCTCATTGGAAATATTCTAAAGACGGATCTTAAAGATTTCAAGTGGATATTTCCTTTGGCAGCTCGTTCTTTTTGTTTTAATTCAATCGTAGGACAGAGGCATCGTTGGCTGGCCAGCATTTACTACTGTTGCCCTTGAGAAGGTGGTGGTGAGCTGCCTTCTTGAAACGCTGGAGTCCACATGCTGTGGGTTGACCCACAATGCCGTTAGGGAGGGAATTCCAGATTCTACCCAGCGACTTCGAAGGAACAGGGACATATTTCCAAATCAGGATGGTGAGTGGCTTGGAGGGGAATACAATTGTGGGATTATCCTTGGGAAGAAAGATTGTTGATACACTGCCTTGGAAATAAATGGCCTTTGTAGTTTGCCTGGGTGGCTACCTTGCTTTTTGCCATTGTTCTAGGCTTGCTTCTGTCAATTCCCACAAGTCCATCCCATATTTTACAGAACATGGACAGTCTGGTTTTCCCCCTAGATCTTTTACTATAATGATTCCCATTCCAAATCTTTGATCAAGGATGTGACACTGGTGTAGTTCCCATACTGATTGTGCAGAATCACATCTTTGGATTGCTTCAGGCTTATTTATATCTGTCATTTTATACAAGGATTTTCACAGTAACTAGGGGATTTTCATAGTAACTTCATTGCAGTGTTAATGTAAGCCTACTGTGACACTAATAAATAAACTTAAATTAGGATTCTACACACAATTTGGGTTGGATGAACAAATATTTGCTAAGCTAAAATTTTGATATTTTTGTTGCAATACCAAAGATTCCTCCTCAGAAATCAAAGAACACTATTTGCTTTGGACTTTATCTGCTGAATGGGGAATGTCCATTGAATATTGCTTTTAAGGTGAACCCCCAAGTATTATTGTGTTGGAAAATTTCATCATAGAACTTAAAGGTATAGTTTCAGGTTACTTATTAGTGTCACAAGTAGGCTTACATGAACACTGCAATGAAGTTACTGTGAAAATCCCCTAGTCTCCACACTGTGGCGCCTGTTCGGGTACACTGAGGGAGATTTTAACATGACCAATGCACCTAACCAGCACGTCTTTCGAATTGTGGGAAGAAACTGGAGTACCTGGAGGAAACCCACGCAGACACGGGGAGAACGTGTAGACTTCACACAGACAGTGACCCAAACCAGGAATTGAACCCGGTTCTCTGGCGCTGTGAGGCAGCAGTGCTCACCACTGTGCCACCATGCCACTCTGTTGGTGGATTCTTTTTGTTGATGATGCACATGGCATAGCATTTTTGGCATTGAATGCCTTCTCCTATTGAGCCTGCCATTTTTGCAATTCCAGAAGATCATCTTGCAGTGAATTGTGTTACGACCAGCTCCAGGTCAGGTTCCCCAAAAGTTGTTGATCCGGGTGAGACCCTTTGATTTGTCACCATCCAGTTGGGATACTACCGTATTGTTACAATCAGGGTTAGGAGGGTGACTGGACCTGTGTCTTTATTCAACCCACCCTCTGCTAGTAGCAACAAGTTTAATCTAACACGGTTCCCTTTCCCTTGGATACTTTCCCCAGATCTAATTGCTAAGTTTAACAAGGAGCCAGTTTAACCAGGCTTTCTTGAGTTAAGATAAAGTTTATTAGAACACAGAACATCGAGCATTGAACATAGAACACTTTAGCACAGGAACGGGCTCTTTGGCTCATGATGTTGTGCCGAACATGACACCAAATTAAACTAATCCCTTCTGCCTGCTCATGGTCCATATTCCTCTATTCCTTGCATATTCATGTGCTTATCTAAAAGCTTCTTAAACCCTGAAACTACTTATTAACTACTAATAAATGAGGCAACACATGTATTTACAATCACATGGATTAAAAGTAAGAATTGAGCCCAGTAGTAATATAAAGTTATTTGGAGAAGTCCTTGACTTGCAAGGAGTGGATGACGAAGCATTACGGCCATTTTAAATTGATTCCCGTAAAGTTGACTCCCTTGGTTTGAATAGTTGATTCCTTGGTTCAGGTGTTCTGTAGTTTGGTGGAGATATTTCAGTTCTTTTTTTCAGTTGCGATCCTTTTTTGCTGGCTAATTGACTTCCACAGTCAGAGGAACAGTTTCTAGATATTCCTGCAAAAGATAGTTATTTCTTTTTTTCAGGGGCACTGCTTATGGCACTGCATCACACACTTTCAGTGTGGAAAACCTCCAGCTGCTTTTCCTCACAGCACACACACACAGATCGACAGATGACATAGGCAGGCCCTGGACAGCTCTCTCAGTTAGCTTTTTAACCCCCTTCTTTGTACGCTGCAAGAGTGCATTAGTCCGTCTAGGCAATTAGACCCAGGATCTTTGATATGGGCTGACAATTATGTTCCTTTGGTTGGTAATCAGTCTTTGCATTATTTTAGAAGTTCCCTGTCTGGAAACACAGGGAAGGACTGTGGTGTCTCTGTGAGAAACATCCTGCAGCCCTTCCTGTCGGTGGATAACTGTACATTCTCAACAATCTTACGGGTGGCATGGTGGCACAGTGGTGAGCACTGCTGCCTCACAGCGCCAGAGACCCGGGTTCAATTCCTGGCTTGGGTCACTGTCTGTGCGGAGTCTGCATGTTCTCCCCAAATCTGTGTGGGTTTCCTTCCTCCTGGTGCTCCGGTTTCCTCCAACTCTCTAGTATTGGCATGTGAGCAATTGCATTTCTTTCAAGACTTGAAGAACCTAACATACAGATAAAACAAAGAACATTCAATATGCGGTGTCATTTTCTCCGGAGAAAGAGATAATGAGGGCAAATTTGAGGAGGAAGGGGACCTGTTTGTGGGGGGGAGGGCTCTGAAGGGGAAGGGGGCCTGAGTGGGTTGGCTGAGGGGTTAGGGAGCTGAGTGTGGGGTCTGAGGGGGAAGGGGGCTGAGTGGGTTGGCTGAGGGGGAAGGGGGCCTGTGTGGGGTGTCTTGGGAGAAGGGGGGGCTGAGTGAGGGGAGGGGTGGATCAGGTAACCCTCATACCTACATGGTGTGGAGGTGATTTAACCCATTATTTGAGGGTGGGGGGGGGAGGGGAAGGATGCCCCTCTTTGGCCAGGGGTTAGTGGTGCTCCCCTGACAGTGTGGGGGGCACCGTTTCATTTTTTGCATTGAGGGGGATTCGTGTGAGGAGATTGAGTCGCGGTTTAAAAATGGCGGCGTGCTCTCGGGACAGTGGAATTGGCCGGCGGGTTGTTCGAAATGACCTTATTAGCATCTTTCAGGTGGGTGAATCGCATGTGAAAAACGCTGCCATTGCCAGCGGAAACTACTCCAGCGAGTGCGAGAGGTAGCTGGGGATGAGATGGGTGTGTGAATGGGTGCGGTTGGACACACGAGGAGGGTGGCTTACCCTGGCTGCATGAAGAAGATCATTCATCTCCTTCCTGCACTGGATCCCCGTCCTCATATGTCGTGAGCTGGCGCTCACTATCGCTGTCACCGCCTCCCACACCGGGTTAGTCACTTTGCTGGCTGGCCGTCTGCCCATCCTGAGGGTACAAGATGTTATGCCCCTGCTCCACCTCATTGAGCATCTTGGTCAGAGCTCCCCCTGTGAAACGTGGGGCTGTCATCCAGGCTGCCAGCGCCAAACTCCCCACCCTGTTAGAATGTAACTGGTGACAACATTGAATCTGTTTTAATGTGACCAATGGTAACAAGCTGTAAGGGTCAGCTGACCCACTAAACCATGTAACCAATGATAGAATGAAATGATGTGATGATCAGCAGACCAGCTGACTTAGGTAAATAAGAACCTGTTGGGAATTGTTAAATTGCTTGGAATGGCCCAGGATGAGGCCTCAAGTTTGGAGTAATGAAGTTTTTTTATTAAACCGTTTCTTTTGATTTATAAGCTGGAGTAAGTTTTGTTATATTTTTATCGTCTGCACTGGAAGAGTTCCTTCTGGATGAACACCCCCCCCCCCCCCCCCCCCAACCCAGATTAGACTTGGAACAAATGTTGGGGAGGCATTTAAAAGGTGTGCTGTCTTGATTGCTGAGATCAAGTGATGCCGGAACAAGTGACTCAGAGGCAGGCTGCCACAAGCGTGGCCTGAAATCCGTGATAAAAAAAATTGTCAAAGTGGCTGAAGAGATGACGGCAGTGACGTTGGAGGGATTCTCTCCGGTTTTCTCACTGGAATCAACACTTTGGGAAAAAAATGGGAAAATTCCACCCAGTGTATTCCCAACAATTTTAAGTCATCCCGAAGCTGAGACAAAATGGAATTATCCAACATTCTGAATTATGTCAATGATCTGGTGTGGAGGCGCACGGTGGCGCAGTGGTTAGCACTGCTGCCTCACAGCGCCAGGGACCCGGGTTCAATTTTGGCCTCGGGTCACTGTCTGTGTGGAGTCTGCACATTCTCCCCGTGTCTGCGTGGGTTTCCTCCGGGTGCTCCGATTTCCTCCCACAGTCCAAAGATACGTGGGTTAGGTTGATTGACCATGCTAAAATTGACCCTAGTTTCAGGGGGATTAGCAGGGCATATTTTCTGGGCTGTGGGAATCTGGCCTGGGTGGGATTGTGGTCGGTACAGACTTGATGGGCCAAATGGCCTCCTTCTGTACTGTAAAGATTCAATGATTCTATGATCTGGCAATTCTAATAAAATGATTTTGAATTAAAAGGAGTAGGCCATGTATCTTTTTTTTTATCATGTCATTGGGGTAGCATGTCTGCCTCAATGTGATGCAGTTGTTTTGAACCTATTCTGCTCCTCTGGCGCATGTGAATCTAATGGTAAATGACATTTCATCAATTTCAAGGAGCTGGCGACATGCTGACATCGTGGCGCACTAACAGTATATTCTAGTCTGTCACAGCCACTATCTGCATTATCAAAATAGCCTGAACACTGTTCTGTTCTGACATGATGCTCACTCAGAATTATTTGACTTTCAAGCTGATGTATTTGGCTCATTCGATCTCAATCTATATCCTCCAGCAAAGTCAGGAGTCTATTAAAATGTAACCGGATGAAGAGTTGGAAAAAAACAAAACCGTAACAGCAAATGAATAAAATCCAGAGTACCTTAGGGCAATCCAAACCATTGTCTCTTTCAGTGCACAATGCCTCCACGTAATCCAGAGCAAAGGAAAATATGATCTGAATTAAGTGTGCTCCGATAAATCTGCTTTTCTTCAAGCAGAAAGTTGTACTTGCATGAAAAGTTCATTTGTAAATTCAAGGGAAGTAGCCGTGTCTGGAGTGTAAGAGCAACTTGAACTAGATGGTGCAGTACAGTAAGAAGTCTCACAACACCAAGTTAAAGTCCAACAGGTTTATTTGGAATCACGAGCTTTCGGAGTCCTGCCTCTTCATCAGGTGAGTTACAGTAAGAAGCCTCACAACATCAGGTTAAAAGTCCAACAGGTTTATTTGGACTCACGAGCTTTCAGAGTAATGTTGAGACCACTTACTGTGCCCACCCCAGTCCAACGCCGGCATCTCCATCTCATGGATGGTGCAGTGGTTTAGAAACTGGAGGATGAAAAATCTCCAGTGGTACTCTTGACATGAAAGTTTGTGCCAGAAGCCCAATAGAGGGAAGGTAGGAATTCCTGGGCACAGGAACTTTGCTTCCCCAACTCAAAAATCCTCAATCTGCCAATTTGTAAGGGATCTCAACCATCCAAACATGGCACTACATGTCAGGGTGGGAGGGTGTGTTGTGATGGAGGCAGGCCTTAGCAAAGGAATTTTTACTTCAGAAATAACTTGCACCCCAACCTCCCCAACACCCTGAGGTCTGGAAGCTGGTTTGAAGCTGATGATAGGCTCATTGATTGAAGTGACATCTACAAAGGGTCTGGGTCTGAAACCCCTTCTCCAAGCGGAATGCCAGCAGGACTAGTCATGTCTCCCCCCTCGTAAAATGAGTCAATATTAATGGTGTATCAGTTGTATTATTAAGGTTAAGGATACACAAGTGAAGTGCATTGACTGATCAAATACATTTTGAGATTTGGGCATCGCTGGATGGACCAGCATTATTGCCCATCCCTAATTCCCCTGAGAAGGTGGTAGTGAGCAGCCTTCTTGAACTGCTGCAGTCCATGTGGTGTAGGTACACCCACAGTGCTGTTAGGGTGGGAGTTCCAAGATTTTGACCCAGCAACAGTGAAGGAACAGTGATATAGTTCCAGGTCAGGATGATGAGTGGCCTGGAGGGGAACTTCCAGGTGGTGGTGTTCCCATGTATCTGCTGCCCTTGTCCCTCTAGTTGGTCACAGGTGTGGATTTGGAAGGTGCTGCCTAAGGAGCCTTGGTAAGTTCCTTCAGTGCATCTTGCAGATGCCATTGTGTATTGTTGGTGGAGGGAGTGAATGTTTTTGGAAGGGTGCCAATTGAGTTGGCTGCTTTGTCCTGGATGGTGTTGAGCTTCATGAGTGTTGTTGGAACTACACTCATCCAGACAAGGGGAGAGTATTCCATCACACTGCTGACTTGTGTCTTATAGGCGGTGGAAAGGATTTGAGGAGTCAGCTGGTGAGTTACTCGCTGGAGGATTCCTAGCATCTGACCTGCTCTTGTAGCCATAGTATTTGTATGGCTATTCCAGTTCAGTTTCTGGTCAATGTTAACCCCTAGGATGCTGATAGTGGGGGGATTCAGGGATGATAATGCCATTGATTGTCAGGGAGCAATGGTTAGATTCTCTGTTGTGGGAGATTGTGATCGCCTGGCACTTGTGCGTCGCAAATGTTACTTACCACTTAAAACTTTAAAGTTTATTTATTAGTCACAAGTAGGTCTATATTCACACTGAAATGAAGTTACTGTGAAAATTCCCTAGTCGCCACACTCCGGTGCCTGTTTGGGAGAATTTAGCAAGGCCAATTCACCTAACCCGCACATCTTTGGACTGTGGGAGGAAACCGGTGCACCCAGAGGAAACCCACGCAGACATGGGGAGAATGTACAAACTCCACACAGGCAGTGACCCAAGCTGGGAATCGATCCTGGGTCCCTGGTGCTGTGAGGCAGCAGTACTAACCACTGTGCCATCATGCCGCCCCACTTGCCACCCCAAAGAACAAAGAACAAAGAACAATACAGCACAGGAACAGGCCCTTTGGCCCTCCAGGCCCGTGCCGCTCCCTGGTCCAAACTAGACCATTCTTTTGTATCCCTCCATTCCCACTCCATTCATATGGCTGTCTAGATAAGTCTTAAACATTCCCAGTGTGTCCGCCTCCATCACCTTGCCTGGCAGCGCATTCCAGGCCCTCACCACCCTCTGTGTAAA
This sequence comes from Mustelus asterias, assembly GCF_964213995.1. NCBI lineage: Eukaryota > Metazoa > Chordata > Chondrichthyes > Carcharhiniformes > Triakidae > Mustelus > Mustelus asterias. Next base: position 25,896,593 of record NC_135826.1, read on the forward strand.
ATATGTTCTTCTGATATCTGTGTTAAACCTCCCCCCCTTCACCTTGAACCTATGACCCCTCGTGAACGTCACCACCGACCTGGGGAAAAGCTTCCCACCGTTCACCCTATCTATGCCTTTCATAATTTTATACACCTCTATTAAGTCTCCCCTCATCCTCCATCTTTCCAGGGAGAACAACCCCAGTTTACCCAATCTCTCCTCATAACTAAGCCCCTCCATACCAGGCAACATCCTGGTAAACCTCCTCTGTACTCTCTCCAAAGCTTCCACATCCTTCTGGTAGTGTGGCGACCAGAACTGGACGCAGTATTCCAAATGCGGCCGAACCAACGTTCTATACATCTGCAACATCAGACCCCAACTTTTATACTCTATGCCCCGTCCTATAAAGGCAAGCATGCCATATGCCTTCTTCACCACCTTCTCCACCTGTGACGTCACCTTCAAGGATCTGTGGACTTGCACACCCAGGTCCCTCTGCGTATCTACACCCTTTATGGTTCTGCCATTTATCGTATAGCTCCTCCCTACATTATTTCTACCAAAATGCATCACTTCGCATTTATCAGGATTGAACTCCATCTGCCATTTCTTTGCCCAAATTTCCAGCCTATCTATATCCTTCTGTAGGTTCTGACAATGCTCCTCACTATCTGCAAGTCCTGCCAATTTTGTGTCGTCCGCAAACTTACTGATCACCCCAGTTACACCTTCTTCCAGATCGTTTATATAAATCACAAACAGCAGAGGTCCCAATACAGAGCCCTGCGGAACACCACTAGTCACAGGCCTCCAGCCGGAAAAAGACCCTTCCACTACCACCCTCTGTCTTCTGTGACCAAGCCAGTTCTCCACCCATATAGCCACCTCCCCCTTTATCCCATGAGATCCAACCTTTTTCACCAGCCTATCATGAGGGACTTTGTCAAACGCTTTACTAAAGTCCATATAGACGACATCCACGGCCCTTCCCTCGTCAACCATTCTGGTTACTTCTTCAAAAAACTCCACCAGGTTAGTGAGGCATGACCTCCCTCTCACAAAACATGCTGACTATCGTTAATGAGTTTATTCCTTTCTAAATGCGCATACATCCTATCTCTAAGAATTTTCTCCAACAACTTCCCTACCACGGATGTCAAGCTCACCGACCTATAATTACCCGGGTTATCCTTCCTACCCTTCTTAAATAACGGGACCACATTAGCTATCCTCCAATCCTCTGGGATCTCACCTGCGTCCAGTGACGAGACAAAGATTTGCGTCAGAGGCCCAGCGATTTCATCTCTCGTCTCCCTGAGCAGCCTTGGATAGATTCCATCAGGCCCTGGGGATATTGTCCAGGTCTTGCTGCATTTGAAAATGGACTGCTTCAGTATGACTTCTTCAAATGATAATGCCATCCAATGTTAATAGATGATGGTTAGGTTCTCTCTTGTTGGAGAACCTTGAACACATATAAAGGTTCTAGGTCACAGGGTGTTGGTTATGTAGAACTAGTGGTCACGTGAGAACATGATGGTGCGGCTAAATATGAGGTCACGTGGCGGGATTTTGGGCACAGCACAAGTACTGTATGTAGTAGTTGAGCTTAGGAATAAACTACCTTTGTTAGAAATCCTTGGATAGCGGTGATTTGAAGAACCCACAACAGGTTGGGGAGGAGGCAGACATGTGTAATGTTGCATTCTGTAAATAAATTATATATTAAGTATATAGGAACATAGGAATTAGGAGCAGAAGTAGGCAAATTCAATCCTTCGAACCTGTTCTGGCATTAAATCAGATCATGGCTGATCTCTCCCGAGTCTCAGGTCCACCTCCTGTTCCCCATATCCCTAAAAGATTGGAGTCTGGTTTAGTAATTCACCATCTAGCTTCAGAATCAATTAACAGGCACATGTGCAGCAAGGAGGATATTTCCTGCTGGCTATAAATGTCCAGTGTAAAATAAGTCTGGATATTCTCAATTCCTTCCTAGAGTAGAATGAAATAAGTTCTGATTGGCAACTTCACTCAAAGAGAATGGTTTGTAAAGGAAATAGATTAAATGTCAGACTGGAGCAGAAAAGGTTTCCTCCCTCAGGCCGCCTAGAATTTATGATGTTAACTGTGCTCCTGAGGAACGGTGGCACAGCAGTTAGCACACCTGCCCCACAGCACCAGGGACCTGGGTTCGATTCCAGCCTTGGGTGGAGTTTGTGTGGAGTTTGCACGTTCTCCCCACGTCTGCGTGGGTTTCCTCCGGGTGCTCCGGTTTCCTCCCACAGTCCAAAGATGTGTAGGTTAGGTGGATTATCCATGAATAATGTATGGGGTTACGGGGATAGGGTGTAAGGCTGGGCTTGGGTAAGATGCTCTTTCGGAGAGTTGGTGCAGATTCGATGGGCCGAATGACCTCCTTCTGCACTGTAGGGATTCTATGGTTCTATGGAATTCGAGGCCCAAACAACTTTCAATGCATTTCCTTGGAAAAGTGAGGGTGGGAATCTGTCAAAGTTCTGCGGATTTTCAGGGTCTACTCACAGATTCACTTTTCATAATAAAAGTGTTCAGGTCGGGGCCTACAGACACATGAGGGCAATTGTTTACCTGATCACGCCATTCTCTGCGCAGACGTTTGTCAACAGTAAACGTTGTGCGGGTTAGGTGGATTGGCTATGCTTAATTGCCCCTTAGTGTCAGGGGGACAAGCTCGGGTAAATGCATGGGGTTATGGGGATAGGTCCTGGGTGGGATTGTGGTCTGGGCAGATTCAATGGGCCGAATGGCCTCCTTCTGCACTGTATGATTCTGTGTTGTAATTATTAAGATGGTGCAGTTGCTGTACAAACACAGTTGCAACACCTGTCTAGTGAAGTGGTGGAGAGAGAAGGGTGTCCCTTGCAAATGAAGAATGCTGCACGCAATAGGAATCGAGTTGAGTCAGCCAGATTGGAGATTGACTGCAGCATCTCTGCAGAGTTGGGCAGCAGTGGAGGCTGACACTGACTGCATAATTAGGTGAGTGTGAAAAGCTGCAGATTGTGCTTCAGATATTCCAATTTCTGTTGACAGGGCGGTTCAGGCGCTCAGCATGTTGGAGCTTTACTGATAGCTTCCTGAGGCAAGATACAGCTTGTAGCACTCAGCAAAACACAATCGATTAAAGATAATTTATGCTACCGTTAGGAATCTCTCATCTAAATCAGTCGTAAAGGTTGCCTTTGGTTTCTTTTGTCTTTAGCTTGTATCGCTAATAAAGAAATCCTTTAGTTAATTACCAAAATGTCGGTACCTTTGCAAAGACACATTTTTCTTCACGACCAGATAAGAAATCCTCCGTGAGTCATGTTTTTGTTTATAAACAAGTTGGCAAGCTCACTACACTGTGCGGAGTCTGCACGTTCTCCCCGTGTCTGCATGGGTTTCCTCCGGGTGCTCCCGTTTCCTCCCACAATCTGAAAGACATGCTGGTTTTAGGTGCATTGGCCATGCTAAATTCTCCCTCAGTTTACCTGAACAGGCACCGGAGTGTGGCGACTAGGGGATTTTCACAGTATCTTCATTGCTGTGCTAATGTAAGCCTACTTGTGACACTAATAAATAAACTTTAAAAATTTAACTTTAAATTGCCCCTTAGTGTCAGGAGGATTAACAGGGTAAATACATGGGGTTATGGGGATAGGGCCTGAGTGGGATTGCTGTCGGTGCAGGCCTGATGGGCTGCATGGCCTCCTTTTGCACTGTAAGGATTCTATGATTCTATGAATTAGACCATGGTGAAAATCTCCCTTCATTTATTAAAAATAACAATGATGTGCGTTGCGTCAAAAACATCAAATGTGTTGCGATGGCAGAATTTTCTGCAAAGTTTTATTAAAACTATAGCGAGAAGACATGGCTTATCTGGATTCTTTCTTTCAAATTAATGACCATCATCTCACCTTAATCAAAGCCAGTGTTATAGAATCCATAGAATCCCTACAGTGCAGAAGGAGGCCATTTGGCCCATCGATTCTGCACCAACTCTCCGAAACTGCACCCTACCCAGGCCCACCCTCTGCCCTATCCTATAACCCCGTGCATTTAACATGGCCAATCCACCTAACCCGCACATCTTTGGACTGTGGGGGGGGAAACCGGAGCACCCGGAGGAAACCCACGCAGACACGGGGAGAATGTGCAAATTCCACACAGACATGTGAGGTCAATATATTTTTGTTATGTACATGTTATATATGCAAAGGAAATGCCTGCATACAGGGATAGGAACTCATTCGTTAGATGCTGGTAGTGCCTGGCTGTGGGCTGTTCTCAAGGGCATTACTAAACATTTACAAGAGCACTTGCTTGTTTACCAGCATTGTCTCCTTTGCTTGTCAATTATTGCGGCCTTGTTTAATCCAGTACCTTTGTACCAGCTGCAGGATTTTCTGACAGATGCAGGGAGGTAACTGATTACCCTTCCAGGTCTGTTCCCTTCTTCCAGCTTGAATGCTGTGGAGTATCCCAATTCAAAGCCACCTTACGGAGAAAAATTCACAAGTGGAACAGTGTAATATGCATCAACTTGTCTCCTGCCAATGCAAAATGGCCACCAATACCCCCTGGCCCCTGCACATGCGGTCTTGTCTGTACAGGTGCTGAAAATGAATAACATCATTGGCCAGAGGACAGTGCAAGCAAAACCTCTCTTTAAAATAATAGAGGAGAGAGGAATATTAAAACAATGGCCAGTGTGTTTTCTGGCCGTTCTTGAACCCCCATTGCCGGTTCAATAATGGAGTAGTATTGCCCTGAAATCCCAGACTCAATTATCTCTCAAATCTAGTGTGAATGTTTGATTCTACTTAAATATTGCATGAGATAGAATTGGACTATTAAGGTTGGATTCTCCTTTCCAACCTGTGTTACGGTATTGGGTTGGCCGTGGTCTCATTGTGTTGAACCTGTTGCATTTGCCAGGGCAGGCCTCATTTATATTGTTTAAGTATGGCTCCTCAGGGATTCCTGCCTGCGCTGGAGGACTGGGAATTGCTGCTGCAGTTGTCAGGTGCATGCAAGAGGCTTAAAGAGTTAGGTAGCCTTGAAGATTTTGAAAGGTTTTGTGGCTCAAATGAATTGACATGGCATGTATCATCAGCACCCTCTTTTTCCATCTGAATCCCATATTATTTAGGAGGAGCCAGTGTAATCCTGGTCAGCATACTCATTACTGGCTGATTGGGGGGTGAACTCATTTTGCTTCTGCTGTTACTGGGCATAGTGGCACAGTGGTTAGCACTGATGTGTCACAGTGCCAGAGACCCAGGTTCGATTCCTGGCTTGGGTCACTGTCTGTGTGGAGTCTGCATGTTCTCCGCGTGCCTGCATGGGTTTCCTCCAGGTGCTCCGGTTTCCTCCCACAGCCTGAAAGATATGCTGGTTAGGTGCATTGGCCATGTTAAATTCTCCCTCAGTGTACCTGAACAGGCGCCGGAGTGTGACGACTCGGGGATTTTCACAGTAACTTCATTGCAGTGTTAATGTAAGCCTACTTGTGACACTAATAAATAAACTAAACCTAAACTAAAACTAAACTAAACTAAACTACCGCTAGGAGGAAATTCAATGCACTTAATAATACTGTAACAGGTCCTTGACTCAGTATTGTCACTAAACAAACAGGCAAGCAGAGGGAAATCCTGCCTAAATCATTCTGAGCATTCTCCAGTATATATGTTGGCTTTGCCTTGTCACCTCCCTCTTGCCTTTAAAACATCTTCTTCTTCATCTGGGATTTTGCCTTCTCCTGATTCTTTTCATTTCCCCCCTGCACAACTGTATCCATTTCCTACTCACTGCACTACAATGAGTGATGATAGCGTGCTATTGCTATAAATATTTTTTTTATGATAGAGGAGACTGTTTTAAAGTCCATTTTTTTCTACAGGTAGTTGGTATGTCTAGAGGGAATACAGCTCAGATGTTGGGAAAACGGCATAATTATTCACTTTAGCCATGTAGTGTTTACTTAGGGGAGAGCAACTGGACTTTTGTTTATAAAAGGAAAAGGTACCTGGGGTTTTTGATTAAAGGAATAGAAGGTGGATTTAGGTAAGTAGGATCATGTGATGATGTGATTAATGGGAGGAGCCAGGTACATAGAAGTGGAAATATAGCTTCCATTTCTGGCTGGAGTTTGTTTAAAGACAGAGGTCTGCAAGTTGCTCTGAACATCAACATCTCTCTCTGAAAGCTTCAAACCTACTACATCCCTTATAGCAAGTATATCTATGGTAGCTAACTATATTTAAGATGGAACTGTAAGAAAATGTTGCTTATTTGGAACCAAAACAATGATAAGTTAAAAAGTTGGTTGCTTTCATTTTTTAACTATTGTTCAATTGTTAAGAGTTAAGCTGTTTAATTTTGTTAAGAGTTATGCTTAATCTATGTTATTAAATAAAGTTTGTTTTTACTATAAAAGATCCCTAACTTTCAGCAGAATTACTCCTGAGTGAAGCATCCTATCCTCATGTTTATGCCAAAATAGAATAATTGTTTGGGTCTAGTCTGGCTTCCTAATGTAACTTGAGGTTCTGGTCCAGGGCCCGAACAAAATAATTCTCTTTCTACAACATCAGTAAGAAGTCTCATAACACCAGGTTAAAGTCCAACAGGTTTATTTGGTATCATGAGCTTTTGGAGCGCTGCTCCTTCATCAGGTGTGTGATACCAAATAAACCTGTTGGACTTCAACCTAGTGTTGTGAGACTTCTTACTGTGCCCACCCCAGTCCCAACGCCGACATCTCCACATCATACAAAAATCAGTATAATAGAAATGGAAATGATCACAGGATAGATTTGATAACTCTTCTGTTAACATTCCAGATGGCATTTTTTGGCCACGCTCACCCAAAACTGGAAAATCCCACTCATGGTGTCGTCCGTCCGTCCGTCCCACCACTCTCTCCCCCCCCCCCCCCCCCCCCCCCCCCACTACGATCCCCATGGCAGGCGGGACGGGAAAGTTCTCATCTCAAAGGTTTTTCAAAAGTTATATTTCCATTTTTATTGTTAACATCACCATCTCTGCTGCTTCCTTGGCTCATCTGCTACTCTTTTTCCATTATGAGCTCCTACAAACGTGTAGGATGTTAATCCCTGGTGTGGATTTCCAGCCACATTTACAAAAAATTGATTTACAGGATTTGGGCAACGCAGGCAAGGCCAACATTTATTGCCCATCCCTAGTTGCCCATAAGAAGGTGGTGGTGAGCTGCCTTCTTGGACTGCTGCAGTCCCTGAGATGTTAGGGACGTGTCACATTGTTCATCAGGATATCGGGCAAGCATCACCTGAGATTGTTTATCTCCAAGACGTCAGTGTCCATTTAATTTTGAAAATGATAGTAGAGATTCTCAGAGAACAGCATAAGATAAGCACTTGTTCTGTTGCAGAATATTCATTGCTTATTTTAGGGCTCAGGGCAGTGAAGGGCTGAGGGATGAACATCACACTGGAAGTGAGAGAGCAAACAAAACAGCAAAGTAAGAATTAAGCAGGAGATAAACAATTTGTTAAAGAGAACTAAAAGCATGAATATATTATACAGAAGAAGAAAAGCAACTTGTGATTCGACTGTAGCCTCTATCCTGATATAGCATCAGACTCCTTTGCATTTTGGAAACCTCTTCCCTCATCCACTTTTCTTCCTTTTATCCATCATCAATCAAAGAACTAAATAATTTCTGAGACACATCTTCCTGAAGCTCAGTAAAGTCGCCATAGCCCCAGATAACCATAGGCTGCTCGCTGAGGGGGGAGAGCTGACTGGTGGTGATTTAACCTGAAGATCACCACACCTGAGGCAAGGCATAAGGTTGCGAAGGCGGGCCTTCATGAATAACCTTAACCGGTACAGGAATTGAACCCGCGCTGTTGGCATCACTCTACATCACTAACCAGCTGTCCAGCCAACTGAGCTAAACCAACCCTTAATGTTCCCTATGAGTTACTGATCTTGGACAGTGTTGGTGACCTTTTCAGTTCTGAAGAACATTTTCACCTGGGTCATTGGATAGTGGGTTGACGCGAAATGATTATTCCCTTCTCTAGCCTAAAATTCAATTGTAGGATGCTAATTCTGAGAGATTAGGTAACTCAACGGAAACAGTGAAATTGAACCTGTGATCTCCTGGCCTAGATTCCACCTTAAGCAGTGTCTTTGCCAACTAAACTTTATGAATAGTTGCATAACCAGAGAGAAAATGTGCTATGTAATGAAGAATCTGTTGTTCCTATTTTTGGTGCATTTGAAACTCCTAGAAAAATTAAGAGAAAGGATTGGGAGGATAAAGTATTGGGAAAAAGTTTATTTAGTAGTGTCACAAGCAGGCTTAAAACAACACTGCAATGAAGTTACTGTGAAAATCCCCTAGTCGCCACACTCCGGCGCCTGTTCGGGTACACTGAGGGAGAATTTAGCATGGCCAATGCACCTAATCAGCACGTCTTTCAGGCTGTGGCAAGAAACCAGAACACCTGGAGGAAACCCACGCAGACACGGGGAGAACGTGCAGAATCCGCACAGACAGTGACCCAAGCCGGGAATCAAAACCAGGTCCCTGGTGCTGTGAGGCAGCAGTGCTAACCACTGTGTCACCGTGCCGCCCACAAAACACAACAATGCAATTGACCAGATAGTTGGGAATTAAACGTATTTTCAGTGTCATTAAAGCTCAGCTAATTGGAGGTGAATCCTATGTAATGATTTTAATCAGATAATTGAGGTGGGCCTGGTAGAATATGAACTCCCTGATTAAGGGCCAAATTGATGGGCTAATCAGGGAGCCTCTTGCTTTGTACTTACCCAGGAGTGTCAGTTCCTCTGGGACTCTAGTGTAGATTGCGAACTGAAAGCACTCTGTATGCTGTTGTCAGACTTGTAAATAAAGGAATTTTGGTGAAGGGACTTCTGCTTCCGAGGACTTATTACAGCCTATTCTGTAGACTCTGTTCTCCCTGGTTCTCGTTGTGTTTCTACGCCGAAATGAGGCTGATCTGCAGTCTCAAATTGTTCCATTTCATGTCACAGCTCGGAGGCAGTGAACTCCTCTCTTCGGGAAAGCAATGTTCAGATGAAGCTGGAAATCAAGCCGAGACTCCAAGTGCCCTGCATTCCAGCAACTCTATCATTACACTTTCTATCTGCAATCTTATCAGAGCTGGGTTTGGGGACCCGAGACACTGGTCAGGTGCAGATGAGTTCCGCAGTCTATAATTAACGAGTTTATCTTTTCATTTCAGATTTATTACTGCATTATCTGCATTGGAAACAATCCACTTGCATGTGCGCATGCGATCACTTTGTACTGATTGCAGTTGCATAGTACCAGCAAGCAGTGGTGATGGAATAACATTAAACATTCTAGGCTTAGTCAGCAGACGAATTGACTCTCTTAGAATAGAAATTCGGTCCCATCACAACTAGCAGCTGAGCGATGGTGGACAAGAATGCCACTTTTTTTTGTGGAACACAATAACAGGCAGATGGATGTGGGCAGGATGATAAAAAGTTATGGAGAATCCAACTGATGTCAACAATATAGCACTTTACAGACATTAAATTGAACATCTTAAATTTTGAGCAGATACAACTCTGGATTTTATTTTGGAGAAAAAGTGATTGAAGTACACTTGGGATATATGCCAAAGAGCATATGGCCATGCTAAATTTCCCCTTAGTGTCAGGGGGTTAGCAGGGTAAATACGTGGGGTTACGGGGATTGGGCCTGGGTGAGAATGTTGTTGGTGCAGGCTCGATGGGACAAATGGCCTCCTCCTGCACTGTAGGGAATCTATGATTCTATGGGCAGCACAGTGGTTAGCACTGCTGCCTCACAGCACCAGGGTTCGATTCCCGGCTTGGGTCACTGTCTGTGTGGACTTTGCATGTTCTTCCCATGTCTGCGTGGGTTTCCTCATGGGGGGCTCCAGTTTCCACAGTCCAAAGATGTGCGGGCTTTGTGGATTGGCCATGCTAAATTACCCCTTCATGTCAGAGGGATCAGACTTCTACGCTCCAGAGAAAAAAGTCCCAGTCTATCCAGCCTCTCCTTATAACTCAAACCATCAAGTCCCGGTAGCAACCTAGTAAATCTCTTCTGCACTCTTTCCAGTTTAATAATATCCTTTTTATAACAGGGCGACCAGAACTGTACACAGTATTCCAAATGTGGCCTTACCAATGTCTTGTACAACTTCAACAAGACGCGTAACACAATCTAGGCTCCCAACGCTGTGCAGTCACACATCTCCCATTGGTCTTTCAATCGCAACTTCCCTTTCTACAGCCTTTAACCACTGTTGCCTTTAACACTTGTTTCCATGGAGAAGACAAAAGTGCGAATGGATCCAGGGCTCCAGGCTGCGTATCTCAGAGTCCTCATTCAATGGAGGAGGTGAAGGAAGGAGAGGCGATGGTGCGCACACAGCTCCAACAAGAGGCACTGCCTGGGGGGATGTGGTCTTTGTTGGCAAATCTCATGCCATGGTCTCTGCTCACCTCAATGAATTAGTTCACACAAATCACACACTCGTCTTTGTTGAGCTCCCAATTGCTCATTCTGGATTTTGTTTTGTTCTTTACACTTGTCGAATTTGGTATCACGTTCCTGCTGAATGGTTTGCAAAACAATGAAGCTTGTGTCAATGCCATCTATGTGGTCAAAAAAACAAAAGAATGATACAGCGATGCAATGGAAATTCCAGAGGCCACCTGGTGATATGCTGACAGTGCTGCCTCCCAGGGGGTGAATTCAAAGGTCAACAGTTTTGAACTCCTGCCCCAAAATTGCAGAAGCCAAAATCCACTGAGTGCGTCAGATGTGGAAATCACTTCTGACCAGCAAACCGTGGTTTCATTCCTTTTCATGGGCACTCTTGTAGATTTTTTTTTTGCTTCGCCTTGTTCACATTATACGCATCAAGGCACAAATATTTTTGGCCATTTTGTTTGTCCACTACTATCATTGGGGAGTTAACCCATGAGCAAGTTCACCGACCTTTGCAATCACACATCAAAGATGTCGTGTAGTTCAGCTTCACTCTCTGAGCAAATGATACATTTCTCCAGAGTTCAGTTGCTGGTTGTGCATTGCTTAACAACTGGGTGTTAGATTCTCTGATCACAGGTGCCAAGCCACCCCGTTTCCCCACTGATGTAGGCTTTGCCATAACATTGGCAGCTTCCTCCCCCCATATTTCCTATCCTGTTACAGATTTGACATCAGCAAAGGCAATAATAAACAATGCATACTGAATGGGTGGCACGGTGGCATAGTGGTTTGCATTGCTGCCTCACAGTACCAGGGACCAGGTTTGATTCCCGGCTTGGGTCACTGTTTATGTGGAGTCTGCACGTTCTCCCTGTGTCTGCTTGGGTTTCCTCCGGGTGCTCCAGTTTCCTCCCACAGTCCGAAAGACATGCTGGTTAGGTGCATTGACCATGCTAAATTCTCCCTCAGTCTATCCGAACAGATGCCGGATTGTGGGGACTAGGGGATTTTCACAGTAACTTCATTGCAGTGTTAATGTAAGCCTACTTGTGACACTAATAAATAAACTTATTTTCTTTTGTATTTCCCTGTTGTTTCACACTAACACACCAACAGCATAAGGATATCCTTTAGTTTTTTAACTACAGTGGGTCACAGTTTTTGCTGGACGATGATCATAGTCTTACAATAATGACAGTAAAGCTTTAGAATATCTGGCACTTCCATTCGGACTCATGTGTCAAGATATTGGAGTAAAAGGAAGATTCAAGAATTGAGTAAAATAAAGATTATGGGAGCGATCTTACCGGCCATTCACACCATGCTCTCGCTGCAGTGAGGTCGGGGAATTTGGCATGCAGCCAAATCTTCGTTCACTGCAGCAGGATGGGAAAATCCTGTCAGCGTGAACGGTAGTAACATTCCAGCCTAAGAATAAAATTTGGATAAAACAAAGTGAAGAATTGGATTGATAAGAGTGCATCGCTTTGATAAGCATAGCAGCAGGAAAACAAATGTTTCCCTCAGTGACTGGGGAATGAACAATGTCATATTGAAATACATGTTAGAACTGTAAAAGAGGTGATTTCAAAGTAGAGAGGGAAGAATATGCTAAAAGCCTGGTCCATGGGGTTACTAGGTAGGGTAATATGGAAGGAAAGAAACAGTATAACCATAGCAGGGTAACTGAGTGCAAGCAGGAGAGGAAGGAGACAGGTACAGTTGCAACTGCTTACCAGTCTGATGTCCACCCCCTTCTAAACTGAAAATTAAATGAAGACCTTGAATTCTTCTAGGGAGGAACCACCTAACTTTGACTTGTCCATCAAACGTCCCCCTCACAATGCAGGGTCATAAATGATCCCAAAGTACAAATAAACAAAACCCCATTTAAGCCATTGACGCAGCAATAAAAGGACTCCCAGCAGACAGCCCAGAAAAAAATGAAAAGACCCGTTTACATCTACAAAGTACATGATTAAAAAGAAACATTTCTTAAAGGTACATTAATGTCACAATATCATCATTGAATCCCCCACTACCAACATTCTGGGGGTTAGCATTGACCAGAAACTGAACTGGACTTGCCATATAAATACTGTAGCTATAAGATAAGTCAGAGGCTAGGAATCCCATGGCAAGCAACTATCCTCCTGACTCCCCAAAGCCTGTTCACCATCTACAAGACACAAGTTAGCAGTGTGTGGAATGCTCTTCACTTACCTGGATGAATGCAGCTCCAACAACACTAAAGAAACCCGAAAAAACAACCGCTCGACCCTTCCACAAACATTCACTCCCTCCACCACCACAGTAGGTGCAATGTGTGCCATCTACAAGAAGCAGTGCAGGAACTCGCCAAGGCTCCTTAGACTCAACTGCCAGACCCACAATGACTACCATCCAGAAGGACAAGGTTGGCAAATAACTGGGAAAAGCACCAGGCAGTTCACCACCGCCTTCCCAAGAGCAATTAGAAATGGGTAATAAAGCTGGCCTGACCAGTGAGGCCAGCATCCCATGAATGAATAAAAATATTGCAACTTTATAATGGTGTGTAAGATTCCATAAGGGAAGGAGTGGAACTCTTTTGTTCTCGTCATCTCTGTTGGAACCTTCCAGAGCAGATGGCCAAATCTTGTGAATCTTATTGACACAGCATTATCCTTTTGTCCTTACGTAACAATGAAGACATTGGAACGTTTTAAAATGGCTTCACAGATAAATTGAAGGAACAAGGAACATTACTAATTTCAGTTTTCTCATAGGAAATGTTATCATTTTTACTCACATTATCCCACTCAAAGATCCGTATGCTTTCAACTGTTTTAAAGTGTATCTGTTACAATCCTGCAATCTCGCTTCCATCACCAGTCTAAAACATCAGGGAAAATTATAATTGGTGTCTACTTTAATGGGCAATGCCAGTTATGTACCCAGTCTGGAAGTTGAAGATTTATTCTAAACCACAACTAACCATACAGTTTATTTATTAAAAAAAGTTTATTTTTTAGTGTCACAAGTAGGCTTACATTAACACTGAAATGAAGTTACTGTGAAAATCCCCTAGTCGTCACACTCTCGCACCTGTTCGGGTACACTGAGGGAGAATTTAGCATGGCCAATGCACCCAACCAGCACATCTTTCAGACTGTGGGAGGAAACTGGAGCACCTAGAGCAAACCTATGCAGTGATGTTAGGGGAGAGGGGGGGAAGGGAGTTTTATGAGAATGGTTCTAAGTGTCCCAGCTAGTGTGAAAATGGGGGAGTTCCTTATCCGTTTTTTGGGCGAGTGTTCACACCCAATCTTACAGACTCAGACATTGAAAATAAGGACTAGACCATTTCTAGCTACTTCAGGCAGTAGGCTGGGCTTAATTCGCCAGCCAGCCTGCAAAGGGAGCTATTGCGCATGCAGAGACCTCTGTGTCTGCACATGTGCAATAGCAGCTGTAGAGGGAGCTGTTGGACACGTGCAGACCTCTGATTCTGCACAGGTGCAATTCCAACAGCAGGGGTCTCACAGACAGACAGAGAGAGAGCTGCCAGGCCCCTGCTGCTGCAGGCAGCCTCACAAACTCCCCCCACCCCGCAATCGCAGGGGCCCGTGGCTGATTGCAAGCCACACACCGCATGGACATGTAGCTCCTGCTGCCTACCCACTGCCCAGACCAATCGCTAACCCCTGCGCCCCAATCCCGATTGCCTACAGAGTGGCAGTGAACCCCCTCCCTCCACGATTGGGCTCTGCCCCCTTTGGCCTCGCTCCCCCCTTCAGATCCTGCACCCCCATTGCCCCTCATCGGCCCTGCTCTTGTACACCCCACCCCTATAGGCCTCACCCCTATAAGCCCTGTCCCCATAGACCCTCATAGGCCTCGCACCCATAGGCCCCTCCCCCCGTACCGCACGGTGGGCAGCGCAAACGTGCCTGCTGGGCATTGCCAAGGTGTCTGATGGCATTGCCAAGATGCCAGGGGGGCACTGCCAGGCTGGCACTGCCCAAGGTGCATCCTCCTTTCCTTTGGCCTCCCCGGGACACCTCAATGGCCCTGGTTCCACAGGTGAGGCCAACACCACTGTTCCCCATTCATGGGGAGCAGGTGTTTTCCTTGCCAGAGAGAACCTCTCCCGGCGAGGCCATAAAGGCAAGCGAGCTCGGACGATGGAGCGCTGGGTTCACTAAACACATGGAAATTGACATTAAAATAAATTAAATGTTTTAATAAATTAAAATAATTTATTCAGCCTCTCACCCACTTCCAGCCCTCATCAGACTGCAACAGCTGAGAAATCAGGCGAGATTCTGATTTCTCGGCTCTCGCGTGACTCCTGGTCAGGAGAACGTGCAACCTCCGCACCGACTGTGACCCAAGCCGGGAGTCGAACCCAGGTCCCTGGCGCTGTGAGGCAGCAGTCCTAACCACCGTGCCACCCTATCACAGATCTCCAAATTGAAATCCCTAATACCACAGATGAGGTGAAATTCCTCCGGCAAAGAACATTAGCCAACTGTCAGCATGAATAGGAAGCACAGCCTTCTATTGAGAACTCATATTGACTTCCTTTGCTAAAATTAACAAGGTTTGAACCTCTGACTGCCTGTCCTGAACAGCTGTAACTAATGAGGACACTTACTGGTTGTAACTGAATAGGAATACGCTTATGCTATGGGGTTGCAGGTAAGTATTGTGTGAATGTTTACCTCTGGGTTATAAATTGCTATCATTCTTTGTGTGAAAAAGTGCTTCCTGATTTTGTTCTTGAAAAGCCTAGCCCATAATTTTACAATGATGCCCACTAATTCTTGACACCTCAAGGGAGCCAATGTTTTTCCTCTATCCACAATCGTACTCTTGTCAATACTTTAATTTTTAAAGCATGTTAGTATTTTAAACACCCATCAGATAATTCCTCAACCTTAAATGTTCAAAAAAAATACAAACCAAAATTAACGCAACCTGCCCTCAACAAACTAACTCTCTAAGCCATGGAATCGTCTTGTTGAAATTTCCCATTACATCAACAGGGACCTGTCCATTACATGTGCAAATATCCAATTTCTGTACCTGTGATATTGGCAGACAAATTCCACATGATGTATATGCAAAGGTGTTATTTGCCCTTAAGTCCATAGAACCACAGAAAGGTTACAGCACAGAAAGAGGCCATTTGACCTATCTTGTACATGCCAGCCCGAGGACACCCAGATGCCCTCTCTAATCCCACCTTCCTGCACCCTTCCCATAGCCCTGTAGCTTACAGCACTTAAGGTGCAGGTCCAGTTACTTTTTAAAAGAGTCCCGCCATCAACTTGGGCAGCGAATTCCAGACACCCATACGAACTGTTTTGTTACCCAGTTAAACACACACTGTGGAAGTTATATCACTGAGCACAGCACTGAAATGACAACTAGTTAGAGATTGGGTAACAAACTGAAGGATACTGGAAAATCATATCTCAGATCAAGGATTATTTCAGAATATTGTCTGATAGTTTCCATCTTTTGACTTCAAATAATTTTCTAAATAAAAGTGTTGCTTCAGAGGCCGGAAATCTGGAATAAAAACAGAAAATGGTTTGGTTTGATTTGGTTTGATTTATTATTGTCACATGTATTAACATACAGTGAAAAGTATTGTTTCTTGCGCGCTATACAGACAAAAATACCATTCATAGAGAAGGAAACGAGAGAGTGCAGAATGTAGTGTTACAGTCATAGCTAGGATGTAGAGAAAGATCAACTTAATGCAAGGTAAGTCCATTCAAAAGTCTGACAGGGAAAATCTGTTCTTGAGTCGGTTGATACGTGACCTCAGACTTTTGTATCTTTTTCCCGACGGAAGTAAGTGGAAGAGAGAATGTCCGGGGTGTGTGGGGTCCTTAATTATGCTGGCTGCTTTGCCGAGGCCGCGAGAAGTGTAGACAGAGTCAATGGATGGGAGGCTGGTTTGCGTGATGGATTGGGCTACATTCACGACCTTTTGTAGTTCCTTGCAGTCTTGGGCGGAGCAGGAGCCGTACCAAGCTGTGATACAACGAGAAAGAATGCTTTCTATGGTGCATCTGTAAAAGCTGGTGAAAGTCATTGCTGACATGCCAAATTTCCTTAGTCTTCTGAGAAAGTAGAGGTGTTGGTGGGCTTTCTTAACTATAGAATTGGCATGGGGGGACCAGGACAGGCTGTTGGTGATCTGGACACATAAAAACTTGAAGCTCTCAACCCTTTCTACTTTGTCCCAATTGATGTAGACAGGGGCATATTCTCCTTTACGTTTCCTGAAGTCAATGACAATCTCCTTCATTTTGTTGACATTGAGGGAAAGGTTATTGTTGCTGCACCAGTTCACCAGATTCTCTATCTCATTCCTGTACTCTGTCTCCTCATTGTTTGAGATCCGACCCACTACGGTGATGTCATCAGCAAACTTGAAAATCGAATTGGAGGGGAATTTGGCCGCACAGTCATAGGTGTATAAGGAGTATAGTAAGGGGCATCGGTGTTGAGGACGATCGTGGAGGAGGTGTTGTTGCCTATCCTTACTGATTGTGGTCTGTGAGTTAGGAAGTTCCGGATCCAGTTGCAGAGGGAGGTGCCGAGGTCCAGGCCACGGAGTTTGGAGATGATTTCATGGGAATAATGGTGTTGAAGGCTGAGCTGTAGTCAATAAATAGGAGTCTGACATAGGTGTCCTTGTTATCTAAGTGTTCCAGGGTTGAGTGCAGGGCCAGGGAAATGGGGTCTGCTGTGGACCTGTAGCGGTGGTAGGCAAACTGTAGTGGATCCAGGTAGTCCGGGAGGCTGGAACTGATTCGTGCCATGACTAACCTTTCGAAGGATTTCATAATGATGGATGTCAAAGTCACCAGCCGATAGTCATTAAGGCACGCTGCTTGGTTTTTCTTAGGTACGGGGATGATGGTCATCTTCTTGAAGCAGATAGGGACCTCAGATTGTTGTAAAGAGAGGTTGAAGATGTCTGCGAATACCCCCGCCAGCTGATCCACGCAGGATCTGAGTGCACATCCGGGACCCCATCCGGGCCAGTTGTTTTCCGTGGGTTGACCTTCGAGAAAGCTGCTCTGACATCTGCAATGGTGACCCCAGATACAAGTTCATCCAGGGCTTCCAGAGTGGAGGGCATGCTCTCGCTGACCTCACTCTCAAAACAGGCATAGAATGCATTGAGTTCATCAGGGAGGGTGCGTTGGAGCCTACGATTTTACATGCCTTCATCTTGTAGTCTATTATGTCTTGTAGACCTTGCCATAGTCGGCGGGGATCGATGTGGCGAGCCTGGGATTGTCTTTTGGCATCTTTGATGGATCTCCTTAGATTGTATCTGACTTTCTTGTATGTGTCGCCTGACTTGAACGCCTCAGACCTGGACTTCAGCAAGCAGTGGATATCCCTGTTCATCCATGGGTTCCGGTTGGGGAACACACGGATTTGCTTCTTTGGCACACAGTCTTCTACACACTTACTAATGAAGTCAGTTATTGTAGTGGCGTACTCGTTCAGGCTGGTCGCAGAGTTTTTAAATACTGACCAGTGCACAGACTCCAAGCAGCCCTGTAGGCGATCATCCGATTCCTCAGACCAACATTGCACGACTTTCTTTGATGGATTCTCCCGCTTCAGTTTTTGCTTGTAAGCCAGGAGCAGGAGCACAGCCTTGTGGTCTGATTTGCTAAAGTGTGGGCGGGCGATAGAGCGATAGGCATGTTTGATATTTGTGTAGCAGTGGTCTAGGATGTTTGGGCCTCTGGTAGAACAGGAGACGTGTTCCAAATGTTCAGCAGTGTTGGCAGCTTCTGCGGAGAGGGAAACAGGATTAGCGCTTCGTTAGAATTGGACAATCAACCAACTGAAGCTGAACCAGCTCGAAACTAAATTAAAGACCTGGATTTTCCACTGCCCCCACCCCCCCACCCACCGTGACGGAAGTGGGTCATCATTAGCCAATGGGTTCCCCAGCAAGCCATGGCGAGCCATGGAAAACATCATTGCCTTGGTCAGGATCGGAAGTTCACGGTCAATGAATGTGGTCCTTGAAGTTCTCTGAGATACAGTTCTAATGGGCGGCATGGTGGCACAGTGGTTAGCACTGCTGCCTCACAGCACCAGGGACCCTAGTTTGATTCCCGGCTTGGGTGACTGTCTGTGTGGCGTTTGCACATTCTCCCCGTGTCTGTGTGGGTTTCCTTCGGGTGCTTCGGTTTCCTCCCACATTCTGAAAGACATACTGGTTAGATGCATTGGTCATGCTAAAATTCTCCCTCATTGTACCCAAACAGGCGCCAGAGTGTGGTGACTAGGGAATTTTCACAGTAACTTCATTGTAATGTTAATGTAAGCCTACTTGTGACACTAATAAATAAACTTTAATGGTTAAGTTGGGATCTTTTTCTTCCCCCCTCCCCTCACCCCCACTGTAGACACACCTCTGACACCCATCTGACCCCGTACAGTTGGAAAATCCATTAATGGTCATCCTTTGATATTGTTTGCTCTTCTGCTAATGTCCTCTGTTATGCACCACGGTGATATATAGCCCATGGTACTGAATGAATTCCCTTAGCTAATAACCTCAGGCCCAGTCATTCAGACAATGTCCTGTGGATTTGATTTACTTTGTCAACATTCAGACCTTTAATGAGCATGTTGTAAATATTTTATCATATTGTTCCAAATACACATTGTACAATAACTCGAGGGAAGATCTCTGCTCGGTGCATCCTAGATTCACTGAAGCAGAAAATTATTCAGCAGCGTTTATTTTTCTGTATATCTTTACAGAGTTATTTACAAAAATACACCAAGTTCTTTCACCAAAGACCGAGATTTTACCAGAGATTTCAATTTCTTTTACTTGCATTTTTATGAATAATTCTGCGACAGGACGGAAATAAATGTTTCCATCTATCCAGGAAACGACAGCTTTAGTTCTAAATATATTTCCTATCTGCGGAACAAATTATATGTAATTAGAATGTCTTCTAATGTTTTAATTTAAAACGCAGCGCGCCCGAGATGGCAAGCATTCTACAATTTGACTGAAATGTTTCTGTGCCCATTGGAAGTTCGTGATTAAGCTTTATTTCAAAAGAAGGATTTTTAGATCATTTGCGTTGGTCAGATCGATATGAACCCGGTCCGTAGCTCCACAAACTAACGTGGATGATGGGAGTCCCTAAAAATTATCCTCACCATATAGGTGGGCGGCTGGGGTTGAGCATTCATTTAAAGCATTCCCATTTCAGTCACCTTGGTTCCTGTTCCTCAAAGGGGAACCAGCTTCATACCCGTGTAAAGATTCTGTCTAAGGTTCTATCGACATCGTTGACTATGGGTATTCTGCAGGCTATTTGCTGGTTCTGGAGGAGGCGGGGCAGGGGTGCACTGCAACCTGGCAAAGATCTTTGTCACTTAATGTGGCTTGGACACTCTTGCCATGTAAACAGCCACTAGGGCAAAAAGGGGTCACAAAATGTCCTTGGCAGACAGGATTAAGGAGAATCTTAAGGCATTTTATACATACGTTAGGAACAAGAGGGTTGTTAGGGAAAGAATCGGACCTCTCAGGGACAAAGGAGGAGAATTATGCTTAGAACCAAAGGAAGTAGGAGAGATCCTAAACGAATACTTTGCATCAGTATTCACAAAGGAGAGGGACATGTTGACTGGTAGTGTCCCAGAGAGATGCGTTGCCCGTTGGAAAAAATCTCAATTACAAGGGAGGAAGTGTTAGATATCTTAGGAAACATTAAGACAGACAAATCCCCAGGGCCAGATGGCATCTATCCTAGACTCCTCAGGGTGGCAAGAGATGCAATTGCTGGGCCTCTAACAGAAATCTTTGTCTCTTCACTGGACACAGGTGAGGTCCCAGAGGATTGGAGGATAGAAAATGTGGTCCTGTTATTTAAGAAGGGTAGCAAGGATAACCCGGGTAATTATAGGCCGGAGAGCTTGACGTCCGTGGTAGGGAAATTGTTGGAGAAGATTCTTAGAGATAGGATATATGCACATTTAGAACTGAATAATCTCATTAGCGATAGACAGCATGGTTTTGTACGAGGCAGGTCATGCCTCACAAACTTGGTTGAGTTTTTTGAGGAGGTGACAAAAACGATTGACGAAGGAAGGGCCGTGGATGTCGTCTATATGGATTTTAGTAAAGTGTTTGACAAGGTCCCTCATGGCAGGCTGGTGCAAAAGGTTAAATCTCACGGGATAAAAGGTGAGCTAGCTAGATGGGTGGAGAACTGGCTTAGCCATAGAAGACAGAGGGTAACAGTGGGGGGGTCTTTTTCCGGTTGGAGGTCTGTGACTAGTGGTGTTCACAGTAAGAGTTTTAACAACACCAGGTTAAAGTCCAACAGGTTTATTTGGTAGCAAATACCATTAGCTTTCGGAGCACTGCTCCTTCGTCAGATGGAGTGGAAATGTGCTCTCAAACAGGGCACAGAGACACAAAATCAAGTTACAGAATACTGATTAGAATGCGAATCCCTACAACCAACCAGATCTTAAAGATACAGACAATGTGGGTGGAGGGAGCATTAAGCACAGGTTAAAGAGATGTGTATTGTCTCCAGACAGGACAGCCCGCAAGTCCAGGAGGCAAGCTGTGGGGGTTACTGATGAATGAACGCCGCTCGACAATCACCAGGCAAGACTGTTCTCTTCCTGTGGGGGAGCACTTCAGCGGTCACGGGCATTCGGCCTCTGATCTTTGGGTAAGCGTTCTCCAAGGCGGCCTTCACGACACACGACAAGGCAGAGTCGCTGAGCAGAAACTGATAGCCAAGTTCCGCACACATGAGGACGGCCTCAACCGGGATCTTGGGTTCATGTCACACTATCAGTAACCCCCACAGCTTGCCTGGACTTGCAAAATCTCACTAGCTGTCCTGTCTGGAGACAATACGCATCTCTTTAACCTGTGCTTAATGCTCTCTCCACTCACATTGTCTGTACCTTTAAGACTTGATTAACTGTAAAGACTCGCATTCCAATCATTATTCTGTAAATTGAGTTTGTGTCTCTGTATGCCCTGTTTGTGAGCAGGTCTCCCATTCCACCTGACGAAGGAGCAGCACGCACCGAAAGCTAGTGGCGTTTGCTACCAAATAAACCTGTTGGACTTTAACCTGGTGTTGTGAGACTTCTTACTGTGTTTACCCCAGTCCAACGCCGGCATCTCCACATCACAACTTTGTGCACCATATCTTAGGAAGGATATATTGTGACCTGCGAGATTACAGGGTAAATTCACCAGAATTCACCAGAACTCCAAGGGTTAAATTACGAGAAGAAATTACACAGATTAGGTTTGTATTCCCTGGAGGGTAGAAGGTTAAGGGTTGATTTGGTTGAAGCTTTCAAGATATTAAGTGGAACAAATAGGGTAGGACAAAGAGAAACTATTTCCACTGATTGAGTAGTCTTTGGACCAGGAGCCATAATCTAAAGGTTGGAGCCAGACTGAGTGAAATTAGGAAACACTTCTACAAAGGGAAATAATGCTGTTAATTTGAAATCAGTGATTGATAAATTATTGTTAACCAAATGTTACTAAGTCTTGAAAATTACAGCTGCAAAGAGAGATTGGTTAGGCCAGGGTACTTTAGAACAGAGGAGACTGAGGGGGTGACATAATTGAGGTGTACAAAAGTATGAGGGTATAAGGTAGATAGAAACGGCTTGTTTCCCCTAGCTGAAGGGTCAGTTACCAGGGGGTATAGATTTAAGATGATTGTAGAAAGGTTAGAGGCAACATGAGGAAAAACATTTTAGCCAGCGGGTAGTGGGTGTCTGGAATTCACTGCCCGAAGTGGTGATTAAGACTGAAAGGTTCAATTCATTTAAAAGGTACCTGGATCCATATCTGAATTGTTGTAACCTGCAAGGCTGTGAGGACCAGGTGCTGCAAAATGGGATCAAAATGAGTAACTAGTTTCTTTTTTCTCTTTTGGCCAGCACAGACACGATAGGCTGAATGGCCTCTTTCTGCACCGGACCTTTTCAATGGTTCTATGTTTAAAAGGTATTACAGAATATGTTGATAATGTGGGTATGTAGCGTTAGGTTACAAACCAGCCATGACATCACTGAATGGACTCGAAGCGCTATGTGACCTCTTCCTATTCCTATGGTGAGTGCACAATGAATACATCAAAACTGGAGCAAATAAAGGATGTTTGATGCAAGAAGGAATATGAACAAACTCCTATTTTTGGGAATAATATCTTGATGGAGCTCTTAAGGTGAAATATCATCTGTCTGGCATGATCCTCCGAGTCCCTGGGGTAGCTTGGTGGTGTGGAGATGCCGGCGTTGGACTGGGGTAAGCACAGTAAGAAGTCTCACAACACCAGGTTAAAGCCCAACCAGCTTGGTGGCACAGTGGTTAGCGCTGCTGCCTCACGGCACCAGGGATCCAGCTTCGATTCCCAGCTCGGGTCACTGTCTGTGTGGGGTCTGCACGTTCTCCCCGTGTCTGCGTGGGTTTCCTCCAATCCGAGAGATGTACTTGTTAGATGCATTGGCCATGCTAAAATTCTCCCTCAGTGTGCCCAAACAGGCGCCGGAGTGTGGCGACTAGGGGATTTTCACAGTAACTTCATTGCAGTGTTAATGTAAGCCTACTTGTGACACTAATAAATAAACTTTAAACTTCAACAGTCACTGGCACATGTGCAGGATGCAAATGGTTTATCTGAGCCAGAAGCCCCCATTGGTGGCTGTGCAACATTTGTCCTTGTTTAAAGTGTCTGGAAAATGTTTTCTGTGATGGTTTGGAAGGATCACAGCATAAATGATTCACCCTGTAGACTGTGTGCCCACAGGACAACCTGGAGGAGGTGGCACAACTCTGAGCTGTTTCTTTAGAAAATTGGAGGTAGCAAAGATTACCTTCAAGGTGTCCAAACGGGATGCATCAAGATAATTCCTTGAGTACTGACAGATATGGATTCAACTCCTGAGACATCATTATATATGCACTTGTTCCTTAAGGAACTTCCAAAGAAAATGATGCAGTGTGACCTAACAGCACCCCCCTCAGCAACGAACCCCCAAAGAAATGTTCCTACTTCGTGTTTTGTTCATTACAACTTCAAACGCAGCAGTCAACAACAGAATTAATGACTGATGATTCTTGTTGAAAACACTAACACAAGAGCAAAATGCAGCTAAACAATGCTTCAACTTCCAAACACAGCCCCCTCCCCCTGCCCCCCCCCCCCCCCCTCCGCCCCTCACAAATTTAGTATCTAGCAACAGGAACCAAGCTTTAAGAATCCAATTCCTTGCAACAAATATTGGGCAGTACCGTTATGTATGTTGTGAATATATTTTTAAAAGCTTGTACTGATATCTTTATAAAATAGTAGGGAACCAGACCTGCAATTAACAGTCCAATCTATCGTTTTGCAATATTTTTAAGAAGCTCAGGACAGAGGATTAGCACCTGAAATAAAAGGAAAAGTCAAAAGATTAAAGGTGGAATTATCCCAAAAATGGCAAAGGCCAGAATTCTCCAGCCCTTCACACCCTGCTGCCGCTGTCAGCAAGAACGGCGAATTTGGCTCTCAGTGGGGCCAGTGAATCCTAGCTGCGGGCGAGGTGTTAGGTTCTGACTGAAAAGTGGCAGTTTTCTCCACTGAAATGCAGCCAGGTTTTGACTGCAGACCTTCTAACAGCTTGTTTAAGAAAAGGAGGCGTGTTTTGCGCCATCATTCTTGAGGGGTAGGGCCTAAAGGCTCTGGCAAGGCCAACTCCACAGAGTTTAGGGTGCCTTTTATAAATGGTGCCCCAATCTTATTGTTAAGAGACAGACCTACCTCCTCCCCCACAACGCACATTGGCAATCCCCCTCCCACCTCCATTGTCTCCAGCAATCACCCCCCCCCCCCACCCCCCCATCAATTCATTGTCACCGGCAATCATCCCACCTCATTATCGTCCCAAAACCTGGTCCTGCCCACTGGCTTTGCTCCTGGCCCCATCCCCAGCAGTGCCAATCTGGCACTACCAGAATGCCAGGGGGCACAGTCCTACCATATCCCTTACCACTTGGCGGTTACACTGGCCTCTCTACCCCCAGCAAGGTTATCTTGACTGCGGCGGAGCAGTACCTGCCGGTGTGACGTCACGCCAACAGGGGGAACATTTGACCACCCCGGAAGTACTGCATTATACCATTCGGGCATATTATAATTGTTTTAAAATTGATGTAATCAGGTTCATGCTCTCGCTGGGCGTAAACCTGATTATATTGCCGGCTGGGGATGGGGAATATCTTATTCTGAAATCTCCCTGGCGCCAATCCCATTATCTCTGTCATGTGGGAGTTTCTGTCCACAACATGATTTGCACTCAGGTTGAATGGTCCCAGAAAATCCCAGCCTAAGGGCGGCAAGTTGGCACAGTGGTTAGCACTGCTGCCTCACAGCGCCAGGGACCCGAGTTCAATTCCAGCCTCGGGTCTCTGTCTAAATGGAGTTTGCACATTCTCCCCATGTCTGCGTGGGTTTCCTCTGGGTGCTCCGGTTTCCTCCCACACTCCAAAGATGTGCAGATTAGTTTGATTAGCCATGCTAAATTAACCCTAGTGTCAGGGGGATTAGCAGGGTAAATAAGGATTGTGAGAATTGGGTTTGGGTGGGGTTGTTGTCGGTGCAGGCTCGAATGGCCTCCTTCTGCACCACAGAAATTCTATTCTATGATCCTAAATGCAGTTTTTTTTCAAAGTAGTTTAGGACCCTGTGTGATAGCACCAGCATAGGCCTTAAACCTCGTTGGCAATGCTGCAATCTGGACCACATTCTAAACTTCTATACAGGAGGAGGACAATCATTGGCAAGGCTGCAGCAAAACATGTCTCTGGGGAAATTATTTATCTGCCTGCTAACCACTCCGCATTAGATTCTAATTTTATTATTTGACATTGTTCAATCAGTGCAGTGTGTCAATTTCCTAGTCCTTGTAATTCCTTCGACTCAGTTCTTTTTATCCCATCCACAGTCCATTACCTTCAACTGCAACCTCCCAGGCGATGAATAGATTTTTTGATTTAATATTAAATTACTGAAGGAACAATTAACTACAGTGATTCAATTTAATTACTTTCACAAGCAGATGCACGCAGGAACCGACGAACAAGAACTGTACTGACGTCGGTAGAATTGACATTCTGAAGTCAGCAGAATTTGATTATTTCCATGATAGTCTTTGACCAGAAAGGTTGATTTAGATTTTTCCTTTGCTCTCCTGTGTAGAAATAAAAGCCATGGATTTTTATGGCAAACAACTGCATTCTGGAAAATAAACCGTCTTGTTGAAATAGAAACCCCCTAAACCAGCCTCCCATCCATTGACTCTGTCTACACTTCCCGCTGCCTCGGCAAAGCAGCCAACATAATTAAGGACCCCACACACTCCGGACATTTTCTCTTCCAGAGATACAAAAGTCTGAGATCACGTGCCAACTGACTCAAGAACAAATTCTTCCCTGCTGCTGTCAGACTTTTGAATGGACTTACCTTGCATTAAGTTGATCTTTTGCTACACCCCAGCTATAGCTGTAACACTACATTCTGCAATCTCTTGTTTCCTCCTCTATGAATGGTATGCTTTGTCTGTATAGCACGTAAGAAACAATACTATGCTAATACATGTGGCAATACATGCTAATACTATGCTAATACATGTGGCAATACATGCTAATATTATGCTAATACATGTGGCAATACATGCTAATACTATGCTAATACATGTGGCAATAATAAATCAAATCAAATCAAATATTTGTTGAATGTGTAGGGTCATCCTATCTCAGACATAGCATGTGCTCTTTTTATGGGCTGTATGGTGGCACAGTGGTTAGCACTGCTGCCTCACCGCGTCAGGGACCCAGGTTCAATTCTGGCCTCTGCCTGTCTGTGTGGAATTTGCACGTTCTCCCCGTGTCGGCATGGGTTTCCTCCGAGTGCTCCAGTCTCTTCCCACAGTCCAAAGATGTGTGGGTTAGGTTGATTGGCCATGCTAGATTGCCCCTTAATGTCATGGAGATCAGAAGGTTAAATACATGGGGTTACGGGGATCGGGCCTGGGTGGGATTATTGCCAGTGCAGGCTCGAAGGGCACATTTACCTCCTTCTGTGCTGCATGGATTCTATGATTCTATAATAAAATAAAGGCAAAATACTACAGATGCTGGAATCTGAAACAAAAACAGAAATGTTGGAAAATCTCAGCAGGTCTGACAGCATCTGTGGAGAGAGAATAGGGACAACGTTTCGAGTCTGGATTGTCTCTCCACACGCGCTCTTTCTACTCTGCCTCGGCATTGGTTTTAGCAGGTTGGCTGATCACTTTGAGCAACACTGCTGCTCTGCCGGAAATGTTAACCATGAGTTGCCTGTCACTTAATTCTCCATCTTGCTCTCCTGCTGACCTCTCTTGGCCTCTCACATCGTCAAGTAAAGCTCAATATAAGCTTGAGAAACAGCACCTCATCTTTCAAGTAGGCAGAGACAGCCTTCTGAACTCATGAGCTTTCGGGGCGCTTCTGCTTCATCAGATGAAGGGGCAACGCTCCAAAACTCATGATTCCAAATAAACCTGTTGGACTTTAACCTGGTGTTGTGAAACCTCTTACTGTGCCCACCCCCAGTCCAACGCCGGCATCTCCACACTTCTGGACTCAAACAGTGAGTCTAACTATTTCGGACTGCAATCTGTGCCCCCATTGTGTTTCTTTGCAGGTTTGGGTTTTAATCTTGTTTTTCCCTTGTTTTTGCTCTCAGATGGCAGCTAGCCACCATACCTGCTGATCGCACCATTGTTAGACACGTCTTTTGTTTCTTTCCTTGTTCTCAGGTGGGATTCATCGGCTGTTCAGGCCGGCGGATTCTCCCGTCCAGCTGCAGTGAACAGAGATCTGGCTGAGCGCCAAATCCTCCATCCTCGCTGGCAGCAGCGGTGGGGCCTGAATGGCTGAAGAATCCCATCCCCTTTAGGCCTGGCACCGCCAACTATTTTGCCATTTAATCTCTCTCATGTTCCCTGTTATCACAGAACTTTCCTTTCGTTCTTTCTCTCATCCTACCGCCCACCCGCCCCGCCTGCCCCCTCGCCCCCCCCACCCCCACCTCCTCCCCCCCCCCACCCCTCCCCCCCTCCCCCCACCCCCTTCACTTGCTCAAAACCTATACATTTCTAACTTTTCTCCAGTTCTGATGGAAGTCCGTTGACCTGAAACATTGGCCGGAATTTTCAAGCCTGGTTGCCCCTCAGCAGGGCTGATGGACCATTGAAATCTCCGTCCATGTCAGCCGGACTGGAAGATCCCGCCGGTGTGAGGAGCTGGAAATTTCTAACCATCATCTATGTTTCTCTTTCCACAGTTGCTGCATGACCTGTTGAGTATTTACAATATATTCAGTTTTTATCTCAGATTCCAGCACCCGCAGTATTTTGCTTTTGTACATGGTATTAGAAAAACCGACAACGCAATGCGTTTCCAATTCCCACCTCCTGAGGCCGCCCCGAGCCCCTTTATTAACTGCAGTCTGTGTCACAGCCATTAAAATTTGGGTAGAGATAGACTAAAGCCATTTTCCTATTGCTGAAGAAAGACCTGAGCCGAAGCTTTTCACCTTACACTCATCAGGACAATTGCAGAAATACCAATGCCAGTGGAAATAACAACGTTATGCTGCATGAGAATAGAGTCCTGATCAGTTGGCAAGTGGACTCTGATTGGTAGAAACATTTCCATGGAGAATGCACCAGTTGATGCCCAAACATTATGTGCTATTTAATCCTGGCAGATTGATTGAATGGTGATGACATTGCCCTGAGCTATAATTTATTCTATATAGCTGAAACATGTGCAATGTGTGTACCTGTTCTTTCTGTCTGCAAAGAACAGGGTCCTGGGTATTAATATATGTAGCTTCCAGTACGTGCAAATATACCACACTGCGAGCCCAACCTACAATCTTAAATTGGTTGCCAGTGTAACTTTTAACACACTGAGGATTATTTAGCTAATATTGTCCTATTGTGGAATCACATCAAAGGTTTTGAGTTTTGCAAGCATGGGCTATTTGGGAATGGTCTGTACATTGCCCATTTAAAGGAAAGTCAGGCAACATTTAAAGAGTATTGCCCAGACCAGATGTCACCCCACCTCAGTAGATTGTATGAGAACCTTAATGAGAAAATTGGTTCAAGTAAATAGGCGATATTGTAATTCTGATACCCATTTCATTAGGATTGAGAGCCATGGCCACCTGTTAGCACTTCTCTCTCTGTGTCTATGAAGAGGCAACTACACTCAATTCATGCAACCATGCAGAAATATCAGAAAGGGTGCAGTTCAGGCATGTATTCAACAGAGGACTGACATGGCTCACAGAAGACCAGAGGATTTCATCATCTTTGGCATCAGCGCAAAGACAGCAGTGACTTTGGGTCAAACAGTCTGGATTTGCTGACTTTCCCCAGGACCAGGCTGCAACACATGAGACTAACATTGCTGCACCAGCTCCCACTGAAAAACTCTCAATTACCTCAAAAGAGAGGATGTTCTTTCCCTATATGAACAGACTGTACATGCCAATGTGCAAATGTTCCTACATGTCAATGTGAGATATAATCAAAGAAAACCTACAGTGCAGAAGAAGGCCATTTGGCCCATCGAGCCTGCACGGACAACAATCCCACCAGGCCCTATCTCCATAACCCCACGTATTTACCCTGCTGATCCCCCTGACACTAAGGGGCAATTTAGCACGGCCAATCCACCTAAGCTGCACATCGTTGGAGTGGGGGAGGAAACCGGAGCACCCGCAGGAAATCCAGGCAGACCCGGGGTGAACGTGCAAACTCCACACAGACAGTGACCCAAGTCATCCTTCAAAATCACTCCTCAATCCCTCTCCAGACAAGAAACCCCATGTCAACAGTTGGCTTCTGGGTGATGAATCTACCCCCTGCTCCGATGAGTAGCCTAAACAGCAGCAGATAAGTATTGAAATTGGGGCAAATCCATCCCCTCACTTGATACTTGAGAGCTGATGCAGCTGTCCTGAATGCCTTTTCTAATTGGCATTATTTTA
Organism: Mustelus asterias; assembly: GCF_964213995.1. NCBI lineage: Eukaryota > Metazoa > Chordata > Chondrichthyes > Carcharhiniformes > Triakidae > Mustelus > Mustelus asterias. Next base: position 25,926,260 of record NC_135826.1, read on the forward strand.
ATACAAATGTGTCTTGTGTTAAATTAGTACTGATTGAAAAATCCAGATCAGTTCACTGAAGTACGCACTCTCATCTTATGGCCAAATCTCACTGAGGCCTAGATTCAATTTAAATGCACACCTAGCATTTTGTCTTGAGTTGCTGTTGTTTCTTTGTGCGTCCATTTGGAATGAGACCAAGGGAAACTCCAAGGCTGAAAGAGCCCTGATATTGCTTTTGAATGCTACATCTTGCAATATTAATCGTACCCTTTGAAAGCAGTGCTTTTTTATTGCGCTTTTTTCCATCTTTCTAATAGCCTTATTAATATTTAATTTCTGGAAAGAATTGCAAGCTAAATTGAGGTAAAAAAACATCATATGCTAATTGTAAATATTTATACATTGTGCCCATAAGTGACTTAACACATTTGGATATGTGCCGAAGAGTATTTCAAATTTTAGAAACCCAAAAGCAAACTAGATAAATACAGTGTTGTTTTTGCCTTTGAGCACATTTAATTTGTTTGAGGGCATATTGCCTGAATATAGCACGGATTGACAGCAGTTTTGTTATTGTATAGAACACCAAAATATTGTACCCATGCCCTCAAAAATATTTCTGATATTTCTACATAATTGCAGTCAACATTTAGAATGGAAGATTATTGTGAAATACTATTTTGGAAAGGAAATCAGAAACCATAATCATATCTCACACTGGTGAGTTACATTTAGCATAGAATCTCAACAGAAGGCTGTTGTCTGTGAAATATTTTATACAGACACTTCGACCTGTTTGTTACACTTACTCAAGTGCCTTTATTTTGTGAGACAAAGGACTGTGGTTCAAACTTAGCTTTATTAAAGCACTCAAGGATTAAAGAAACAATTCTTACACAATAGATGAAGTTAACTTTCTCCAAACTAGGCTAATTTTTTTGTTTATATCCAATTCAATCCAATTAAAGTCCAATTCAAAGTCTCAGCAAGTGTGACATTCCAGATCCAAGCTGACAAGACAGGCTGGCCGCTTCCTGTCTTGGGCTTGATCTACATGATCCAAGCTGATAGGAACAGGCATTGCACCTTCTCCAAGGCTTGATCTCATTTGCATTGTAGCCAAAAGGCCGAGATGCCGCTTTAAAAAATTGCTTCAAATGAAACCTCAGTGTAATCTCATGACTTCAACCAAGTGCAGCACAGCAAAACTACACTTGATCTTAGCCAAAAGGCCAAGAAACTAGGCTATTTTTTTTAATTTCAAAAATATACTTTATTCATAAATACTCTGAAATAATCCATTGCAGAGACAACATTTCTAATAATTACAAAAACAGCCATATTTACAATACTTTACAGTGCTCTCTTTCAAGACATTATATTTATTACAGTTCAGTTTTTCAACAAAAAAAACTATAAGCTAGGCTAATTGCCTGAGAAATAGATATTACCTGGTCTGGTGAAATCAACTGGGCTGTTGGATTCAACTCACTGGGCTCACGGCGACATAGCCCCCTTAGCACGAAGGTGGATCTCGCACGTCCTCTTGCGTCATCCCAGGTCACAGTAGGTTTGGTGGAGTCTTAGCTGGAGTTTGTCTTGAATATGGCTGTTTTTATCCTTCTCATCCCTTCTTTGAACATTCCCTGGTTTTCGACCAATGTGTAACAGGTGAGCAGGGTCACAAGACCCAATGAGGTTAGGCCAGGTCATCCTAGTTGTGCACATCTCTTTAATTAGCAGGGAGTCCTGTCGAAGCAAGGGAATGCACAATCTTAATGTCTTCTGGCTGGGTACCCAGAAGGATACCCAGCTGATCCTTCTATTGTAAAGTTTGAGCCTCTCTATTCAATACGTAAGAGTTCTGGTTTCGGGTCATGATGTCGTCCTTATTGTTAAATTGAAGTATCTCTGTTTGATATGCGAGACAGTTCTCGTATGTGTCCCTGTTGGCTTTTGACCTGTGGTAACTTCAAAGAAGCAGTTTTTAGCTGTATTAATTTAAAATGTCCAGTTTTATGTTGGGCCTAATTTCTCAGGCCTTGTCCATTTGGCCGCAAGACTGTACGGCCATTAGTCTGCACCGACAACAATCTCACCCGGCGGCACGGTAGCGCAGTGGTTAGCACTGCTGCTTCACAGCTCCAGGGTCCCGGGTTCGATTCCCGGCTCAGGTCACTGTCTGTGTGGAGTTTGCACATTCTCCTCGTGTCTGCGTGGGTTTCCTCCGGGTGCTCCGGTTTCTTCCCACAGTCCAAAGATGTGCGGGTTAGGTTGATTGGCCAGGTTAAAAATTGCCCCTTAGAATCCTAAAATGTGTAGGTTAGAGGGATTAGTGGGTAAATATGTGGGGGTAGGACCTGGGTGGGATTGTGGTCGGTGCAGACTCGATGGGCCGAATGGCCTCCTTCTGCACTGTAGGGTTTCTATGATTTCTATGATTTCTATGATGTCCTATCTCATGACCTCGCATATTACCCTGCTAATCCCCCGACACTAATTTATCATGACCAATCAGCCTAACCCGCACATCTTTGGACTGTGGGAGGAAACCGGAGTACCCGGAGAAAACCCACACAGAGACAGGGAGAATATGCAAACTCCACACAGACAATCACCCGAGGCCGGAATTGAATCTGAGTCCTTGGCGCTGTGAGGCAACAGTATTAACCACTGTGCCGCCAGATTAACAAGATCACACTATATTCTCTGCCATACTGTACAGAGAATATGGTGTGATCTTGTTAGTCTAATAGATACTTTAATTCCCCAAATTTCTAGACCCTGAAGGATCCAGGCTGCTGAAAGAAACCTAGCCGCTGAAGATGACAGTTTGGTTTGTTGCACACCAATGCTAAAGTGCATTCCTTACATTTTTTGCAGATCCTTGAAATATGGGGACAGATCTTCATTTTTCCATGCTTGGGGTATTAGGCCTCGTCCAAATAGAGTGCAGTGGGAAATGGAATGGAAAAAGCCACAAGCCTATAATGATTCATCTTCTCCTGACTTAAATGCAAGAAAAATTGACATGTTGCTTCATGGCCTTTAAATATGAAAGACCTGGATAGAATGGATGTGGAGAAGATGTTTCCATTAGTCGGAGAGACTAGGGTCCGAAGGCACAGCCTCAAAGTAAAGAGATGACCCTTTAGAACCGAGATGAGGAGGAATTTCTTCAGCCAGAGGGTGGTGAATCTATGGAATTCATTGCCACAGAAGGCTGTGGAGGCAGGTCACTAAGTGTCTTTAAGACAGAGATAGATAGTTTCTTGATTGGTAAGGGGATCAAAAATTACGGGGAAAAGGCAGGAGAAAGGGGTCGAGAAACCTGTCAGCTGTGATTGAATGGTGGAGCAGACTCAATGGGCCAAATAGCCTAATTCTGCTCCTATATCTTATGGTCTAATGGGTCTATGCTCTGACACACACAAATTTCCAATATTTGCCATGTCCAGTTGCACCGAGACAGGGACACAAAAAAAAACCTCCTCTGTATCAGTTGCAAAAAATATAAATTTTGCATTGCGTTTTGCTTTACACAAAAATTTAATTTGCATTGTGCAAACCTTGTTTTTAATGCTGCGTAATTTAATCATTGCTTGAGGAAGGATGGTACTTCTCCAATGATGATTCACTGCCAGAGGCTGTTGAACTGATGTAATTCTGAAAACATACGCTCCACAGGATAATTGTCAAATACAATAAGTAGGGATGCTTCACCAGGAATCATCATTAATGCTTCAGTAAGCACATTGCACGTGGACTAAACTTGTCAGCATCATGCACCAAGATCTAAATGGTAGGACAGAACTTGAGTATTGTGTCCCGCACTCATTAGGACAGGTACAAGAATGCCAAATTTCAAAAGGAGTAACAATTTATACTGTTTTAGAAAAAGGTGCTGAATGGTTGGCAAGTCAACTCTGATTTTTTTTATTCATTCATGGGACATGGCATCGCTGGCTGGCCAGCATTTATTGCCCATCCCTAGTTGCCCTTGAGAAGGTGGTGACGAGCTGCCTTCTTGATTCGCTGCAGTCCATGTTCTGAGGGTTGACCCCACACTACTGTTAAGGAAGGAATTCCAGGATTTTGACCCAGTGTCTGCGAAGGAATGGGATGTATTTCCAAATCAGGACTGTGAGTGGCTTGGAGGGGAACTTGCATCTGCTGGTGTTCCCATGTACCTACTGCCCTTGTCCTTTCTAGATGGAAGTGGTCATGGGTTTGGAAGGTGCTGTCTAAGGATCTTTGGTGAGTTGCTGCAGTGTAGATAGTACACACTGCTGCTACTGAGTGTCGGTGGTGGAGGGATTGAATATTTGTACGTGTGGTGCTAATCAAGCGGGCTGCTTTGTCCTGGATGGTGTCAAGCTTCTGGAGTGTTGTTGTAGCTGCACCCATCCAGGCAAGTGGGGAGTATTCCATCACACTCCTGACTTGTGCCTTGTAGATGGTTGATAGGCTTTGGGGAGTCAAGAAGTGAGTTACTCGCCGCAGTATTCCTAGCCTCTGACCTGTTCTTTTAGCCGTTATGTTTATGTGGTGAGTCCAGTTGAGTTTCTGGTCAACGGTAACCCAAAGGATGGTGACAGTGGGGGATTCAGTGACGGTATCGCCATTGAATGTCAAGGAGTGGTGGTTAGAGTGTCTCTTATTGGTGATGGTCATTGCCTGGCATTTGTGTGGCGTGAATGATTGGTGGAGGTATCACCTTTTTTTAAATTCAACAGCATGGGGGGGAAATAGTTCCATGATACATTCTCCATGGCAATGCCTCAACCAATCAGCACCCTTTCCTCCTGCTGTTTAAATTGTTGTGATCTTTGAAATTTGGCGTTCTCCCGTTTGTCCTGATGAACGCAAGACCAAACGTATTGTCAACATGTCTCTTTTTTCAGCAATATTCAAGTTTTGTATTACCAAAAAATAATTCAGATTGTTGCACATTAAAGTTCTATTTTTGCAACATGCCAATTATTTTTAAATGATGCAGTAGAACACAAGTTTAAAGTTTATTTATTAGTGTCACAAGTAGGCTTATATTCGCACTGCCATGAAGTTACTGTGAAAATCCCCTAGTCGCCACACTCCGGCGTCTGTTCGGGTCCACTGAGGGAGAATTTAGCATGGCCAACGCACCTAACATCTTTGGACTGTGGAAGGAAACTGGAGCACCCGGAGGAAACCCACGTAGGCACGGGGTGAATGTGTAGCCTCCCCACGGACAGTGACCCGAGGCCGGAATTGATTCCGGGTCACTGGCACCGTGAGGTAGCAGTGCTAACCACTGTGTGACCGTGCCTCTCGCTACAAGGGTATGAGGAATACAAGGATATTCTCCAACAAATCTATCCTGTATTGCAGGAACTATGATTTTTTTAAACTGCTCTGATAAAACTTTCCTTATCTGAAAAATTAATTTTCAGCATTTTTGTGTGATATTTCCACAGAAATTGACAGAACGCTTTCTTTGATCAGATTTGTGGATGGGGACCAAAACAGTCAAAGAATAATAGGAGCGTAAAGCAACACACTGTCCCTCAAAACAAACAAAGAACAAAGAAAAGTACAGCACAGGAACAGGCTCTTCGGCCCTCCAAGCCTGTGCCAGTCATATTGTCCTATCTAGACCAACCGCTTATATCCCTTTATTCCCCGTTTATTCATATGCCTATCGCGATAAGTCTTAAATGTGGCTAACGTAACTGCCTCAGCCACCTCACTTGGCAGTGCATTCCAAGCCCCCACCACCCTCTGTGTAAAAAACTTCCCCCGCACATCTCCACTGAACCTTTCCCCCTTATCTTGAACTTGTGCCCTCCTGTAATTGTCATTTCTGCCCTGGGGAAAACGTTCCCAACTGTTCACCCTATCTATACCTCTCATAATTTTATAAAATTGTTGTTCTCCTAGAGAGGACATGGCATCAGTTGGTTCAAAGTGTGACAGTAGCAGGGTATTCCATAGAATGAAGAGACAAAGATATGACCCACACTTGCATGTTTAAAATATTTTAATGCTCTTTGTCAATTTTCATCCTCCCATTCCTCAAAGGTTGTTGACTCCTTGTTGGGTGTGGGGTCCATTGTTTGGCACTTACCTCCAGTTACTTCATCCAACTGGCCATTAGGTATGTGGAGAAGGATCTGTAATGAGAATACAAAGATTTAAGGTAATTCATAGAATCATAGAGTGCTAAAGAGGCCATTCGGCCCATCAAGTCTGCACCAGCACATGAGAAACACCTGAACTCCCACCTAATCCCATTTACCAGCACTTGGCCCATAGCCTTGAATGTGATGACGTGCCAAGTGCTCATCCAGGTTCCTTTTTAAAGGATGTGAGGCAACTCACCCCTACCACCCTCTCAGGCAGCACATTCCAGACCGTCACCACTCTCTGGGTAAAAATGTTTTTCCTCACATCCCCCAATTGCCAAAAGAACCAAAGGCAGCATTGGAAAAAATGTTTTTTAACGCAGCAAGTTGTTGTGATCTAGAATGTACTGCCTGAAAGGATGGTGGATTCCATAATAACTTTCAAATGGGAATTGGTACATATTTCAGAGGAAAAACGTGCAGGGATGGAAATAGAGCAAAGCAATGGGGCTAATTGGATAGCTGTTACAGAGAACCAGCACAGACACAATGGGCCGAATAGCCTCCTTCTCTGCTCAGTCAGTCTCTGACTCAAAAGTTTAACAGCAAGCATTTCCAGCGTATTAAACTGCTGGGACATCACTGCCAAGCCCAATTGTCTCCTCATTCATTGACCTCTTCATATCTGCCAGTTGTGAATCCCACTGGTTTCCAATTGCCGAGACAACTGAAAGTAAAGTAAAATTTATTTATTAGTCACAAGTAAGGCTTGCATTAACACTGCAATGAAGTTACTGTGAAATTCACCACGGTCCAGCGCCTGTTTGGGTCAATGCACCTAACCAGCAAATCTTTCAGAATGTGGGAGGAAACCAGAGCACCCGAAGGAAACCCATGCAGACACGGGGAGAACGTGCAAACTCCACACAGATAGTGACCCAAGCCGGGAATCGAACCCAGGTCCCTGTGAAGCAACAGTCCTAACCACTGTGCCACCCGTAAAAGCTGAATCCAACGATAGTCGTCTGATTAAATAGTTATACACAGGGTAATCATTGTACCTGGACCTTCCCAGCCTGGCATTCTCCAGATACTCCATAGATAAGCCTACTAAGCCACTGGGGAAATCATGGTAAATCATTTATGACATAGTGCCCATGAAATTTTGTAACATTTTTCAACATGGATTAACTTAGTGCACTGACCTGCAAAAGGCTGAGGTTGAAACCTTTTAGCAATGAGGTCTCCTCTCTAAAATATCATTGCACAATCATTCTAGAATTTATCATTTTTACCAGATTAACATAAGTCTTTTCAAAAATAAGAGACCTTCTGTCATTTGCACTCATCTCTGATTGAAGGACGTTTAATCCATCCTATCCCCTGTATTTTTCTTCATTTTTCTTTGCAAACCCCTTTTATGAATGTACAAAAAAGTCCTGTTCAGTGAAATATGGAAACATTATTCGACTTTAATAATATTCAGAAGTCAGAAATCAGAACAATAAATGTGCGTGCACTCAGCAATGTGACAACGTGTTTCTTCACAGCTATCAGTGTTTGCTCTCAGCAAGAGGACGGAAGATTGATTGATAAATGTTTGGTTAGATGAGAGTATCAAGCGATGTGGAGCTAAACTGGATAAATGCAGTGAAGGTTCAGATCAGCCGTGATGTCAGTAAGTGGTGTTAAATAAGAGGGTGAATGACCAAATCCAGTTCTGGCTTTATTTGCCAAGAATTGGGAAGTGCTAAGATCTGTTTATATCCTCAGTGTAATAACTCAGGAAGCCGACTGGAAAGGAACAGGGTTTATTGCAAAAAATAAAGTTAAACCACTACTCTGTGGTGTGCATACATAAGTCCCAACCAAGACAATCGTCCTGCAGACCCTTCCTGGTGTCTGCCTTAGGCAATTACCTGTCACCAAAGAAAGCCCACCAACGCCCCTACTTTCTCAGGAGGCCAAGGAAATAAGGCATGTCCACTACGACTCTCACCAACTTCTCCATAGAAAGTATTCTTCCTGGTTGTATCACAGCTAGGTATGACCCCTGCTCTGTCCAAGACAACAAGAAACCACAAAGGATAGTGAATGAAGCCCAGTCCATCACGCAAACCAGCCTCCCATTCATTGAATCTGTCAACACTTCCTGCTGCCTTGGAAAAGTAGCCAGCGTAATCGAGGATCCCACGCACCCCGTACATGCTCTCTTCCACCTTCTTCCGTCGGGAAAAAGGTACAAAAGTCTGAGGTCACATATCAACCGACTCAAGAACAACTACTTTCCTGCTGCCATCAGACTTTTGAGTGGACCTACCTCGTATTAAGTTGATCTTTCTCTACACCTTAGCCAAGACTGTAACACTACATTCTGCATCCTCTCCTTTCCTTCTCTATGTACGGTATGCTTTGTCTGCCTAGCATGCAAGAAACACTTTTCACTGTATGTTAATACATGTGGCAATAATAAATCAAATCAAATCAAATCAAAGGGAAATTGTATTCAACAAGCCCCTCAGGGAGATCAATTAGGGATTCTCCATGGAACTGAAGGGGGGTTATCACATTCAAGTTTATTAACAAATAATTTAACACTATGAAACTCTGCATTATTCACCCTTCACTCTCCCCTCCCCGCCCCAGCTTCCGGCTTGAAAATGCCTCAACTTTAGATTTGTAATCTTTAGTTGCAAATCTCTCCATATTTTTGTCCCTCCTGATCTCTATGTGGTGAACCATTGTTGGTTCCCACCAGGTAGTGCTGAGCCATGGTCTGGCCAGTACTATGAGTCTGTAGATATGTTACTGTTGGGGTTAGGGTTGGGCTGTTCTACCTGTTAATATAGTTGTTATGGTACACCCCAGTCGGCTCTGCCTCCTGGGAGAGGTATAAAGGTCACTGCTCTGCCTGGTGACCCTTTAGTCTGGGATCGTATACTGTATATGGTAGCTCTGTTATTGTTGGCAATAAAAGCCTTTATTTCCCGAGTACATCACGCCTCTCGTGTGTTATATCGCGCATCACTCTATAACCCCTTCCAGCCCCACAAGCCTTCCAGTTCTCTGCCCTCTGCCAATTCAGGCCTTTTGCGCGCTCCTGGTATTAATCACTTCACTTTGCTTTCAGCTCCCTTCATCCTGAGCTCTGGAAACCTCTCTATAAACCCCGCTGCTCTCCATTTCTTTCACCTCTTTAAGATGTTCCATAAAACCTACCTCTTTGATCAAACTTTTGGCCATCTGTCCTGGGATCTCGTTCTATGGCTCTTGTTAAGCCCCATGGAACATTTTGCTCCATTAGATGTGTGATATAAGTCTAAGCTGTTGTAATAACAGAGCATTTTTAACACAGGAATTGATTCATTTCACCATTTCTTCCTAATCAACAAAACAGACTGTCGCATTAACGTAAATAGTTTTAATGTGAGAAAAATACTTGAATGTCTGTACATCGTACGCTTTACTAAATTAGCTATACCTTATATTTATTCATGAGTACTGCCATTTAAAAAGGACTTGTTGCCAAAGCTTTTTGCATTGCACTCATCAGGACAGACAAAATAATTCAAAATTTGGAAGGCGACAATTTGTACATTCACTATGGCAACGTCTCGACCAATCATTTCTTACTTGCCAACCAAACAGCGCACTTTTCTCATGCAGTATAAATTGTTATTCACTTTGAAATTTGGTATTCTTGTGTCTGTCCTGATGAGTAAGATTAAAAGCGTCAGCAACTTGTCTCTTTTTTCGGCAAAACTCAAGTTCTGTACTACCAGGCAAATATTTATATTTGGAAGATCCACAGACGAGAACAACCTTTTACTTTTGGCTAATCCACATGTTATTGATACTCACTATAGTCATTTCCATGTTCAGTCTCTTTATGTCACAATAAATCTTTAAAATGGCTATGAGAAAGAGAAAGAGGGAACATTCTTGGTGGGCAGCACGGTGACACAGTGGTTAGCACTGCTGCCTCACAGCGCCAGGGTCCCAGGTTCAATTCCAACCCCGGGTCACTGTCTGTGTGGAGTTTGTATGTTCTCCCCGTGTCTGTGTGGGCTTCCTCTGGTTTCCTCCCATGCTCCAAAGATGTATGAGTTAGGTGGATTAGCAGGGTAAACATGTGGGGTTATGGGAATAGGGCCTGGGTGGGATTGTGGTCGGTGCAGACTCGATGGGTTGAATGGCCTCCTTCTGCACTGTGGGGATTCTATCTATGGTGTCAATGTCTTAATAGATTGCGCTAAGGTATTGGTACATTCGGATAAGCTGATTCTGAAACAAGCTATTGTTTCTGATAACATTTGCATTTAGTTTAAATCTGTTGCTATTAGCTCCAGGGACAAAGGCGCTGATTAACAAATTAATGATTGCGGCACGGTGGAAACAATTTTTGAAAATCTAAAAAAAGAGTTCTCTATCGGGCCTAATTAGCAGGCAAGGAAGACACATTGCATTCATCTCCCGGTTTAAATGCTGCGTTGATCAGTCTGCAATGAATGTGAAAGACTGGTCTCCCACACAACAGCTGTGCGCACGGATCACACAAAAGCATTACGGCGCTTGAGCGTGAGAGATATTATGGTTCATCATTATTGCCAGTATCAATGTGGCGATTAAAAATTCCATGTTTGGGTGTGGTCACGATAATGATAGATTTGGGGTGTGTGAAGTCATCTTGTGCATGTTCTCTGCATGTGTTTGACTGTAACTGCTAATGACAGAGCAGCAACAGATGGATCAACTTGCATTTATGCCAGTAAAAAAAAAATTGCAAGTCGTGGATCATCTTTAGCTTTTAGCTTTGAGATCACTGCCCATATTTATATGCCGGAATTTTGACAGTTTCTGCCCTTTCTCGGCATTAGATTCATCGTGGATACTAAACTGGGCGGCACGGTGGCACAGTGGTTAGCAATGTCTCACAATGCCAGGGACCCGGGTTTGATTCCTGGCTTGGGCCACTGTCTGTGTGGAGTTTGTACGTCCTCCCCGTGTCTGCGTGGATTTCCTCCCACAGTTTGAATTGGCCATGCTAAATTCTCCCTCAATGTACCCCGAAGGGCGGCACGGTAGCACAGTGGTTAGCACTGCTGCTTCACAGCTCTAGGGGTCTGGGTTCGATTCCCGGCTTGGGTCACTGTCTGTGTGGAGTTTGCACATTCTCTTCGTGTCTGCGTGGGTTTCCTCTGGGTGCTCCGGTTTCCTCCCACAGTCCAAAGATGTGCGGGTTAGGTTGATTGGCCATGCTAAAATTGCCCTTAGTGTCCTGGGATGCGTAGGTTAGAGGGATTAGAGGGTAAATATGTAGGGATATGGGGGTAGGGTCTGGGTGGGATTGTGGTTGGTGCAGACTCGATGGGCCGAATGGCCTTTCTCTGTGCTGTAGGGATTCTAAGATTCTAAGATTCTAAGAACAGGCGCCGGAATGTGGCGACTAGGGAAATTTCACAGTAACTTCATTGCAGTGTTAATGTAAGCCTACTTGCGACCAATAAATAAACTTTTAACTTTAACTTTAACCTGTCCTTCCACAAACTTGCTAGTAAATGGTCATAACTCATTCCATAGGGTCCCAAGTCATATTGTGTGATTTCAAGAAGAAATTAGATACAGGTCTTGGGGCTAAAGGGATCAAGGGATGTGGGGGGAAGACGCGGATCAGGGTATTGAATTTGATGATCAGCCATGGTCAAAATGAATGATGGAGCAGATTCAAAAGGCCAAATGGCCTCCTCCTGCTTCTATTTTCTCTGCTTCTATATCTTGCCTCTTCCTACTCCTCCTCCACAAACCTTTGGACGGCCAGAAGGATGTCGCCAGCTACAGTCGAGAGGGAATGGAATGAAACATAACTGCGTTGGGTAACAGGCAGGGTCCAAATGAAGAAACGCATAGGCCTGATTTTTACTGCCAAGCTCATCAGAAAATGTCCCGACTCGGCAAATCCAGCTCAGTTTAAAAAGTTCCATTACACCCAATTTTCACTCCAATGAGGCAGGGGTGGGAAGAGTCGGGCCTGCTGACCCTGCAAGCTGATTGCAAGTTGCCACAGACATGCGGCATGTCAAAGTAGGTGGGTTAGAAGGTCCGCCTCAGTTCTGTGGGACTTTGTCCAGTTGTTTTAGAAGCTGTGAGTCCTTCTAACCAACATCCCTCACACTTCCTCAATCACTCCCCATTCCCCTTCACTATGTCCCCTCCATAGCCACTCACCCAGTATCCACTAGGGGTACACTTCAGGAGCCATATGGAGATGAAAATAATTAAGCATCTAACAATCTAACAGATAATACTCATATACAATTGATATTAACAAAATGTCCCATGTGTGCAATTCAGTCAAAGATTTGAAATCCCCTCAAGTGTATATCTATTGCAATGACAAGATTCTATTCAGTAACTATATCAAAGACATTATTGACCTCTTTAAATGATAAATCAAAATGTGAAGTCAGCACCCCAATGAGGTAAATGCTTTCATAGCTTTTGAAACTTATTCAAACATTCATAATGACCTCAGCTGTAATATCAGTCCTTGGGAAGTGTCGATAAAGAACCCCATTGAAACTGCAAGAACAGATGATCTACACCAGATGGTTTGTCAGCCCAAGTACTCAAGCACAAGGTGTCTTATTTAACTTTAACTGGTAGCTTTAGCTACCAGGGTGGCACAGTTTAGTACTGCTGACTTACAGCACCAGGGACCCGGGTTCGATTCCTGGTTTGGGTCACTGTCTGAGTGGAGTTTGCACCTTCTCTCTGTGTCTGCGTTTCCTCCGGGTGCTCTGCTTTCCTCCCACAATCCGAAACATTTGCTAGTTAGGTACATTGGCCATGTTAAATTCTCCCTCAGTGCACCAGACAGGCGCCCGAGTGTGGCGACTCGGGGATTTTCACAGTAACTTCATTGTAGTGTCAATATAAGCCTACTTGTGACAATAATAAATAAATAGTTTTTCATGTTTAAAGTGCTAGGAATTTAAAAACTTCAGATAATGACATTTAAATTAATATTACCTGCCCTTCACAAGCAATTATATCTATTACATAAAGTTGTGACTTACACATTGAGGATTAGGCCTTTGAAACAATGGAAATAGAGTCTATTTGAACCCGGCACTAATTTCAAGTGTCCCTGCAGAGTTCAGGTTTCCCGCCTGTGCGATTCAGACCGTTCCCTTTTGCCCCACCAGCAAAAATGGGACCTGTCAGAAATGAGGGTGAGACATCCTACCCGGGATTTTTGAAGGGCTCCACAGAGTCAGCCCAACTCTACGGAAATCTGGCCTTCTGTGAGTTTCTATCTTGAAAAACTGCGATGCAGGCCATCAGTCGAATATTAAAACAGCCAATAAGCAGCAAAATAGGGGAAAACAATTTCAGCAGTTGCTGGCAGCATTTATTAGAAAGAAACTAACAAACAGAATGGCTGGCGGCATGGTGGCACAGTGGTTAGCACTGCTGCCTCACAGCGCCATGGACCCGGGTTTGATTCCCGGCTTGGGTCACTGTCTGTGTGGATTTTGCACTTTCTCCCCGTGTCTGCGTGGGTTTCCTCCGGCTGCTCCGGTTTCCTCTCACAGTCCAAAGATGTGCGGATTAGGTGGATTGGCCATGCTGAATTGCCCCTTAGTGTCAGGGGGACTAGCTAGGGTAAATGCATGGGGGTTATCAGGATAGGGCCTGGGTGGGATTGTAGTCGGTGCAGACTCGATGGGCCGAATGGCCTCTTTCTGCACTGAAGGGATTCTATGATTTTATGACCTCTAACACTGTGTTCATTTAATACATTGTATTATGCTATTGTTAAGACACAGCACAGACACTCCAAGGTATTTTATGTAGATAGCCTAGAGCCTAGGTTTTTACATTTGAATTTGGCATTAGGGTGAGCATAAGGTGTTTCACTCCAGGTATGATTCAAGTGACCCACTAGGAAGCTTTTATCAAACAAAGTTTATTTAAGAACACAGTTCAAATATAATAAGAAAAATTAGCATTAATTTTACCAAATACAAGAAACAACTATGATATAGTATAAACCTGAACAGCTAGCTATCTATGATGTTCCAAATCAAACAACACCCAACAAACATACGCCCCTTTCCAGACTTGGCACAAAAAACAAGTATGCTCACGTGATGCTGGATTTTGCAGCTTTTTAACACCTGCTGTGAATTGGCCTTTTGAAATGTAGGATTAAAACGCTGCGCTTTCCCAGTCCTGGAACTTGCAGCACACCTCTGGAGGGAACAAGGGGTTTGGAGAGAAAGCGGGAGTGGGATACTGAAAGTGCATGATCAGCCATGATCATATTGAATGGCGGGCAATCTCGAAGGGCCGAATGGCCTACTCCTGCATCTATTTTCTATGTTTCTATGTTTCTGTGTTTCTATTTGCAATAATTTTCAGCCAGAAGTGCTGAGTGAATGATGCATCTCCATTGCCCTCTGAGGTTCCAGGCATCACAGATGCCTATCTTCAGCCAATATGTTTAATTCTAGGTGATATTAAGCATTAATGAAGGCACTGGAGACTGCAAAGGCCATGGGCCCTGACAATATTCCGACAAAAGTACCTCAAACTTGTGCTCCAGAACTTTCTGCACCCCTAACCAAACCAGCTACAAGACTGGCATCTACCTGGCAATGTGGAAAATTGCCCAAATATGCCCTGTCCACAAAAAGTTCTCTCAAAGAACACTTATTCAAAGAGCATCATCGGTGGCACAGTGATTAGCACTCCTGCCTCACAGCGCCAGGGACCTGGGTTCGATCCTCAGCTTGGATCACTGTCTATGTGGAGTTTGCACGTTCTCCCCTTGTCAGCGTGGGTTTCCTCCGAGTGCTCCGGTTTCCTCACACACTCTGAAAGACGTGCTGGTTAGGTGCATTGACTCAAACAGATGCCATAGTGTGGGGACGAGGGGATTTTCACAGTAACTTCATTGCAAAGTTAATGTAAGCCTTACTTGTGACTAATAAATAAACTTTACTTTATTCAGCAAAACCTATTCACAGATGCTCAGTTTATGTTCCACCAGGGTCACTCAGCTCCTGACCTCATTGCAGCCTTGGTCAAAAGAGCTGAACTCCAGAGGTTAGGTGAGAGCGTCTGCCCTGGACATC
Source organism: Mustelus asterias (assembly GCF_964213995.1). Lineage (NCBI taxonomy): Eukaryota > Metazoa > Chordata > Chondrichthyes > Carcharhiniformes > Triakidae > Mustelus > Mustelus asterias. The sequence goes on from NC_135826.1 coordinate 25,941,486, forward strand.
AAGGCCATGTTTGACAGAGTGTGGTACCAAGAAGCAAAATTAGAGTGAAAGAGGATTGGGGGAAAACTCTCGGCTGGCTGGAGTCATACCCAGCACAAAGGAAGTTTGTTGTGGTTGTTGGAGATCAATCATCTCAGCCCCAGGATATCTCTGCAGGAGTTCCTCAGGGTAGTGTTCTAGGTCCAGCTGTCTTCAGCTGCTTCATCAATGATCTTTCCTCCAACGTAAGATCAGAAATGGGGATGTTTGCTGATGATTGCACAATATTCACCACCATTCGTGACTTCTCAGAAACTGAAGCAATCCATGTCTAAATGCAGCAATGCCTGGACAATATCCAGGCTTAGGCTGATAAGTGGCCAGTGACAATCACATCACACAAGTACCAGGCAACGGCCATCTCCAACAAGACAGAGCCTAATCAGTCCCTGAGGGGATGGTGGTGGCACAGTGGTATTGTCACATGGCTAGTAATCCAGAGATCCAGGGTAATGCTCTGGAAGTCAGGGTTCAAACCACGGCAGAAGGTGAAATTTGAATTCCATTTAAAAAATGTGGAATTAAAAGTCTAATGATGACCATAAAACCATTGTCAATTGTTGTGAAGTCCAATCTGGTTCACTACTGTCCTTTTAGGAAGGAAATCTGCCATCCTTACTTGGTTTACATAGAGTCATAGAAGTTTACAGCATGGAAACAGGCCTTTTGGCCCAACTTGTCCATGCCGCCCTTTCTTTTTAAACCCTAAGCTAATCCAATTGTCCGCATTTGGCCCATATCCCTCTGTACCCATCTTACCCCTGTAACTGTCTAAATGCTTTTTAAAAGACAAAATTGTACCCGCCCCTACTACTACCTCTGGCAGCTTGTTCCTGACACTCCCCACCCTCTGTGTGAAAAAATTGCCCCCCCTGGACACTTTTGTATCTCTCCCCTCTCACCTTAAACCTATGCCCTCTAGTTTTAGACTCTGCTACCTTTGGGAAAAGATATTGACTACCGAGCTGATCTATGCCCCTCATTACCTTATAGACCTCTATAAAATCACTCCTCAGCCTTCTACGCTCCAGAGAAAAATGTCCCAGTCTATCCAGTCTCTCCTTATAACTCAAACAATCAAGTCCTGGCAGCATCCTAGTAAATCTTTTCTGCACTCTTTCTAGTTTAATAATATCCTTTCTATAATAGGGTGACCAGAACTGTACACAGTATTCCAAGTATAGCCTTACCAATGTCTTGTACAACTTCAACAAGATGTCCCAACTTCTCTTTCAATGTTCTGACCAATGAAACCAAGCATGCTGAATGCCTTCTTCACCACTCTGTCCACCTGTGACTCCATTTTCAAGGACCTATGAACATGTACCCCTAGATCTCTTTGTTCTGTAACTCTTACCAATGCCCTACCATTAACTGAGTAAGTCCTGCCCTGGTTCAATCTATCAAAATACATCACCTCACATTTATCTAAATTAAACTCCATCTGCCATTCGCCAGTCCACTGGCCCAATTGATCAAAATCCCATTGCAAGCGGAGATAACGTTCTTCACTATCCACTATGCCACCAATCTTGGTGTCATCTGCAAACTTATTAACCATGCCTCCTATATTCTCATTCAAATCATTAACATAAATGACAAATAACAGTGGACCCAGCACTGATCCCTGAGGCAATCCTTGATGATTGATGAGGGTAGGGCAGTGGATGTTGTCCACATAGATTTCAGTGAGGCCTTTGACAAGGTCCCTCATGGCAGACTGGTGCAGAAGGTGAAGTCGCATGGGATCAGAGCTGAGCTGGTAAGGTGGATACAAAACTGGCTCGGTTAAAGAAGACAGAGGGTAGCAGTGGAAGGGTGCGTTTCTGAATGGAGGGTTGTGACAAGTGGCGTTCCTCAGGGATCAGGGCTGGGGCCTTTGCTGTTTGTAATATATATAAATGATTTGGAGGAAAATGTAACTGGTTTGATTAGTAAATTTGTGGACGACACAAAGGTTGGTGGATTTGCAGATAGCAATGAGGACCTTCAGAGGATACAGCAGGATATAGATCGGTTGGAGACTTGGGCAGAGAGATGGTAGATGGAGTTTAATCCGGACAAATGTGAGGTAATGCATTTTGGAATGTCTAATACAGATAGGAAATATACAGTAAATGGCAGAATCCTTAAGAGTATTGATAGGCAAAGGGATCTGGGTGTACAGGTACACAGGTCACTGAAAGTGGCAATGCAGGTGGAGAAGGTAGTCAAGAGGGCATACGGCATGCTTGCCTTCATCAGCCGGGCATTGAGTTTAAAAATTGGCAAGTCATGTTGCAGCTTTATAGAAACTTAGTTAGGCTGCACTTGGAATATAGTGTTCAATTCTGGTCGCCACACTACCAGAAGGATGTGGAGGCTTTGGAGAGGGTACAGAAAAGATTTACCAGGATGTTGCCTGGTATGGAGGGCATTAGCTATGAGGAGAGGTTGGAGAAACTTGGCTTGTTCTCACTAGAACGATGGAGGTTGAGGGGACGACCTGATAGAAGTCTACAAGATTATGAGGGGCATGGACAGAGTGGATAGTCACAAGCTTTTACCCAGGGTGGAAGAATCAATTACAAGGGGGCACAGGTTTAAGGTGCGAGGTTTAAGGGAGATGTACGAGGCAGATTTTTTACACAAAGGGTCGTGGGAGCCTGGAACTCGTTGACGGGGGAGGTAGTGGAAGCCGATACACTAGTGACTTTTAAGGGCCGTCTGGACAAATACATGAATAGGATGGGAATAGAGGGATATGGTCCCCGGAAAGTAGGGGGCTTTAGTTAAGTCGGGCAGCACGGTCGGTGCAGGCTTAGAGGGCCGAAGGGCCTGTTCCTGTGCTGTAATTTTCTTTGTTCTTTGTTCTTTGTTGACCTTCTCCAATTTTCTTTGTTTCTCTGAATTCAAATTTCACCATCTGCCACGGTGCGATTTGAACCCAGGTCCTGAGAGCATTATCCTGGGTCTCTGGATCACTAGTCCAGTGACAATACCACAAACGCCATCATATCCAATTCATTTTCGAAAGCCACAATAGAATCTATTGCCACCACCCTTTCAGATGGTATGCTTTGTCTGTATCGCACCCGAGAAACAATACTTTTCACTGTATACTAATACATATGACAATAATAAATTAGATCAAATCAAATCTGAAGCCAGTGTTTTACAGCATGTAACCATTTGTCGGGGAGAAGAGAAATCCTCATTGCTGTTGGTTCTTTTGTCAATCACTTTAAATCAGTGATGCCTGGATCTCGACCCCTCCCCCTCCACCATGGACGACATGGCAACAGAATCTTCAGCACACCTGCTTCACAGCACCAGGCACCTGGGTTCGATTCCCAGCTTGGGTCACTGTCTGTGTGGAGTCTGCACGTTCTCCCCATGTCTGCGTGGCTTTCCTCCGGGTGCTCCGGTTTCCTCCCACATTCTGAAAGACATGCTGGTTAGGTGCATTGACCCGAACAGGCGCCGCACTGTGGCGACTCCGGGATTTCCACAGTCACTTCATTGCAGTGTTAATGTAAGCCAACTTGTGATGAATAAATAAACTTTACTTTACAATGGGAGCTGTTTCTTTGTAACCACTCAGTACAGACTATTCGTTATTTTGGACATCTCTATCAAATCTCCTCTTAGTCTTTCACTCTCTAAGAAAAACAACTCCAAATTCTCCAATCTATCCACGCAACTAAAGTGTCTCATCCTGGATTGGTCTCAGTGCCTCTGGATTAAGGAGAATCAGCTAGGAATTGCACTTCTAATTACTAACCATTGATCTCTGCTGGAATTGCGATTTAATGAACATGAAGTAAGGAAAGAACTTAGTTGTGATAGAGGGCGTGCAGTGAAGGTTTACCAGGCTGATTCCTGGGATGGCAGGTCTGTCATCCGAGGAGAGACTAAGTCGGTTAGGATTATATTCATTGGCGTTTAGAAGAGTGAGTGGGGGATCACATAGAAACTAATAAAATTCCATCAGAATTAGGCAGGGTAGGTTCAGAAAGAATGTTCCCGATGGTGGGGGATTCCAGAACTAGGGGTCATAGTTTGAGGATAACTTAGAAACCCTACAGCACAGAAAGAGGCCATTCGGCCCATCGAGTCTGCACCGACCACAATCCCACCCAGGCCCTACCCCCATATCCCTACATATTTACCCACTAATCCCTCTAACCTACGCATCTCAGGACACTAAGGGCAATTTTAGCATGGCCAATCAACCTAACCCGCACATCTTTGGACTGTGGGAGGAAACTGGAGCACCCGGAGAAAACCCACGCAGACACGAGGAGAATGTGCAAACTCCACACAGACAGTGACCCAAGCCGGGAATCGAACCCAGGTCCCTGGAGCTGTGAAGCAGCAGTGCTAACCACTGTGCTACCATGCTGCCCAAGGGATAAACCTTTTAGGACTGAGGGGAGGAGAAATATCTTCACCCAGAGAGTGGTGAATCTGTGGAATTCACTACCACAGAAAGTAGTTGACGCCAAAACATTGTGTGATTTCATGAAAAAATTAGGGGTGGGATTTTCTGACCACACTCGCCCCAAGACTGGAAATTCCCACCCAAGGTCAACAGACCTTTGCATGGTCCACCAGATTTTCTGTCTCATCCGCCACGATTCCCATGACAGGCGGGATGAGAAAATTCTGCCCTAGATATAACTCTTGGGGCTAAAGGGATCAAAGGATATGGGGGGAAGGCGGGATCAGCATATTGAATTTGATGATCAGCCATGATCAAAATGAATGGTGGAGCAGGCTCGAAGGGCTGAATGGCCTACTCCTGCTTCTAGTCTCTATGTGATGAGCAAATTAGCTGGTGACCCGCATTGCCCAGACTCAGAAATTAATGTGGGTTTGATACAGGGGAACAATACCCCAGAATAACACCGCAGCCAGGAGTCAAGGAAGGATGAGAAAATGGGGGAAAATGGTTGAGGAAAAGAAAAACAAATACCTGGCAGAGGGCATAACATACGCGCTTTATAATGTGTAAAGAAAAAGTCATGATGTGGAGATGCCGGCGTTGGACTGGGGTAAGCACAGGTAAGAACAGATATCCACTCCATCTGACGAAGGAGCTGTGCTCCGAAAGCTTATGGTATTTGCTACCAAATAAACCTGTTGGACTTTAACCTGGTGTTGTGAGACTTCTTACTAAAGAAAAAGTAGCAGAAGAACAGGACTATACCCTCTTCCAAAATAAGGGCCAGTTATTGCAAGGTGCCCCATCTAGTGGAGCATCTTCAAAGTGATGGATCCCCAAGAGATGCAGAGCCTGTGACCATCTGCTCAGGAACCCAGTGCTCCATCCTTTGGGTTGCAATGCCTTTGCCGAGTGATGCCACAGTTCATCGCGATTGAAGCTGATTGTCTTCCAACCCATGGAGCAAACCACAAAGCATTAACCTTGCAGCGTGTAAGAAAGCCGCGCACAGTGCAAAAAGCTCCATATCTTGGAGGCAGAACAGTTCACAAAAAAGCCAGTACAACAGCAAGCCGTTGGAGCAGCGCCCAGCAACTTCTACATACATTGTGCCACGTGCTAATGACATTAAATCATCAGAGAAGATAGTTTGCTTCGCCGCAGCTTCTGCACTAAATTTAACAGCCCTGAACCCTCAGCAATGCTGGGAAGAAGCTTCAGTTACAGAACCTCAGCTGTGCTCAGCCAAGGTTGTTTTCAACTCTGTCAGTTTAACCCTGCCAACGTGTGGACACATGAATGATATAAGATGGTCTTCGTGGATTTCGAATGTCAATGCTCAAAATAATTTTTGTTAAGTCGAGGCAAACTGTCAAATTACAGGAACTCCGGCAAACAACTGCTTATTTTAAGCATTTTCACCCACATTCTTTCAGTTATAACAAAGCGTGTCACCTCTTGAAAATATTTTTGCTGCCAGGAATATTAAGAAGCGTTTTCCCTCCTGTTCCCTCCTCTCCTGAGTGTGTTAACTCTGGGACTGGGCTCCAATGGCACTTTGCCCTGGTGGCCGAGGTTTCTTCGGAGTAAAACAGGTATCATTTCTTTCCGCTGATGTGAAACTTTTTTACCCTGCCAACAGTTTAGCTGGCTGAAGGATTGCTTTCGATTATGTAAAATCTACACGTGAAACCAGGCGAACATTAGCGCACAGATTTATGGAGCTGGTGCCTAGAGAGATACAGACAAACATGAGGATTTATAGTGGAGGAGGGGGGAAGGGGGGTGGGGGTGCCTTACCTTAAACTAAGCCTGGCTGTCCCCTGAAACAAATTATGTCGAGGCAGCGTCAGCATTAAAGTTAATGCTGTAATAGCTAGCACCCTGAAGTGCACTGTCACACGGCACAGTTACGCATTGGGCAAAAGGGCATTGTTTAATGTTAGGGTTTCAAATTGTTGCAGGTCATCAGTTGGACCGTCAGCGATAACAGATTGAAACATCGATTTAGAAATTGTGGAGAGTGATCGAGGAGACGTTGACTGTTCATGAAAATAATGGAAGGATTTCCAAACTTTAAAAACTTTAATAAAAATCAAGGAAGGAATACATATGTGTGAAATTGTAACATATATATGTTTGTGTGTTATGATTTCTATCAGGCTATTTGTATGGCATCATCTGTGGGTGAAGCATGGTGACACAGTGGTTAGCATTTCTGCCTCATAGAGCCAGGGACCCGGGTTCAATTCCCGGCTTGGGTCACTGTCTGTGTGGAGTCTGCATATTCTCCCCATGTCTGCGTGGGTTTCCTCCAGGTGCTCTGGTTTCCTCCCACAGTCCAAAAGACGTGCTGGTTAGGTGCATTGGCCATGCTAAATTCTCCTTCAGTGTACCCGAACAGGTGCCAGAGTATGGCGACTAGGGGATTTTCACAGTAATTTCATTGCAGTGTTAATGTAAGACTACTTGTGACTAATAAATAAAAACTTTTTAACTTTAAAACTAGTTACATAGAAACTAGAAGCAGGAGTAGGCCATTCGGCCCTTCGAGCCTGCTACGTCATTCATTTTGCTCACGGCTGATCATCGAATTCAATATCCTGATTCCCCCCTTCCCCCCATTATCCCTCAATCCCTTTAGCCCCAAGAGCTATATCTAATTTCTTCTTGAAATCAGACAACATTTTGGCCTCAACTACTTTCTGCGGTAGTGAATTCCACACAGCCACCACCCTCTGGATGATGAAATTTCTCCTCACCTCAGTCCTAAAAGGTTTACCGCTTATCCTCAGGCTATGACCCCTAGTTCTGGCCTCCCCCACCATCAGGAACATTCTTTCTGAATCTACCCTGTCTGATCTTGTTGGGATTTTGTAAGTTACATGGCATCATGTTTTTTCTCGTTAATGTTGCATCATCTGTTTATGTGGCATCCTCTAACAGGCTGTTTAAATTACATCTGCGAAGCTATTTACATGGCAGCCTCTATAAAGCTATTTACATCTCCGACTTTTAGCCGATCAATGCATTTGTGATTCACTACTGCCTTTTCACTCTCATCTTTATGGAGCACGAATGTGAATCGAAATATTGAGATTTTTGAAGGATATTCATACCAAATGAACATTACAGATCTTATCAATATTGGCAAGGCATGTACAGCTTTATCTGATGTCTAATCTTAGTGGGGGAAGAAAGGCTGTGGAACGTTCTTTCTTCAGAATAAAATTATAATCTTACCTGAGAATTCTTTGATGCGTTCAAAGACTTCTTAGAACATAGAACATAGTACAGCACAGAACAGGCCCTTAAAATCTTAAAACCCTACACTGCACTGTAATATTTTAATAAATGTACTTGTCACTATATATACAATTAAGTACTAATATATCCTGCAAACTGTACTTTGCTTCAGGGTAATATAACATCACTTGTTAGCATTGGAGTGTGCCCCTATCAGCCTCCACCATGTGAATTTTAACAGGCAGTAGAAGCACTCTGAGAAATGCCAGCCTCCATTATAAAACCTCATTATGAGGAGCTTGATTGAACCAGAATACCCTTTTAACAAAGTGGTCTAGTTTTTAAAGGCTTGCGTTCTTATCACCTTGATGTGTCTTTAAGTGAAACTTGATTGTAACTTCAAGTAGCAATAAAACCAAAGGACGCTTAAGGGTAGTTTGTATTTGGGATTGCGATTGATGAGACCAAATTTCTAAAAAAAAAATCAATTGACACCAGTCTGGTGAATGGGTGCAGAATGCTGAATTTAGAAATTGCAGTCAGGTACAACTGCGTTTCAATCCAGGATGGTATTGCACACTTGTTATCCCTTGTCGTAATATTATTGACGAACCATTAGCATGATAATTATTAAAATGATGCACAAATTAAACACTTAATTGTCACATTACAGTCTGGAGAGTATACTTCATCACACCTCTGCCCCCCAGTGGATGCAGTGCACAAGGAAATTATGAGCAGGATTTTAATTGAAATACATTGGAGCCCCCCTGAGCATTAATATGCTTCATTATACCATTGGCCATGACATGTAATTAATCATTATGTGTTGAAGGTATTGTACGCCTCCCCATTGTTTATTTTTATTGGTCTCACTTGGTTTTTGCTCCAAGGAGGGAGTTTCAGTGATACACTGAATTAGCTGTGCAACCTTTGTGACTTGCTTTAGTTGCCCTGCCTTTTAATGATATGTTGCTCAGCTGCTAGATAACTCTGATTGCATTTTATGCACGTTCGTTACGTGCTCGTGTGCCCAACTTTACATTTAAGCTGTGCTTTTAAGCCAATGAACAATGCTTGGTGCGTGACTGGCTTCTGCTTTGGTGACTCACCCACTCAGCAGCGTGATGATAACCAGGCTGAAAGTTATAAAGATTCATTCATTTTGATCTTAACTGGGTCAAATGTTGGGCAGCTCAGGAATCAAGTCTGGCATCACTCTGACTTATCACTCAAACACTGGGCCAATCCTGATGAGAATTTAGGGGGAGGCAGTGGTATAGTCAGTGGGCTAGTGATGGAATACTTCCCACTTGCCTGGATGGGTGCGGCCCCAACAAGACTCAAGAAGCTTGACACCATCCAGGACACTGCAGCCCACTTGATTGGCATCACATCCACAAATATCCACTCTCTCCACCACCAACGCTCAGTAGCAGCACTGTGTGTTATCTACAAGACGGCAATTCACCAAAGATCCTTAGACAGCACCTTCCAAACCCACGACCACTTCAATCTAGATGGACAAGGGCAGCAGATACATGGGAACACCACCACCTGCAAGTTTCCCTCCAAGCTACTCACCATCCTGACTTGGAAATATATCGCTGTTCCTTCGCAGTCGCTGGGTCAAAATCCTGGAATTCCCTCCCTAACGGCATTGTGGGTCAACCCACAGCACGTGGACTGCAGCGATTCAAGAAGGCAGCTCACCACCACCTTCTCAAGGGCAACTAGGGATGAGCAATAAATGCTGGCCAGCCAGCGACATCCATGTCCCGCGAATGAATTTTTAAAAATAGTAATTCAGAGACCCAGGGCAATGCTTTGGGGATCCCGGTTCAAATCCCTCCATGGCAGATTGTGGAATTTGAATTAAATAGAAATCTGGAATTAAAAGTCTAATGATGACCATTTGTCGATTGTTGTAAAACCCCATCTGGTTCACTAATGTCCTTTAGGGAAGGAAATCAGCTGTCCTGACCTGGTCTGGCCTACATGTGACTCCAGAGCCACAGTAATGTGGGTGACTCTAAAATACCAACAGGGGTAGGCAATAAATGCGGGCCCAGCCAGCGACGTCCATGAACAAATAAGAAAAGAAATTGAAGAGGGAAACAATGTTTGCTCAGCATATTGACATCAGTCCTAAAGTTACATTTTCCTGGTTTATCTTTTCATCCCTTTGTCCTATTTTCATTTTTAATTTAAAACAATATTTATTTATTAAAGTTTATTTATTAGTGTCACAAGTAGGCTTACCTTAACACTGCAATGAAGTTACTGTGCATATTATACTCTCTATAGCTCTATAAGGTCACCTCTCAGATATTTTCTTTGCAGCTCCAAGCCTCTCAATCTGTCCGTAACTCAGATTACTGACTCTAGGTGTGGTGTTCCATTGTTTTGTGTTCGATTATGTGAGTCCATTTACTGTTGACGCTCACTGTGCTCGATTAGTTGAGCTTAATTTTGGACTCAGAAAAAAGTAAGGCAAGCTTGAAGTTTCAGAGCACAGACATTTTATGATTGCAGTGATATTTCAAATTATTGTAAATAAATGTGTTTCACACTTAGATATTTGTGTCAACTCCACATTGCTCTGAGATATGTAAAATAATAAACAAAGTGGCAAATATACAATACTAGGGATTGGCGTGGTAACTCTTCCCTCTGCTGTTTCCAATACTTGGTTATCATTTTTCTTTAGTCGTTCATGGGATATGGGTATCAGTGGCTGGGCCGGCATTTATTGCCCATTCCTGAGGGCATTTAAGAGTCAACCACATTGTTGTGGGTCTAGAGTCACATGTCGGCCAGACCAGGTGAGGATGGCAGATTTCCTTCCCGAAAAGAGATTAGTGAACCAGATGGGTTTTTATGACAATCGACAATAGTTTCATGGTCATCATTAAACTTTTAATTCCAGATATTTATTGAATTCAAATTTCACCATTTGTCATGGTGAGATTTGAACTGGGTTCTACCTCAGCATTACCCTGGGTCTCTGGATACTAATCCAGCAACAATACCACTTCTCCACTGCCTCCCCAATCTGCTTTGTTCCTTGGCTACCAGAACAGCACATGATATTTGCCCTCGGATTGCATTTTGGGTTGGGTGTACAGTTTGATTACAACTGCCTCTGGTTTATACTCTACAATTTTAGTTATCTACATCCACATTCTGTGGACCTCAGTGATGTTGTGATGTGCATTGGCTGGCAACATGGAGCATTGAATCCACCAAGGTAGCCATGTTTCCTTCATTGACTGGTCCATGTGCCAAGAGCTTTGATGGAAATTGCAGTTGGTATGTGTGACATACTGAAGCACCGATTTGCAGTGTAAGCATTGAAAGAAGAGATTTACTGGAATAGTTCCATGGATTGAGGTACATGGATTGATTGGAGAAGCTGGGGCTGTTCTCCTTTGAACAAAGAAGTTTCAGATGAGATTTAATAAGGATGCTTAAAATCACTAAGGGTTTAATCTGGGGGTGGAGGGAGGCAGTAGTGTAGTGGTATTGACACTGGGCTGGTAATACTGAATCCCAGAGCAATGCTCTGGAGACCAGGGTTCGAATCCCACCACAGCGATGGTGAAATTTGAATTCAATAAAAATCTGGAATTGAATGTCTAATGGTGACCATAAAACCATTGTCGATTATCGGAAAAACTCATCTGGTTTACTGATGTTCTTTAGGGAAGGAAATTTGTCGCCCTTGCCCGGTCTGGCCTATGTGTAGGGATTCTATGGGACCCACAGCAATGTGGTTGACTTTTAAATGTCCTCAGGGATAGGCAATAAGTGCCGGCCCAGCCAGCGACTCCCACATCCCATGAATGAATATAAAATAGAGCAAATAAAGAGAAATAGCCTCTAAATGCTAAAGGGTTGATAAACCCACAGCACAGATTTTAAAGTGATTGGCAAAAGAATCAGAGATGACATGAGGCAAAAGTAATATCGTTAGGATTTGTAACATTCTACCATCAAAAAGCATGGATAAATATTTGAAAAAAGAGAAAGTTGCAAAGATGTGGGAAAAGAGTGAGCGGTGAACTATCTGAATTGCTCTTCAAAGAAGTTAGCACTGTCTCATTGGGATAAATGGCCTCCTTTGGTGCTATGTTTTTATGAAAAGAGTGTGGAGTTGACTTATGGTTTGACATGGGCTAGCAGTAGTTATGTGCCATATGTGGACAAGTAATATTTGCAGCCCACATGAACGTGCTGCTTACTGGTGTATGATACTGTTGTGCGGCTATATGTTCCCTAAAGAACATCAGCCGGTCAAGGACGGCAGTGGGAATTTATGCATGGAGTCAGAAGAGATAGGAGAGGTGATGAATGAATACTTTTCTTCGGTGTTCACCAAGGAGAGGGGCCATGTTTTTGAGGAAGAGAGGGTGTCACAGGCTGATAGGCTGGAGGAAGTAGATGTTCGGAGGGAAGATGTACTAGCAATTTTGAATAAACTGAAAGTTGATAAGTCCCCTGGGCCTGATGAAATAGATCCTAGGATTCTTTGGGAGGCAAGGGATGAGATAGCAGAGCCTTTGGCTTTGATCTTTGCGTCCTCACTGTCCATGGGGGTGGTGCCAGAGGACTGGAGAGTGGCGAATGTTGTTCCTCTGTTTAAGAAAGGGAATAGAAATGACCCTGGTAATTATAGGCCGGTTAGTCTTACTTCGGTGGTCGGTACGTTGATGGAAAAGGTCCTTAGGGATAGGATTTACGACCATTTAGAAAGATGCGGATTAATCCGGGATAGTCAGCACGGATTTGTGAAGAGCAAGTCTTGCCTCACAAATTTGATAGAATTGTTTGAGGAGGTAACTAAGTGTGTTGATGAAGGTAGTGCAGTTGATGTCATATACATGGAATTTAGTAAGGTGTTTGATAAAGTCCCCCACGATCGGCTTATGAAGAAAGTAAGGATGTGTGGGATAGAGGGAAGTTTGGCCGATTGGATAGGTAACTGGCTATCTAACAGAAGACAGAGGGTGGTGGTGGATGGAAAATTTTCGGACTGGAAACCGGTTACCAGCGGAGTGCCACAGGGATCAGTGCTTGGTCCTCTGCTATTTGTAATTTTTATAAATGACTTGGAGGAGGGGGCTGAAGGGTGGATCAGTAAATTTGCTGATGACACCAAGATTGGTGGAGTAGTGGATGAGGTGGAGGGCTGTTGTAGGCTGCAAAGAGATATAGATAGGATGCAGAGCTGGGCTGAAAAATGGCAAATGGAGTTTAACCCTGACAAATGCGAGGTGATTCATTTTGGTAGGACAAATTTAAATGTGGATTGCAGGGTCAAAGGTAGGGTTCTGAAGAATGTGGAGGAACAGAGAGATCTTGGGGTTCATATCCACAGATCTCTGAAGGTTGCCACTCAAGTGGATAGAGCCGTGAAGAAGGCCTATAGTGTGTTGGCGTTCATTAACAGGGGGTTTGAGTTTAAGTGGGGTTATGCTGCAACTGTACAGGACCTTGGTGAGACCACATTTGGAATATTGTGTGCAGTTCTGGTCACCTCACTACAAGAAGGATGTGGAGACACTGGAAAGAGTGCAGAGGAGATTTACCAGGATGCTGCCTGGTTTGGAGGGTAGGTCTTATGAGGAAAGGTTGAGGGAACTTGGGCTTTTCTCTTTGGAGCGGAGGAGGTTGAGAGGAGACTTGATAGAGGTTTATAAGATGATGAGGAGGATAGATAGAGTGAATGTTCAAAGACTATTTCTTCGGGTGAATGGAGCGGTAACTAGGCGGCATAACTATAGGGTTCATGGTGGGAGATATAGGAAGGATGTCCGAGGTGGGTTTTTTACTCAGAGATTTGTTGGGATGTGGAATGGACTGCCTGCAGGGATAGTGGAGTCAGAAACTTTAGGAACATTTAAGAAGCTATTGGATAGGCACATGGAGTACTTCAGGATGATAGGGAGGAAATAGCTTGATGTGGGTTTCAGACAAAGCTCGGCACAACATCGTGGGCCGAAGGGCCTGTTCTGTGCTGTACTGTTCTATGTTCTATATGTCTGCATCATTTTGTCATCTTCATCTCACAGGACACCGTAGTTTAACCCTTGGTCATCAGTGCCTCTTGTCCATGAATTACTGTTTTCCCTTGAGGAAGATGTGTCAGTGTGCCAAACAGGCCTATTGTGGGAAGCAAGTGGATGACAGATTAACGGAATGCGGATTTGATGTTTTACTATCAGATCAGCTATGATCTTATCAAATGGCGGAGAAGCCTTAAGGGGCCTTTGTATCCAGTTCTCATATCCCATAAAATCCCTCCAATGCAAAATAGGCCATTCAGCCCATTGACCCTGCACTGACAACAATCCCACCCTATTCCCGTAACCCTACGTATTTATCCTGCTAATCCCCCTGACACTGAGGGACAATTTAGCATGGCCAATCAATCTAACCTGCACATCTTTGGACTGTGGAAGGAAACCGGAGCACCCGGAGGAAACACAAGCAGACACAGGGAGAACGTGCAGACTCCACACAGACAGTGACTCAAGCCGGGAATCGAACAGTGCTAACAACTGTGCCATCGTGCCACCTGCAAATAGGTATTGCAAAGGTTAGCATACAGGTGCAGCATGTAATTACAAAGTCAGATGGAACAATAGCCTTTATTGCAAGAGAGATGGAGTATAAAAGTAGGGAAGTCGAGCTACATTTGTGCAAAGCATTGGTGAGAAGGCCACCAAGAGGACTACATATACTTTTGGTCTCTTTATATTTGCGTTGATATACTTGCATTGCAGGCAATTCAGAGAAGATCTGTTGAGTTGTTTCTTGGAATAAAGGGGTTACCTTGTGAGGAAAGGTTAAGCAGGCTGGTCCTATACTCATTAGAGTTTAGAACAATGAGAGGTGATCTTACTGAAACATGAAATGGCTTGATTTTTGATTTGATTTATCATTGTCACATGTATTAACATACAGTGAAAAGGATTGTTTCTTGCGCGCTATACAGACAAAACATACCATTCATAGAGAAGGAAACGACAGAGTGCAGAATGTAGTGTTACAGTCATAGCTAGGGTGTAGAGAAAGATCAACTTAATACAAGGTAAGTCCATTCAAAAGTCTGACAGCAGCAGGGAAGAAGCTGTGCTTGAGTCAGTTGGTACGTGACCTCAGACTTTTGTATCTTTTTCCCGAAGCAAGAAGGTGGAAGAGAGAGAATGTCCAGGGTGCGTGGGGTCCTTAATTATGCTGGCTGCTTTGCCAAGGCAGCGGGAAGTGTTGACAGAGTCAATGGATGGGAGACTGGTTTGCATGATGGACTGGGCTACATTCACGACCTTTTGTAGTTCCTTACGGTCTTGGGCAGAGCAGGAGCCATACCAAGCTGTGATACAACCAGAAAGAATGCTTTCTATGGTGCATCTGTAAAAGTTGGTGAGAGTCGTGGTGGATACTGAGAGGATGTTTTCACAATGGAGCAATCTAGAACTAGGAACACGTTTCAAAGTAAGGCAGTTAAGACAACTGAGGAGGAATGGGGTTGTCTTGGGGCAAACTAGGGGAACTGAAGAACAGAAAACAAAAGAGGAGGAGTGAAGATGGAGGGGAAAGTTCACAGTCTGAAGTTGTTGAACTCAATGTGAGTCCAGAGGGCTGTAATGTGACCAATCAGAAGATGAGGTGTTGTTCTTCCCGGTTGTGTTGGGTATCACTGGAGCATTGCAGCAGTAAGAAGTTTAACAACACCAGGTTAAAGTCCAATAGGTTTATTTAGTAGCAAAAGCCACACAAGCTTTCAGAGCCCCAAGCAAGCTCCGAAAGCTTGTGTGGCTTTTGCTACCAAATAAACCTGTTGGACTTTAACCTGGTGTTGTTAAACTTCTTACTGTGTTTACCCCAGTCCAACGCCGGCATCTCCACAGCATTGCAGCAGGCCAAGGATGGACATGGGGGCATGAGAGCAAGGTGCTGAGCTGAAAAAGCAACTGGAAGAACAACATCTCATCTTTGATTAGGCAATCCCACCCCTCCCCTACATGACCACTGTCCCTTGTCGTTCAGTTTTGCTCCCACTGAGCACGGTTCTCCTATTAACACAAAGTGCTGTCCTATCTTTGCCACTATTAACATTCTTCAGTCCCTAAAGGCACCATTGACAGCCCCTTTGTCTCAC
This sequence comes from Mustelus asterias, assembly GCF_964213995.1. Taxonomy (NCBI): domain Eukaryota; kingdom Metazoa; phylum Chordata; class Chondrichthyes; order Carcharhiniformes; family Triakidae; genus Mustelus; species Mustelus asterias. The sequence continues at coordinate 25,957,364 of NC_135826.1, forward strand.
GTCCCTGACATCTTTGTCAATCTCTCCTTCGCTTCAACCTATCACTGACTTTCCATTCTGCTCCATTCCCTCTCTAAGGCAGAATTTTCCCATCCCACCCATTACAGGAATCGTAGCGGGCAGCACACGGATCACGCAAAGGTCTGTTAACCTCGGGTGGATATTTCTGGCCTTGGGGCCAGTGTCTCTTCCGTTTCTTAAAAGTGTCATATGGATTGTTCTGTAGAAGTTTCAAAAGGTCTCAAAACGTTAGCTCTGTTCTTTCTCCACAGATGCTGGCAGACCTGCTGAGTTTATCCAGCATTTTCTGTTTTCATCCCAGAATTTCATAGAATCATAGGATCCTACAATGCAGAAGGAGGCCATTCGGCCCATCGAGTCTGCACTGACCACAGTCCCACCCAGGCCCTATCCCCATAGCCCCATATATTTACCCCAGCTAGACCCCCTGACACTAAGGGGCAATTTAGCATGGTCAATACACCTAACCCGCACCTAACCTGGACTGTGGGAGGAAACCGGAGCACCCAGAGGAAACCCACGCCGACACGGGGAGAATGTACAAACTCCACACAGACAGTGACCCAAGCCAGCAATCGAACCTGGGTCCCTGGAGCTGTGAGGCAGCAGTGCTAACCACTGTGCCACCAAGTTTCAAACTTGTTTTATAATAACTGCAGTTATACTGCCACAGCTGTGTGAAGCTGTGAGATGACTCCTCGGACTGGGGGAGGTGAGGGTGGGGCGGGGGGAGCTCCCAGCCTCTTTCCATAAACACAATTCGAGTGGCAACACACCCAAATTCTGCTTCTTCTGTTTTAATTGTGACGGCATCACAGACTAATATCCGTATTGTGCCAACGTTTTAAAGGTTACCACCGGTTAACCGGACGTGACCTGCTGATTGTGGATAATGAAAGCCTTGTCTGTGGAAATTACCTAGAAATGGGTCCTGAAGATTTGAAGTGATGGGGGCTGTGACTATTTCCTTTTGGCATCTTGTTCCATGCGGGGATAAAGTCACATGGATGCAGACTGTGTAACATAACCATGCTATTAATGCCCCTTTGTAAAGTATGCTTGTTGTTTCCAACCCAATGTTTCCTTGACCTTTTCTTTAGTTCATCCTCCGCAATGCTGGAGTTTAAGGCATGGCCTTAGGGTTAAAATGTTTGATTTGATTCAACTGACGAAACAAAGTGACTGACAATCCACTCAATTGTTTAAACCAAAGATGAAATATACATGCAAAGATCTTCCTTTCCTCTCACATTGCTGCAGTCAAATTAGTTCCAGAATTCGAAACAAAACAAATGCAGTTCTATTTTCTTTTTTCCAGATGATGGAGATAAGAGCAGTGTTGGGTGTTTGTTTGGTTCCATTAACTGTACTTTAAGCCCTGGGTCTGAAGATTGTGGTCAAATCTCACTATGCACTTGAGTTCATTCACTTAGAATCCCTACAGTGCAGTAGGAGGCCATTCAGCCCATTGAGTCTGCACAATCCCACCCAGGCCCTAGTCCCGTAACCCCACATATTTACCCCGCTAATCCCTCTAACCAACACATCCCGGGACACTAAGGGGCAATTTAGCACGGCCAATGCACCAATCCCACACATCTTTGGACTGTGGGAGGAAGCCAGAGCACCGGGAGGAAACCCACGCAGACACGGGGAGAATGTGCAAACTCCTAACAGTCAGTGGCCCAAGCTGGGAATCGAACCCGGGTCCCTGGAGCTGTTAGGCAGCAGTGCTAACCACTGTGCCACCGTGCCACCTCATTGAGGTTAAGGAGCAGTTCTTCAGCACAGTATTGAGGGATGCGGTACTGTCACAAGTGCCATGCTTCTTGACTAATGCACTCAACTCAGGGACCACCAAACTGCTCAGGTGGACATAAAAGATCAATCAGTGCTGTTTGAAGAAGAGCAGAGTGTTCTTCTGAGAGTCTAACCAATGTTCCTCCTTCAGCAAATGTCACTGAATAACCCATAATCTAGTCAGACATTCTCTTGCCCATTCATTCTCTGTACACTGAGCTGTGCCTAAATTGCACCCTGTTTTGTCGACATAATGAGTGACGACACATAGAAGCAAACCATTGGTTAAAAAGAACTTGAAATATCCTGCTAACTTGATATGGTGCTTCATAAATGTAGTTATGTCTTTAGTGTCCATAATATTCAATGGTATATCAGCAATGCCATTCCTATAACTGCCAGATTGGTCTTAGAATCATGTAATCCTCTAGTGCAGAAGGAGGCCATTTGGCCCATCGAGTCTGCACCGACCACAATCCCATCCAGGCCCTATCCCCTAGCTAGTCGCCCTGACACTAAGGAGCAATTTAGCATGGCCAATCCACCTAACCCGCACATTTTTGGATTGTGGGAGGAAACCGGAGCACCCGGAGGAAACCACGCAGACACGAGGAGAATGTGCAAACCCCACACAGGCAGTGACTCAAGCCGGGAATCAAACCCAGGTTCCTGGCGCTGTGAGGCAGCAGTGCTAACCACTGTGCCACTGTGCCGCCCCATCACTATACCACCGTGCCACCTCTTCATATCCTTCCCTCACTTTCTTTCCTGAGGGCTCGGTGTGTAAAGAAGTAAAAACTAGCAGCTTAATTTGCATAATTGACCTTTGCAAATCATCTGATTTAATTTCATTTCTATAGAAGGAGCTAAGCAAACAGAATGTCTTTATGCTTTGGTAGACATTAGGAAAATGGTCTGTTCACAGTTGTATCTATGCATTTTCCTGCACACAATTGACCACGACTAGAATTCACAGATGTGTCTACCCAAGCTGCCTCAGCTCGCACATACAAAATGGCTGCTTGGGCGAGTTACCACAAGTCACCAAGGCCTGGTGAGTAATACCTGAGAGAAAATGGAGGCAAATGTTCCAGGAGAATGATGTGTGCATGAGGCTGCACAATGCAGCTCACTTGAACACAGGACAGAAAAATGTCTCATTTTTAAACCAGGAATGGGTCGAATGGCCTTGTTCTGTGCTGTCAACTTCCTGTGTTTCTAAAGAGTCGCCCGAACTCCTGCAGTCCAATTCGATTCAACTTGATTTGATTTGATTTGATTTCGTTTCAAGCCAGCTGTGAAAAAAGCGTGACTTGACCCAGCGTGATATAAATCAGTCTGACAGAAAATTCAGCTCACTTCGTCAGGAGAAATGAAGGCTGTATCGGAGTGATCCAGAGAATTCCTGTTCATTCCACGTGCAGCCCAGTTAGAAATCCGAGAACAAATGTGAAGAGACGACAACTTACTGTACCTCAGATAATCAGAATAAGTATGTACGAGATCATATTCTTGTTGCAAAATCAATCAGTCACTTTTTTGCACTGTGTATTGCTTGATGCTACAGAGAGTTTGATTATAATTGATTGCTTTTACAGTCTCACCTTCGCTAAATGCTTCATCTCTGTCACTCTTGTGGTGAGCAGAATGAATCGTGCCTCCAATTACATTTGCTAATTTAAATCTTACTATTAGAGAATTTTAAGATGTCACAAATCGCCATTACTATGGCTTGATTTTACATAATTCTTTCTTTGATATGATTTGATTTGATTTATTATTGTCATATGCATTGGGATACAGTGAAAATTATTGTTCCTTGCGCGTTATACAGACAAGATTTACTGTCCATAGCATACATAGGGGAGAAGGAAAGGGGAGAGTGCAGAATGTAGTGTTACAGTCAAAGCTAGGGTGTAGAGAAAGATCAACTTAATATGAGGTAGGTCCATTCAAAAGTCTGACAGCAGCAGGGAAGAAGCTGTTCTTGAGTCGGTTGGTACGTGACCTCAGACTCTTGTATCTTTTTCCCGAAGGGAGAAGGTGGAAGAGAGCATGTCCGGGGTGTGTGGGGTCCTTAATTATGCTGGTTGCTTTGCCGAGGCAGCGGGAAGTGCAGACAGAGTCAATGGATGAGAAGCTGATTTGTGTAATAGGACTGGGTTACGTGCACATTTTGTAGTTTCTTGTGGTCTTGGACGGAGCAGGAGCCATATCAAGCTGTGATACATCTGGATAGGATGCTTTCTATGGTGCTTCTGTAAAAATCGGTGAGCATAGTAGACATGCTAAATTTTCTTATCCTCCTGAGTTGTAGAGGTGTTGATGGGCTTTTTTAACTATAGCATTAGCGTGAAGGGACAGGTTGTTGGCGACCTGAACACCTAGAAAATTGAAGCTCTCGACCATCTCCACTTCATCCCCGTTGATGTAGACAGGGGCCTATCCTCCACTATGCTTGTAGTGTAGTAATGTAGAAAATGTTAACTCAGAGCGTGTTCACGGAGGGGTCACACCTGAGCAGGATGAGGGAGTAAGCCAAAGAATGAAGTTTTATGGAAACCTTGACAGTGAAGAGTGGCAGTGGGAGGAATAGTAACAGCAGAGATTATGAGGGGCATGGACAGAATGGATAGTCAGAAGCTTTTTCCCAGGGTGGAAGAGTCAATTACTAGGGGCAATAGGTTTAAGGTGTGGGGGTAAGGCTTAAAGGAGATGTACGAGGCAAGTTTTTTACATAGAGGAGGGTGGGTGCCTGGAACTCGCTGCCGGGGGAGAAAGTGGAAGCAGATATGATAGTGACTTTTAAGCAGCGTCTTGAGAAATACATGAATAGGATGGGAATGGAGGGATATGGTCCCTGGAAGGGTAGGGAGTTTTAGTTCAGTTGGGCAGCATGGTCGGTGCAGGCTTGGAGGGCCGAAGGGCCTGTTCCTGTGCTGTAATTTTCTTTTGTTCTTTGTTCAGAGATTTGTTCCAGGACAAGAGTTCATCAGAGAACTAAACGTCTGAGGAGATCACGTCCCAGGACATATGATCAAATGCAATGTGGAGGAGGACTAGGCAGAACCGGAGAGTGAGATGTGTTGTCGAGAGAGGAGCAGGGAGCAGTGACTGAAACAATGAGTTAGACGTTCACACTCCATTAACAGGAAGTGAAAATTCTCAGCAGGCCAGGCAGCAGCTATAGGAGGATGAGCTTTCATCAGAACTTTATTACAGAGGAAATTCATAGACATAGACACCCTACAGTGCAGAAGGAGGCCATTCGGCCCATCGAGTCTGCACCGACCACAATCCCACCCAGGCCCTACCCCCACATATTTTACCCGCTAATCCCTCTAACCTACACATCCCAGGACTCTAAGGGGCAATTTTTAACCTGGCCAATCAACCTAACCCGCACATCTTTGGACGAAATGAAAAAGTGATGATCTCTGTGATTTCGCTTTGAAACATGTGAGAGAGAAACTGCTTCCTGTGCAATACTAATTGCGGCACGGTAGCACAGTGGTTAGCACTGCTGCTTCACAGCTCCAGGGAGCTGGGTTCGATTCCCGGCTTGGGTCACTGTCTGTGTGGAGTTTGCAGATTCTCCTCATGTCTGCGTGGGTTTCCTCCGGGTGCTCCGGTTTCCTCCCGCAGTCCAAAGATGTGCGGGTTAGGTTGATTGGCCATGCTAAAATTGCCCCTTAGTGTCCTGAGATGCGTAGCTTCGAGGGATTAGCGGGTAAATGTGTAGGGATATGGGGGTAGGACCTGGGTGGGATTGCGGTCGGTGCAGACTCGATGGACCAAATGGCCTCTTTCTGCACTGTAGGGTTTCTATGATTCTATAATTGGATATTAATGCTGAATTTTTTGTCCTGATGGTGGATTGGGGAAGGGTCTGGCTCAGAATGGATCTAATTCACCTTCCGATTGAATAACTCCATTGCATTCCGCATAGAAACATAGAATCCCTGCAGTGCAGAAGGAGGCCATTCGTCCCATCGAGTCTGCACCGACTCTCCAACAGAGCATCTTACTCCCCATGACCCCACATATTTACCTTACTAATCCCCCTAACCGACACATCTTGGGACACTAATGAGCAATTTATCGTCTAAGCTGCTCATCTTCTGGACTGTGGGAGGAAACCGGAGCACCCGGAGGAAATCCACCCAGACACGGGTAGAACGTGCAGACTCCACACAGACAGTGAGCCAAGCCGGGAATTGAACCCGGGTCCCTGGCGCTGTGAGGCAGCAGTGCTAACCACATGGGGCTGAAAGTGCCAGAACTGTGGGTTAACCCAATCATTAGTGGTCAATGGCAGCAATGAACCTTGGCAAGACCTCTCGGTAAAAACAACAGTTAGCTTTCCTTTGATTTGAGCTGAGGTAAGATTTTCTTTTTGGGGCACAAGTGAGGGAATAAGGCAAATGGATAAAACGCGGTAGCTGGTGCTTTACAAGTGTTTTAATTGTGTGTACCAGGCTGCATTTCTCTTTCATGGAATGTGAGGTCTAAGGCATAGACATTTAACTTGACGCTGAGTGAAAATCAGTTCCAGTCCTGGGTTTGGAGGAAGGTTCAAACTCTACCCACTTGCAATAAAGAAAATCTGAAAAATTATGATTTTTGTCAGACCATCTCTTTATCTAACCAGAGCTTTGATATACTGCCCGATCTTCCTCTACATCAAGGGAAAGGAATAGCAATCACTCTGATGTTATAAGTGTGATACAAACATACAAATTCAGAGCAGGGGTAGGCCACTCGGCCCCTCAAGTCCACTATACAGTAAGATCATGGCTGATCTGATTGTAACCTCAAACCCACATTCCTGCCTACCCCCATAACCTTTCACCTCCCCTTGTTAATCAAGAATCTATCCAGCTCTGTCTTAAAGATATTCCAAGACTCCGTTTCCACTGCCTTTCGAGGAAAAGTTCCAGAGACTCATGACCCTCTGAGAGAAAACAATTCTCCTCATCTCGGCACTAAATGGGTGACCCCTTATTTTCAAACAGTGACCCCTAGTTCTAGATTCTCCCACAAGAGGAAACATCCTCTCCATATCTACCCTGTCAGTACTGTTGCGCGGTTGGTGTTTGTAAAATTATATAAAAACTTTGTAAAGTCGTAAATTTGCATGGTCCTGTTAAAAAGGGGAGTTTTATTTTCTGCGCTGAAGAGATGCGGGTGCATGCAGTACACAGACTGAAACATTGTATCGCGAGGCCGGGCAGTAGTGCTGCCAAGACAACAGGTTGTTTTTGAATTTTAACCAATCAGTTTAAACTAGGCATCTAAATAACAGCAGCCTATTAGAGTTGAATTTGATGTTTTGGGAACCTGTAAACCAATCCTATTGTGGGGGTTTTAGTATGTCATCAGGGCTATAACAGCCAGCTCCCAGCTCCAGAGAGCCAGACAGCAACTACCTCTGCCAGGCAGTCTCTGCCCTAGCTCACAGCCTGCGAGAGAGAGAGAGAGACACACAGCCAGCAACTGCCTCTGCCAGTGTAACAGCCATATTTATGTCTTAAAAGAAAGCCTCATCTCGATATTGAAGACAGGAGAAATCAGCAAAGAAGACAGAAGACAACAAACCTGGTTGAGATTTTGAGATTGACTAAAATTCTATTTTGTTGTCAATAAGTGAGAATTGTATGTATCTAAACAGCATTCCATTTGAATAGTGTTTAATTCAGTTTGTTAATCTACAAGATTATGAGGGGCATGGACAGAGTGGATAGTCAGAAGCTTTTTCCCAGGGTGGAAGAGTCAATTGCTAGGGGGCACAGGTTTAAGGTGCGAGGGGCAAGGTTGAAAGGAGATGTACGAGGCAAATTTTTTACACAGAGGGTGGTGGGTGCCTGGAACTCGCTGCCGGGGAAGGTAGTGGAAGCAGATACGAGAGTGGGTTTTAAGGGGCGTCTGGACAAATACATGAATAGGATGGGAATAGAGGGATACGGTCCCCAGAAGGGTAGGGGGTTTTAGTTCAATTGGGCAGCATGGTCGGTGCAGGTTTGGAGGGCCCAAGGGCCTGTTCCTGTGCTGTAATTTTCTTTGTTCTTTAATAGTTTAGTTAGCTGTTAGTTAGATGAATAAAGTGTTACTTTTACAGAGAGAGTCTCAGGTAGTTATTTTGACTTAACCATTAAACATTGCTGAAGCTCAGGTATTACCCCTTCTCACGCACTTTACCGCATTATGAAGGGAGGTACTCCCCTTTGAGTGGTTAAGTGTGAGTTCTCAGAGAGGAGGTCAACCTCCCCCTTCATAACAATACCCCTCTGAACCTTATGTGTGTCAATCAAGTCGCCTCTTACCCTTCTAAACTCTAATGGATACAAACCTAACCTCTCTGGCCCTTCCTCATAAGACAACCCACCCATTCCTGGTATTAGTCTAGTAAACCTTCTCCGAACTGCTTTTAATACATTTACATCCTTCCTCAAATATGGAGACCAATGCTGTCCACAACACTCCAGATGTGATCTCACCAAAGCCCTGTACAACTGAAGCATAACCTCCCAACTTCTGTGATCAATCCCCCTCACAATAAATGAGAACATTCTATTAGCTTTCTTTCTGACTTGCTGTGCCTGTATATACCAGCCTTGTGTGATAAGTAAATCCTTCTCTCCATCCTTACCCAGATAGCTCTGTAAACTCTCAGTGCAACAAATTAGGCTTCAAAAGTCTATTTAGTTGCTAATTAGAGTGTTACTGCTATCTTGATTATGTCAACACTCAGAGCTTGTTTCAGAACCTATGTAAGTTAAAGTTCATTTATTAGTGCAACAAGTAGGCTTACATTAACACTGCAATGAAGTTACTGTGAAAATCTCCTCGTCGCCACACTTCGGCACCTGTTCGGGTACCCTGAGGGAGAATTTAGCATGGTCAATGCACTGAACCAGCACGTCTTTTGGACTGTGGGACGAAACTGGAGCGCCCTGAGGAAACCCACGCAAACATGGGGAGAATACGCGGACTCCGCACAGACAGAGACCCAAGCCAGGAATCAAACCCGGCTCCCTGGCGCTGTGAGGCAACAATGCTAACCACTGTGCCACCGTGCTGCCCTCTTCAATGTAGATATGAAAATAGGTACTTGTTCACAGAAGTGGAGTGATGGTTGCGGAGAGCAGGGCTGGGGTTGTGGGGGTGGTGGGGTGGTGCTGGTGGGTGGCTGGCTTGTAGTGGAGTAAAAATTTCTCCTGCCCTTGTTTTATCAGTGATCTTGTTTCACAAAATCAGTAGCCATTTTTGCAGATTCAACTGGGATAGTACAGTCACTAACAGTAACTCCCAGGCTAGAGAGAGTGCTCACTTAAGTGAGTGAAGGGTAAGTGGTATTTAGTCCGAGGGGTGGATCACGGTGTGTTTGATGATGTCCTGTCCACATCTTCTGCATCTCCTGGCAGGAACCACTAGATGGTGATCATAAGTTGCAACCCATTCTGATTTTAGCCCAAGGATAAAGAGAACACGTGACACGGATGATGAATGGAACATTGGATATTCCAAACTCTGTGGCTGAGTTCCACAGCAGGTGGAATGCTTACCATTTATGGGACACACAAAGTTTAACTTTCTCGGCTAACAAAAAAGAAAAGAAGCCATGACCATCATTATATTTGTTATTAAACAACTTCCACTGTGAAAGGCACATTACTTGGCCACGATTCAGTTTGCTGAGCCGCTAGTATGGCGGAAGGAACTGATGCACATTTCAAGCTGGGAGCCGCATTGCCCACCAAGTCAGGGGAGAAAATGTCTGGTGGCTCCTGGTTCAAACAGCTGCTTGGCATACTTAAATACGAGGCCCCCCATTCTTGGATTAGTCCTTGAAGTGATTGGCATCAACGCTGTATGAACTTGGGAACACTGTCTACCACATTTTGGCATTTACAGGGCGGCACGGTGGCGCAGTGGTTAGCGCTGCTGCCTCACAACGCGAGGGGCCCGGGTCTGATTCCCGGCTTGTCTGTGCGGAGTCTGCACGTTCTCCCCGTGTCTGCGTGGGTTTCCTCCGGGTGCTCCGGTTTCCTCCCACAGTCCGAAAAACATGCTGATTAGGTGCATTGGCCGTGCTAAATTCTCCCTCAGTGTACCCGAACAGGTACCAGAGTGTGGGGATTTTCACAGTAACTTCATTGCAGTTTTAATGTAAGCCTACCTATGACACTAATAAATAAACTTTTAAAGTTAACTTACTTACTGGGAGCAGTAGTAATGTTCCACCTGATCTTACATTTAAAGAATGTGGGCCACTGTTCCTAATCCCAATCACATTGTGCCCAGTGTCCTCTCTTTCCAGCTTCCTATTTCATCCACATCTTATTAATCACCAGCCTTTGACAGCAGTGATCCTCTGATCCCAGACCTCATACCAATCATCCCACCCCACCCTCCTATGTCCACCCCCTCTCCACACCATCCCCATACCTCCCCATCACTGCTGGCCTCCAATCACCCCAGCTCAGCCTGAGCTACAATGACCTCCTACTTCCTGCCCCTGGCCTATCCTCCCACCACCCACTCTCATCTCTCCCACCTCAACTGTACCCACGACTGACTTCCTAGCTCCTAATTTCAGACCTCAATTACCTGGGGGGCCCCAATTTCTAATTGTAATGTACTTCTAATTCTAATTTGTACTCCCAATTCCTTACAATAGCAGAGATTGGTGGAATTCTGCTTCCTTGCACAAGATTGGCGACAGTATTGTAAAAATGTGTCAGAATGTCAATCAGAGCGATTGATTTTCATTTCTAGGTGACGCAGTTTCTAGTTCTCTCCACAAGGTGGCATCAATCACCCATTCCTCAGGCCTTCTGAAAGATCACCTTTTCCAGGTGTGAGTGAGTTTATTTTTATTTATTAGTGTCACAAGTAGGCTTACATTAACACTGCAATGAAGTTACTGTGAAATTCCCCTCATCGCCACACTCTGGCACCTGTTCGGGTACGCTGAGGGAGAATTTAGCATGGCCAATGCACCTAAACCAGCACTATACTTCCCGCTGCCTCGGCAAAGCAGCCAGCATAATTAAGGACCCCACGCACCCTGTACATTCTCTCATCCACCTGCTTCCGTCGGGAAAAATATACAAAAGTCTGAGGTCACGTACCAACCGACTCAAGAACAGCTTCTTCCCTGGTGCTGTCAGACTTTTGAATAAGAACATAAGTACATAAGAAATAGAAGCAGGAGTAGGCTATCTAGCCCCTCGAGCCTGCCCCGCCATTCAATAAGATCATGGCTGATCTGATAGTGGTTTAGTTCCACTTACCCGCCCACTCCCCATAACCCTTAATTCCCCTATTGATCAGAAATCTATCTACCTGTGACTTAAACATATTTAACGAGGTAGCCTCCACTGCTTCAATGGGCAGAGAATTCCAGAGATTCACTACCCCCTGAGAGAAGAAGTTCCTCCTCAACTCTGTTCTAAACTGACTCCCCCTTATTTTGAGGCTGTGTCCTCTAGTTCTTGTTTCCTTTCGAAGTGGAAAGAATCTCTCTGCCTCTACCCTGTCTAGTCCCTTCATTACCTTATATGTCTCTATAAGATCTCGCCTTAGCCTTCTAAACTCCAACGAGTACAGGCTCAATCTACTCAATCTCTCCTCATAAGCTAACCCCCTCATCTCCGGTATCAACCTGGTGAACCTTCTCTGTACCCCCTCCAAGGCCAATATATCCTTTCGCAAACAAGGGGACCAAAATTGCACACAGTACTCCAGTTGCAGCCTCACCAGTACCTTGTACAATTGCAGCAAGACCTCCCTGCTTTTATACTCCATCCCTCTCGCGATAAAGGCCAACATTCCATTTGCCTTCTTGATCACCTGCCGCACCTGCAAACTGAGTTTTTGCGATTCATGCACAAGGACCCCCAGGTCCCTCTGCACAGTAGCATGTTGAATGGACCTACCTCGCATTAAGTTGATCTTTCTCTACACCCTAGCTATGAGAGTAACAGTACATTTTGCACCCTCTCCTTTCCTTCTCTATGAACGGTATGCCTTGTCTGTATAGCGCGCAAGAAACAATACTTTTCACTGTATACTAATACATGTGACAATAATAAATCAAATCAAATCTTTCGGACTGTGGGAGAGAACCGGAGCACCCAGAGGAAACCCACACAGACAGGGGGGAGAACGTACAGACTCCGCACAGACAGTCACCCAAGCCGGGAATTGAACCTGGATCCCTAGCGCTGTGAGGCACAGTAAGAAGTGTCACAACACAACACCAGCAGCAGTGCTAACCACTGTGCCACCATGCACATTTTAACACCTGATGCTTTGGTTCACGATATGCTAGCAAAGTCCCCGAGGGCGCAGTTCCATGACATCTCCATTACAAATGCTTATCCTTTTCCATCGTTTCATTAGTTCAAATGAATCAACAGCTTGATTCAAACAAGAGACAAGTCTTGTGACGCATGAGCCCAAGAGACAAAGCAACTCACTGGTGAGTTATTTGTTATCACTTGGCCCCCTGGACAGAAATGCTGTGCCTATTAATTACCCGTTGACAGCAGTAGAGATGCAGAAAGATGAATGTGTTTTGTCATCTAATCCCTTCTCCCCTCCCCACCGATCCTTGTTTACCCCCCGGGTTGCTCAACACCTGGGCTACTGCAATCTTAAGTAGGCTGATTGACCTTCAGATCAGAGGGAGGGGGTCATTCTTGTGGGCCGGAGCAGGAGCTGCCCTGCTTGTTGTACCTGGGTAACTCCGACCTCCCGAGCTCACCAAAATAAAATATTAACTTCTGGGTTTCTATGTGTCTGAAACTCTGTGAAGCGAGCCCATCCATTGGTGGCCAGTTCTCAGTCTCCAGGCCCACACTCTGAATGTCACTCCCTTAAAATCCTCGAACCCTTCAGCTCCCTCTCCCCCTTGAAGCCCTTTCCAAGCTGCATCTCTTTGACAAAGCTTCTGGTCGCCACACCAAATAATTCTTTCTCTGGCCTGCCATCTGCCATCTCAATTCTGTAGCTCATAAGCAGCCTGGGCCTCTTTTCTATGTTAAAGATGCTACATAAATGCAGGGCAGGATATTCTGGCCCTTCCCGCCAATGGGATCATCCTGTCCCGCTGAAGGCCGCCCATTGCAGTGGGTTCCCTGGCGGTGGATTCCTTGGCGGTGGGTTCCCTGGCGGTGGGTACCTGGGCGGTGGGTTCCCCTGGCAGTGGGTTCCCCTGGCAGTGGGTATGGGTGGTGGGTTCCCTGGCGGTGGGTTCCCCTGGCAGTGGGTATGGGCGGTGGGTTCCCTGGCGGTGGGTACCTGGGCGGTGGGTTCCCTGGCAGTGGGTTCCCCTGGCAGTGGGTATGGGTGATGGGTTCCCTGGCGGTGGGTTCCTGGGCGGTGGGTTCCCTTGGCAGTGGGTTCCCCTGGCAGTGGGTATGGGCGGTGGGTTCCCTGGCGGTGGGTTACTGGGCGGTGGGTTCCCTGGCGGTGGATTCCCTGGCGGTGGGTTCCCCTGGCAGTGGATTCCCTGGTGGTGGATTCCATGGCGGTGGATTCCCTGGCGGTGGATTCCCTGGCGGTGGATTCCCTGGCGGTGGGTTCCTGGGTGGTTTGATGGGACAGCCATGCAAAATGCTGCAGACATCAGCAGGACCGAATGATCCTAACGACGGCCAATAACAAACCTCCCCTGCCGCCGGAAGTGGTTTGCCATCTTTGAATAACTGATCTCTGCAAATTCCTAACTGATTCACGTTTCCTTACCACTCTCCTCAGCGTGATGTAGCACACACATTTAATAATCTTACAATTGTTTTCTGCATCCAAGTGATCTATACATCTCTGGTCCAAGTTGTGTCCCTTTCCACTCCGAATTTCCATCCTCATTGCTGATACATTCATCCAGTTTACAAAGATCGTTCTTTATCGACCTCGATCTTTTACCATTGATCTTTCTCATCAGCATCAGCATTTCTAAATGATTTCTGATCTGATTTGATTTATTATTGTCACATGTATTAGCATACAGTGAAAAGTATTGTTTCTTGCACGCTATACAGACAAAGCATACCGTTCATAGAGAAGGAAAGGAGAGGGTGCAGAATGGAGTGTTCCAGATATAGCTAGAAAGATCAACTTAATATGAAGTAAGTCCATTCAAAAGTCTGACAGCAGCAGGGAAGAAGCTGTTCTTGAGTTGGTTGCTACGTGACTTCAGACTTTTGTATCTTTTTCCCGATGGAAGAAGGTGGAAGAGAGAATGTCCGGGGTGGATGGGGTCCTTAATTATGCTGGCTGCTTTGCCGAGGCAGTGGGAAGTGTAGAAAATGTCAATGGATGGGAGGCTGGTTTGAGTGATGGACTGGGCTTCATTCACGACCCTTTGTAGTTTCTTGCGGTCTTGGGCAGAGCAGGAGCCATACCAAGCTGTGATACAACCAGAAAGAATGCTTTCTATGGTGCATCTGTAGAAGTTAGTGAGAGGTGTAACGGATATACCAAATTTCCTTAGTCTCCTGAGAAAGTTATGTGGGGGAGGTATTTTGGGGGTATGGAGGGGATAGGGGTTTGTTAGGGAGGGGTGTTATGTGGGGTATTTGTTGCCATTTCTTCATTCTCCTGGCCCACACTCTGAATGTCACCCCCTTAGAATCCTTGAAGCCTTCAGCTCCCTCTCCCCCTTGAAGCCCCTTCCAAGTTGCATCTCTTTGAAAAAGCTTCTGGTAGCCACACCGAACAGTTCCTTCCCTGGCCTGCTGGCTGCCTTCTCAATTCTGTAGCTCAGAAGCATCCTGGGCTTCTTTTTTATTGTTAAAGGTGCTACATAAATGCAGGGTGGGATATTCCTGCCCCTCCCGCCAATGGGATCTTCCTGTTCGGCTGAAGGCCACCCATTGCGGTGGGTTCCCTGGTGGTGGGTTCCCTGGTGGTGGGTTCTCTGGCGATGGGTTCTCTGGCGATGGGCTCTCTGGCGGTGGGTTCTCTAGCGGTGGGTTCTCTGGCGATGGGTTCTCTGGCGGTGGGTTCTCTGACGATGGGTTCTCTGGCGGTGGGTTCTCTGGCGATGGGTTCTCTGGAGGTGGGTTCTCTGGCGATGGGTTCTCTGGCGATGGGTTCTCTGGCGATGGGTTCTCTGGAGGTGGGTTCTCTGGCGATGGGTTCTCTGGCGATGGGTTCTCTGGCGATGGGCTCTCTGGCGATGGGTTCTCTAGCGGTGGGTTCTCTGGCGATGGGTTCTCTGGCGGTGGGTTCTCTGACGATGGGTTCTCTGGCGGTGGGTTCTCTGGTGGTGGGTTCTCTGGCGGTGGGTTCTCTGGTGGTGGGTTCTCTGGCGGTGGGTTCTCTGGCGATGGGTTCTCTGGCGGTGGGTTCTCTGGCGGTGGGTTCTCTGGCGGTGGGTTCTCAGGCGGTGGGTACCTAGGCGGTGGGTACCTAGGCGGTGGGACGGGAGAGCCACACAAAATGCCGTAGACATCAGCAGGACCGGATGATCTGATGACAGCCAATGGCATGTCTCTGCCGCCACCGGAAGTGCTTTGCCATCTTCGAATAACTGATCTCTGCAAATTCCTAACTGCTGCACTTCTCCTCAGCGCGATATATCATACACATTTAATAATCTTACAATTGTTTTGTGCAAGCAAGTGATCTATACATCTTTAGTCCGAGTTGTGTCCCTTTCCATTCTGAATTTCCTTCCATCCTCATTGGTGATACATTCATCCAGTTTACAAAGATTGTTCTTTCTCTCTCTCGATCTTTTACCATTGATCTTTCTCATCAGCATCAGCCTTTCTAAATGATTTCTGATTTGATTTGATTTACTATTGTCACATGTATTAGCATACAGTGAAAAGTATTGTTTCTCGCACGCTCTACAGACAAAGCATACCGTTCATAGAGAAGGAAAGGGGAAGGTGCAGAATAAAAGCAAATTACTGCGGATGCTGGAATCTGAAACCAAAAGAGAAAAAACTGGAAAATCTCAGCAGGTCTGACAGCATCTGTAAGGAGAGAAAAGAGCTGACGTTTCGAGTCCAGACGACCCTTTGTCATCCGTTGTTCATCTGGACACAAAATGTCAGCTCTTTTCTCTCCTTACGGAGGGTGCAGAATATAGTGTCACAGTCATAGCTAGGGTGTAGGGAAAGATCAACTTAATGCGAGGTAAGTCCATTCAAAAGTCTAATGGCAGCAGGGAAGAAGCTGTTCTTGAGTCGGTTGGTGTCCTCAGACTTTTATACCTTTTATCCTGACGGAAGAAGGTGGAAGAGAGAATGTCCGGTGTGTGGGGTCCTTAATTATGCTGGCTGCTTTGCTGAGGCAGCAGGAAGTGTAGACAGTGTCAATGGATGGGAGGCTGGTTTGAGTGATGGACTGGACTTTGTTCACGACCCTTTGTAGTTTTTTGCAGTCTTGGGCAGAGCAGAAGCCATACCAAGCTGTGATACAGCCAGAAAGGATGCTTTCTATGGTGCATCTGTAAAAGTTGGTGAGTGTTGCAGTGGACATGCCAAAATTCCTTAGTCTCCTGAGAAAGTAGAGGCATAGGTGGGGCTTTCTTAACGATAGTGTCAACATGGAGGGAACAGGACAGGTTGTTAAAAAAAAATTTAAAGTTTATTTATTAGTCACAAATAGGCTTACATTAACATTGCAATATGTTACTGTGAAAATCTTGGTGATCTGGACAACTAAAAACGTGAAGCTCTCGACCATTTCTATTTCATCCCCATTGATGTAGACAGGGGCATGTCCTCCACTACACTTCCTGAAGTTGATTTCTTCCTACATGCCCAAGAAACTTGTCACTCCATGATTTTATTGACTGGCAAAGTGGGCTCGAGGGGCTGAATGGCCGATTCCCACTCCTGTGTTCCTATCTTGATCAGCAGAGTTGTTCTGTTCTTAGATTTTACTAGCATTGGTAGTGTGACCTGCCCAAGTTGTCTTCATTATTCACTTCAAACACTACAACACGGTGGCCTCAATTCATCTCAGTGCTGTTTCACTGATTGTCAAAATTGGTATGATGGTAGCATTCCAGGATAGTTTCATGCATGTTTGAGTTGATCATAGGGTGGGATTTTCCAGCCACATGCGCCCCAAGACTGGAAATTCCCACCTGAGCTCAACGGATCTTTTAATAGTCCGCTGGATTTCCTGCCCCTCCCGCTACGATTCTCACGGCAGACGGGATGAGAAATTTCCGGCAATAATCTTTTTCATTTTTCGAATGCATCTTTGGCCATTCTGATCTTATTTCTTGGTCATACCTTCCATCCAATGTTAATGTGCCATGCGCGGGGCGGCACGGTGGCACAGTGGTTAGCATTGCTGCCTCACAGCTCCGGAGAGCTGGGTTCAATTCCCAGCTCGGGTCACTGTCTGTGTGGAGTTTGCACGTTCTCCCCGTGTCTGTGTGGGCTTCCTCTGGGTGCTCCGGTTTCCTCCCACACTCTAAAGATGTATGGGTTAGGTGGATTGGCCATACTAAATTGCCCCGTAGTGTCCCGGATGCGTAAGTTAGAAGGATTAGCGGGGTAAATATGTGGGGTTACGGGGATAAGGCTTACGTGGGATTGTTGCCCGTGCAGATTCGATGGGCAAAATGGGATTTTATGATTCTATGCTTCCTAGCTAACACAATTGGTCTATTTGTTTGACATTTTCATCCTTCACATACATTCTGGTAAGATATTCTTTTTTGGGTGCTATCAGACATTTTGGTTTCCTACAATTTATGCTCAACCCTTTCTCCCCACTTTCACTCACTACTCTATTCTTTTGCAGTTTCTCTTCAGAGCTGGTGATAGGAACAGTGTCCTCACCGTTATATTATTAACCTGCAACCAATAATCCAGGAAGCTCTTCAAATCATAGAATTCTACAGTGCAGAAGGAGGCTATTCGGTCCATTGAGTCTGCACCGACCACAATCTCACCTATCCCCATAACCCCATGCATTTACCCTAGCTAGTCCCCCTGACACTAAGCGTCAATTTTAACATGGCCAATCCACCTAACCCGCACATCTTTGGAGTGTGGGAGGAAACCGGAGCACCCGGAGGAAACCCACACAGACACGAGGGGAGAATGTGCAAACTCCACCCGGACAGTGATCCAAGCCGGGAAATCGAACCTGGGACCCTGGCCTGTGAGGCAGCAGTGCTAGCCACTGTGCCACCGTGCCACCAATCTCTCAGAATATTTTCACTTGGCTAAGATCAAGTGTAGTATGAAGAGGATGCTGTGCTTGGTTGAGGCCAGTGGGTTGCATTTAAGCTTCATATTCATATGAAGCAATTTTTAAAAGCGGCGTCTTGGCCTTTTGGCTAAGATGCAGATGAGATCAAGTCTTGGAGGAGGAATCCTCCCCCTCCTCCAATCAGTTTGGCTCATGTAGATCAGGCCCAGGACAGGTGCGAAGGCCCTGTCTTGTCAGCTTGGATTGGAAATGTCTCAACTTGTTGAGACTCTGAATTGGATTTGATTGAATTGGAATAAAAATACTGAATAAACCTGGGGAGAAAATACATCCCCGCCTGACTCCTCTTTTAATCGTCACAGAATCACTCAGACCATTCTCAACTTTTATGGCTGCAATTTGTTCCCAATAAAAAAATTTTATCACTCTAAAATCTTTGCCATCGAGGTCACGCTAACACACTCATCAGTCCTCCATGTTCCACTTTATTATCGTCAATTAAACAAACAGATGCATCTTTTTTTCATCTCTTTAGCTTTTTCTGATAGCATGTGTACAGTAAAGGTAACATTTCTCATCCCCATATCTTCTACAAAACCACATTGAAGAGCTGAAATTCTTGGCTTTATCTTCGTCCCAGCTCCATCCAGCAATACGCGAAGAAGCATCTTAGTAATGTGTCTGATAGTGAGATGGAATTCACGTTCAAAGGCTCTGGGCAATTTAAGGAGCAGAATAAATATTCATTCACTTAAGTCTTCTGGGATTTCTCCCATGACCTAAACCTCGTTGAAGATCAGAGTCAGCTTGTCCATTCCAAATTCTTGTAAATCTTCCATTTGTTCGACCATTTCATTGGGGCCTTTGGCTTTATTGCTTTTCATCTTAGTTATTGCTGTGCTTACTTCATCTTTCATGATCTTTGGACCACCCGCGTTTTTCTTAATTGTTGGCTTTTTTTTCTTTACTGTTGTCATAAATAAACCTTGGATGCATTCAGCCCATCTTGCAAGCACTTGCTGTCTTCCGATGATAACTCCCCCTTTATTTCCCTTGGATGCATCCGCCAGCTGTATGCTGTGATATGCCTTTAAGGGATAGCAGCATGACGGGCAGCACGGTGGCACAGTGGTTAGCACTGCTGCCTCACCTCGCCAGGGACCCGAGTTCAATTCCAGCCTTGGGTCACTGTCTGTGTGGAGTTTGCATGTTCTCCCAGTGTCTACGTGTGTTTCCTCAGGGTGCTCCGGTTTCCTCCCACAGTCCAAAGATGAGCGAGTTAGGTGGATTGACCATGCTAAATTGCCCCGCAGTTTCAGGGGGGATAGTTAGGGTAAACGCATGGGGTTATGGGGATGGGGCCTGGGTGGGATTGTGGTCGGTGCAGTCTCAATGGGCCAAATGGCCTCCTTCTGCACCGTAGGGATTCTATGATTCTATGATCATTAGAAGAAACTAATGATCGTGAACGAAGCCCAATCCAACACGCAAAACAACCTCCCATCCATTGGCTCTGTCTACACTTCCCGCTGCCTCGGAAAAGCAGCCAGCATAATCAAGGACCCTACGCACTCCAGACATTCTCTCTTCCATCTTCTTCTGTCAGGGAAAAAATACAAAAGTCTGAGATGATGTACCAACCAACACAAGAACAGCTTCTCCCCCGCTGCCATTAGACTTTTGAATGGATCTACCTTGCATTGAGTTAATCTTTCTCTATACCCTAAATATGACTGTTCGACCATTCTGCACACTCTCCTTTCCTTCCCACCTATGTTTTTTTTAATTCATTCATGGAACATGGGTGTCGCTGGCTGGCCAGCATTTATTGCCCATCCCTAGTTGCCTTTGAGAAGGTGGTGTTGAGCCGCTTTCTTGAATCGCTGCAGTCTATGTTCTGTGGGTTGATCCACAATGCCGTTAGGGAGGGAATTCCAGGATTTTGACCCAGTGACTGCGAAGGAACGGCGATATATTTCCAAGTCAGGAGAGTGAGTGACTTGGAGGGGAACTTGCAGGTGGTGGTGTTCCCATTTATCTGTTGCCCTTGTCCTTCTAGATGGAAGTGGTCGTGGGTTTGGAAGGTGCTGTCTAAGGATCTTTGGTGAATTGCTGCAGTGCATCTTGTAGATAGTACACACTGCTGCTACTGAGCATCGGTGGTGGAGGGAGTGGATGTTTGTAGATGTGGTGCCAATCAAGCGGGCTGCTTTGTGCTGGATGGTATCAAGCTTCTTGAGTGTTGTTGGAGCTGCACCCATCCAGGTAAGTGGGGAGTATTCCTTTACACCCCTGACTTGTGCCTTGTAGATGGTGGATAGGCTCTGAGGAGTCAGGAGGTGAGTTATTCATCGCAGTATTCCTAGCCTCTGACCTCTTGTAGCCACTGTGCTTATGTGGTGATTCCAGTTGAGTTTCCGCCCTTTAATGGTAACCCCAAGGATGTTGACAGTGGGGGAGTCAGTGATTGTTACGCCATTGAATGTCAAAGGGCGGTGGTTAGATTGTCTCTTACTGGTGATGGTCATTGCCTAGCATTTGTGTGGCACGAATGTTAATGCCACTTATCAGCCCAAGCCTGGATATTGTCCAGATCTTGTTGTATTTAAACATGGACTGCTTCAGTACCTGAGGAGTTGCGAATGGTGCTGAACATTGCGCAGTCATCAGCGAACATCCCCACTTCTGACCTAATGATGGAGGGAAGGTCATTGATGAAGCAGCTGAAGATTGTTGGGCCTCGGACACTACCCTGAGGGACTCCTGCAGAGATGTCCTGGAGCTGAGATGACTGACCCTCCACAACCACAACCATCTTTCTATGAACCAGGTATGACTCCAACCAGCGGAGAGTTTGTCCCCTGATACCCATTGATTCCAGTTTTGCTAGGGTCTCCTCGATGCCACACTTGATCGAATGCGGCCTTGATGTCAAGGGCTGTCACTCTCACCTCACCTCTGGAATTCAGCTCTTTTGTCCATGTTTGAACCAAGGTTGTAATGAGGTCAGGAGCTGAGTGACCCTGGCGAAACCCAAACTGGGCGTCTTTGAGCAGGTTATTGCTGAGCAGGTGTACTCTATGAACGGTATGCTTTCTCTGCATGGTGTGCAAGAAACAATACTTTTCACTGTATCCCAATGCATGTGACAATAATAAATCAAATCAAATCAAAAAAGGATGTGTGTCATGATACCCAGCCTCAGTTTCACTTTAGACAGTGAGCAGAGCACTGCACACACAGCCCTGCTGTTGATGTCTCCTAGCTTTCTATCCATGTTTCTATGTTCTCAGGTACCCAGTTTAAAAAAGTAAATCCACACACAACATGTTTACCTACATATTAATGATCAGTGCCTCTATATCATTATAAAATGGTGTAACCATGGTGAACAGTCTTAGGTCATGCTATACGGCATGAGGCAACACTCAATGTTTATGGGCAGATCACAACAAGTTTGCTGCAAGGAGGAGTTTTGAAATCGCAATGTGGTGCCTCACAGAGAAGATTTGATGACACAGTGAGACAGAACTCAAGTAAAGAACTGGTAAGCAGTCCGATTCCTCGTGTGGGTGGCACAGCGGTTAGAAATGCTGCCTCACAGCACCAGGGATCTGGCTTCAATTCCAACCTTGGGTGACTGTGTGGAGTTTGCACATTCTCCCATTCCGGTTGCCTTCCACAGTCCAAAGATGTGTGGGTCAGGTGGATTGGCTATGCTAAATTGCCCCTTAGTGTCAGGGGGACTAGCTAGGGTAAATGCATGGGGTTATGGGGATCGGGCCTGGATGGGATTGTGCAGACTCGATGGCCTCCTTCTGTACTGTAGGGATTCTATGATTCTATGATGAAGTCTGTTTCTAATGAAACGACAATCTACTCTTGATATTTCAAACTCATGGTGCACTAAAAGAAATTGTTCCAGAATTTGAATTAAGGAAAATAAAGAGTGGTAAAATGCTAAAAATGGAGTCGGCAGAATATTTGAATGAAGGAATTTTAAATGAGAAGTTGACTGTTCGATTATTGTTGTCTTATGGACCATCCTGTTACAAGGTAGTTGTGCCTTGTACATTTTTTTACCAAAGAGCTATGCCTTTCTTGCTAAATAGAGTATAAACTACCTTATTGGTTTTGGAAAACAATTAGTATGCAGCTGTCTTGAGACCATCTTGCTGATGAAGGTTTGGTTTAAATACTAACTTTCCAATCCATTCGTAGTGGGAATGGAGGGTGTAACAACTCCATGGGGGCGAACGTCCCGTCACTAAGTTACTTTATTTACACCATACATCTGTACGCAGCAGTTGCTCCCTGCTGAATGCAGGCTGGGGGTCTGACACACCTGCTTTAAATAGGGAGCATGAGGCTCCTTGATTTAACCATCAATTAAGACTCATCAGGTGTCTCTTTTAATGCTAACCAAATAAACTAACTCAAATGAACTTCAACAAATTTCCAATACGATGGCCGGGAATCGAACCCAAGTCAACTGCTTGGAAAGCAGCGATGCTCACCACTATACCACCATCACTTGCTCTAGGACTCATCAGGTAGTTCATACTCTAGCAAGCCAAGCTCATTAGCCTGGCTGAAGTCATCACAGAGGGCTTTCTAGGGCATGGGGAATCCAGACATTTCATCAGCCCATTTAGCAGCGACGTTTTAACCTTAGCACGACATTTCCATCTGTTTCCATTTGTCCTCCAGCTTTCCAAAGCAATTAGAGCAAATGTGACGGGTCTTTTACAAACCCGAACCAGCAATGTCGGTGGAGGTAGTCAGCAGCTGAGTTAAAGAAGTTTTTTAAGTTTAAGTTTACTTATTAGTGTCACAAGTAGGCTTACATTAACCCTGCAATGAAGTTACTGTGAAGTTCCTCTAGTCGCCACACTCCGACGCCTGTTCGGGTACACTGAGGGAGAATTGAGCATGGCCAATGCACCTGACCAGCACGTCTTTCGGACTGTGGGAAGAAACCGGAGCACCCGGAGGAAATCCACGCAGACACGGGGAGAACGAGCAGACTCCGCACAGACAGTGACTCAAGCTGGGAATCAAATCCGGGTCCCTGGCGCTGTGAGGCAGCAGGGCTAACCACCGTGCTGCCTGAAGTGGATTTTAAGGAGCATCTTAAAGAAAGAAAGAGATGCAGAGAGTCATGGGATGGAACCGAGCAGGCTTCAATCCATTTTCACCATTATTGTCTTTTCTGGCTCAGCATCTAATTTTGCTTTAGTACACTTCAGTGCAGCGCCCTGCGGCATTTTGTTATGTTAAAGCTGTTATATAAATGTAAGTTGTCAATGTCCTTTCCTGTGTTTCATGGCGTTCATGATGTGGAGATGCCGGCGTTGGACTGGGGTAAGCACAGTAAGAAGTCTCACAACACCAGGTTAAAGTCCAACAGGTTTATTTGGTAGCAAATACCATAAGCTTTCGGAGCAATGCTCCTTCGTCAGATGGAGTGGTCTCTGTTCTCAAACAGGGCACAGACACAGAAATTCTGTGTCTGTGCCCTGTTTGAGAACAGAGACCACTCCATCTGACGAAGGAGCATTGCTCCGAAAGCTTATGGTATTTGCTACCAAATAAACCTGTTGGACTTTAACCTGGTGTTGTGAGACTTCTTACTGTTTCATGGTGTTGTCAGCTACATTTTCAGATAGTGGTCCTTCTCTCCAAGAAACAATCCCTTCCCTCCGCTACAAAGTGCAGTTACACCAGGAACACTTGCCTTGTGAAGAATGAAAGCACCGCGGCATCTATCTGGGAATCTTGCATATATTTGCATGAGAATCTTTTTGTGGCTGCATACGTGATGGAGTGGAAGCCCATTTGGTTGATAAAGATGTCGTGTGCAGTGGGGAGAGAGAGAGAGACTCAGTCTATGTACCAGCTACATTCTCGGAAAAATCAAAGTGCGACGCCACAGGAAAACAGGTAAGTATTCTTTGGTGAGTTTTTTTTTTCATTTTTTCATTGTAGGTTAGATGGGCTTTAGATTGGTTTCACTGGTCGGCGCAACATCGAGGGCCGAAGGGCCTGTACTGCGCTGTAATGTTCTATGTTCTATTTAGCTTTCAAATCTCAGGTAATTTAATAATAAATAAAAAGTGTGGGGCGGCACAGAGGCGCAGTGATTAGCACTGCTGCCTCACAGCGCCAGGGACCCGAGTTTGATTCCAGCTTGGGTCTCTGACTGTGTGGAGTTTGCACATTCTCCCCGTGTCTGCGTGGGTTTCATCCGGGTGCTCCGGTTTCCTCCCACAGTCCAAAAATGTGCATTGGTCGTGCTAAATTCTCCTTCAGTGCCGGAGTTCAATTCCGGTCTTGGGTCACTGTCTGTGTGGCGTTTGCACATTCTCCCTAAGTCTGCATGGGTTTCCTCCGGGTGCTCCGGTTTTCTCCCACAGTCCAAAAGACATACTGGTTAGAAGCATTAGCTGTGCTAAATTCTCCCTCAGCGTACCCGAACAGGCGCTGGAGTGTAACTAGGGGATTTTCACAATAACTTCATTGCAGTGTGAATGTAAGCCTACTTGTGACTAATAAATAAATACATTTTTAATTATGCGATTTTATTAATAGCAGTAAGGTCTACTAGCAGTAGTAAAGCTTGTTCGTAGTAATAATGTTTATTAATTATAAGTTAATTCAGAAAAATAAATTAATTAACACATAATAAAGACGATAAACCAGGTGATGTGTTGCTGCTGCAATATGGGGGCAATGATGGACTTCAGTGTGATCCACAACAACAAGGATGGAATTTTCCGGCCACACTCACCACAAGACGGAGCGTGGGAAGGTAAAATCCAATACCAGTGTCTTGTGCTTAAACAAAGGAGACTACAAAGGGATGAGGAAGGAGTTGGCTAAGGTAGACTGGGAGCAAAAACTTTATGGTGGGACAATTGAGGAAGAGTGGAGGATTTTCAAAGCGAACTTTCACAGTGCTCAGCCAAAAGTATATACCAGTGATAAGGAAGGACTGTAGAAAAAGAGATAATCCGCCATGGATATCTAAGGAAATAAAGGAGGGTATCAAATGGAAAGAAAATGCATACAAAGTAGAAACGATTAGTGGGAACCTGGAGGATTGGGAAATCTTCAAAGGTCAGCAGAAAGCCACGAAAAAAGCTATAAAGAAAAGTAAGATGGATTATGAGAGTAAACTAGCTCAGAATATAAAAACAGACAGCAAACGTTTCTACAAATATATAAAACGAAAAAGAGTGGCTAAAGTAAGCATTGGTCCTTTAGAGGATGAGAAGGGGGATGTAATAACTGGAAATGAGAAAATGGCTGAGGCATTGAACAGGTATTTTGTGTTGGTCTTCACAGTGGAAGACACAAATAACATGCCAAAAATTGATGACAGGAAGGCTATGGCAGGTGAGAACCTAGAAACTATCATTATCACGAAAGAGGTAGTGCTGGGCAAGTTAATGGGGCTAAAGGTGGACAAGTCTCCTGGTCCTGATGGAATGCATCCCAGGGTACTAAAAGAGATGGTGGGAGAAATAGCAAATGCACTAGTGGCAATTTACCAAAATTCATTGGACTCTGGGGTGGTTCCCGCAGATTGGAAAACAGCAAATGTGACGCCACTGTTTAAAAAAGGAGGTAGACAAAAGGCAGGTAACTATTGGTCAGTTAGCTTAACTTCTGTAGGAGGGAAAATGTTTGAATCTATCATCAAGGAAGAAATAGCGAGACATCTGGATATAAATTGTCCCATTGGTAAGACGCAGCATGGGTTCATGAAGGGAAGGTCACGTTTGACTAATTTGGTAGGATTCTTTGAGAACATTACATGTGCAGTGGACAATGGGGAACCTGTGGATGTGGTGTATCTGGATTTCCAGAAGGCATTTGACAAGGTGCCGCACTAAAGACTGCTACATAAGATAAAGGTGCACGGTGTTACGGGTAATGTATTAGCATGGATAGAGGATTGGTTAACTAACAGAAAGCAAAGAGTGGGGGTAAATGGGGTTTTTCTGGTTGGCGATCAGTGACTAGTGGTGTGCCTCAGGGATCAGTGTTGGGACCGCAATTGTTTACGATTTACATAGATGATTTGGAGTTGGGGCTAAGTGGAGTGTGTCAAAATTCATTAAGACATTAAGATGACATTAAGATGGGTGGCAGAGCAAAGTGTGTAGAGGACGCTGAAAGTCTGCAAAGGGATATAAATAGTCTAAGTGAGTGAGTGAGGGTCTGGCAGATGGAGCACAATGTTGGTAAATGTGAGGTCATCCATTTTGGTAGGAATAACAGCAAAATGGACTGTTATTTAAATGGTTAAAAATTGTAGCATGCTGCTGTGCAGAGGGACCTGGGTGTCCTTGTGCAGTAATCTGTTGGTTTGCAGGTGCAGCAGGTAACTAAGAAGGCAAATGGAATTTTGTCTTTTATTGCTAGAGGGATGGAGTTTAAAAACAGCGAGATTATGTTGCAGCTGTATAAGGTGCTGGTGAGGCCACACCTGGAGTTCTGTGTACAGTTTTGGTCTCCTTACTTGAGAAAGGATATACTGGCACTGGAGGGGGTGCAGAGGAAATTCACTAGGTTGATTCCGAAGTTGAGAGGTTTGGTTTATGAGGAGAGACTGAGTAGACTGGGGCTATACTCATTGGAATTCAGAAGAATGAGGAGAGATCTTATAGAAACATATAAGATTCTGAAGAGAATATATCAGGTAGAAGCAGGGAAGTTGTTTCCACTGGCAGGTGAAACTAGAACTAGGGGGCATGGCCTCAAAATAAGGGGAAGCAGATTTTAGACTGAGTTGAGGAAGAATTTCTTCACACAAAGGGTTGTGAATCTGTGGAATTACCTGCCCAGTGAAGCAGTTGTGGCTACTTCATTGAATGTTTTTAAGGCAAGGATAGATAAATTTTTGAACAGTAAAGGACTTAAGGGTTATGGTGAGCGGGCGGGTAAGTGGAGCTGAGTCCAGCCATGGATTTTATTGATCAGCCATGATCTTATTGAATGGCGGAGCAGGCTCGAGGGGCCAGATGGCCAACTCCTGCTCCTAGTTCTTATGTTCTTTAAGACCAGAAAATCTCGCCCAAGATGAATGGACCTTTGCATGGTCCAGTCCCGCCCACGAGAATTCCCGTGGCAGGCAGGGTGGGGAAATTCTGCTCCATATCTGCAGTATTGGGCAGCACAGTGCCACAGTGGTTAGCACTGCTGCCTCACAGCGCCAGGGACCCGGGTTCGATTCCCGGCTTAGGTGACTGCCTGTGTGCCATTTGCACATTCTCCCCGTGTCTGCGTTGGGTGCTCCAGTTTCCTTCCACAGTCCAAAAATGTGCAGCTTAGGTGAATTGCCCATTCTAAATTACCCCTGAGTGTCAATGGGTAAATACATGGGGTTATGGGGAAAGGGCCTGGGTGAGATTGTGGTCGGTGCAGACTCGATGGGCCATTTGGCCTCCTTCTGCACTGTAGAGATTCTATGATTCTATAAAAATGTCTGCGGCTTGAAGAGTCTTGGCTTAGAGTCAGTGAGCTGGAGCCTGAGCTAAAGACTTCAGGGAGGGGAGTAAAGTTGCCTTGACACTTAGTTCCAAAAGGCAGACACACCCCTTAAGATTGTATTGTCTCATTTTGTCAATGGTCAGGGACAGGAGGATATGACCCTACAAGTAAGGCAGATAAGAGGACCGAGAAGTTAGAAATGGAGGAGCCTCAGCCCTTGCAATTCTCTGACAAGTTCAAGGTGTTTGCGGCTGGTCAAGATAGGAGTGAGGGCTGCAGGGTGAATGAGCTAACTGACCCTGGCACTGTGGTACAGGAAGCCACTCAAGCTGGGGGAGTAAATAGGGATGTAGTGGTAACTGGGGGACATATAGTCAGGAGGAGAGACACAGTTCCCTGCAGGCTAGAGTAAGAATTGCCTGCCCGGTGCCAGGGTTCAAGACATCTGCTCTGGGTTGGAGAGTAACTTGCAATGGGAGGGGAAAGATCCAGTTGTCTTGGTCCAGGTGGGAACCAAAGACATAGGTAGGACTGACAAAGATGTTCTGCTTCAGGATTATGAGCAACTAAGCACTAAATTGAAAGGCAGTACTTCAACAATAATAACCTCTGGATAATTACTTGAGCCACACACAAATTGATGTCGGGAAAATAGGATTAGAAAGATGAATGCGGGGTTAAAGACTGGTTAGGGAGGTTTCCATTCATGGGGTGCTGGCACCACTACTGGGGAAAGCCATCCTTATATTAGAATCATAGAATCCTTACAGTGCAGAAAGAGGCCATTTGGTCCATTGAGTCTGCACCAACAATAACCCCACCCAGGCCCTATACCCCTAACCCCACATATTTACCAGCTAGTCCTGATGGCACTAAGGGGCAATTTAGCATGGTCAATCAACCTAACCTGCACATCTTTGGACTGTGGGAGGAAACCGGAGCATCCGGAGGAAACCCACGCAAACATGGGAAGAATGTGCAAACTCCACACAGACTCGGAAGGCAAATAGAATTGTTGGTGTTTATTGCAAAGGGAATGGAATATATCTAGAGTCAACCAAAGAGAAGGCTTTTCTCAACCTGTTAATGAGCAACAAGACAGGATTAATCAATAAATTCATTGTAAAGGAGTCTCCAGGTGATAGTGAGCATAACACGATAGAACTTCATGCTCAGTTTGATGGGGAGAAATGTGGGTCTCAGACTCATGTTTTGTATCTTAGTCAAGCTAATTATAAGGATATGAAGTCAGAGTGGACTAACTGGAAAACTAAGCTCGGACAGTAGAGATGAAGTGGCAGATGTTTCAGGGGACATTGAATGATTCTTGGCAAAGATTTATCCCAGTGAGATCGAGAGACCTTTTGAGAAAAAATGCATCATCTATGGCTAAATAAGGAAGTTAAGGACAGTATCAAATTGAAAGAAACATTGTACAATTCAGCAAAGATTAATGGTAGGTGAGAAGATTCGTCAATTTGTAAGGACAAGCAGACCATGACTTAAAAAATAATAAAGAGGGAAAAAGAGTGTGAGAGAAAGCAGAATTCAGTGACACAGGGGACCTGGGTGTCCTGGTACACGAACCATATAAAATTTGTATGGAGGTACAACCATTGATTAGGAAGACAAATGGAATTGTTGGTGTTTATGACAAGGGGAATGGAATATATGGAGCAGCCTGGTGGTACAGTGGTTAGCACTGCTGCCCTATAGAACCAGGGACCCAGGCTCAATTCCAGCCTTGGGTGACTGTCTGTATGGAGTTTGTACATTCTCCCCGCGTCTGCGTGGGTTTCCTCTGGGTGCTCCGGTTTCCTCCCACACTCCAAAGATATGTAGGTTAGGTGGATTGGCCACGCTAAATTGCCTTAGTGTCCCAAGATGTGTGGTTTAGGAGGATTAATGGGGTAAATACATGAGGCTACGGGGATAGGGCCTGGGTAAGATATTCTGACAGAGAGTCAGTGCAGACTGGATGGGCCGAATAGCTTTCTTCTGCACTGTAGGGAGTCTATGATAAAAGTAGGGAAGCTTTACTGCAGCTGTACAGGACCTTGGTGAGACCACATCTGGGTACTGTGTATAGGTTTGGTCTCCTTATGTTTAAAAAAGATATAATTATACTGGAAGCAGTTCAGAGAAGGTTCATTCGACTCGTCCCTGGGATGAGGGGCTTATCCTATGAAGAAGGGTTGAACAGGTTGGGCCAATATCCACTGGAGATTGGAAGGATGAGAGATGATCTTACGAAAACATATAAGTCCTGGAGGGAACATGATAGGATGGATGCCGAGAGGATATTTCCTCTTGCAGGGAGACTAGAACTAGGGGATATAGGTTAAGAATAAGAAGTCTCTTCTTTAAGATGAAGATGAGGAGAAATCTTTTCTCTCAGAGGATCCTTAATGTGTGGAATTCCTTTCTTCAGTGGAGTCAGATCATTCACTTTATTTTGAAGGATTTAAGAGTGGGCAGGAAAATGGAGTTGAGGGCCGGAATCTCACCAGCGTTCACGCCGCAGCGAATGCAGAATTGGCTAGCCGCCAAATTCTCCGACTTCGCTGCAGTGGGAGAGTGGCGTGAATGGGCAATAAGATTGCGCCCCAAGCCTTAGGTCAGCCATGATGCAATTGAATGGCTGGGTGAGCCATGTGCTCCACGCCTGTTTCTATTTCTAAGTTGGCAGAATTAGAATCACAGAATTGTTACAGCGCGGAAGGAGGCCATTTTGGCCATCGTGTTCAGGCCAGCTCACCATGGGAGTAATAATGCCACTCCCCTGTCTCCTCCTACCCTACGCATTCTTCCTTTTCAGGGATCAACGCAATTCCCCCATGAATGTCTCCGCCACAATCTCAGGCAGCATATCCACTGGCAACTCCAGCCTCTCTAACATGCTACCCAATCATAAACGTTGCCAGGTTAAAATTCTATCCTCCTTTATCCCCAGGAAACCATCATTTGAAGAATTGTTGCAATAAGTTATTTATTGCAATTAGAAGTATTAAGCTTGGCATTGCTGATACTAAGGTCAGTGTTCTCTCTCTCTCTCTCTGTTGAGATAATTGCATTCACTGATGGTGTGAAAGGTCCAAGTTTCAGTTTCAGTTTTCCAGCAAGGTGTTGTGTGCAGTGCAGCAGAGTCTGAGCATTTCTGAGCGCATTGGTTTTTTTAAAAGTATCTTCATATCTCAGAGCCCTCCAGACAGTGTCAATTGTTTTCCAACGCATGAAGTTGGAACATGATACTTCCCCATCTAATCTACAGTTAACAGGAACAAAACCCACAGCACGTAACATGTGGCCTCCAGAGCTGTGGCTTGTATTCAATGAGCTGGTTCATTATCCAGAAATGACGCTGATTACTGGTCACAAGACAAATGACTAACAGTGATAGCTCTGTTAAATTTCCTTGTAGATTTGAATCATAATATCTGGCACACCAGTCTGATAATCAATCGAATATTTGTGCTCTGTAATTCACCAATAATTACTTCAAAGCTAGATTTTAACTCTGGGATATGATGTGATTTGATTTGATTTATTATTGTCACATATATTAGTATACAGTGAAAAGTATTGCTTCTTAAGCGCTACACAGACAGAGCATGCTGTACATAGAGAAGGAAAGGAAAGGGTACAGAAAGTAGTGTTACAGTCATAGCTAGGGTGTAGAGAAAAGTCAACTTAATGCAAGGTAGGTCCATCCAAAAGTCTGATAGTTGCAGGGAAGAAGCTGTTCTTGAGTTGGTTGATACGTGCCTTCAGACTTTTGAATCTTTTTCCCGACGGAAGAAGGTGGAAGACAGAACGTCTGGGGTGCTTGGGGTCCTTAATTATGCTGGCTGCTTTTCAGAGGCAGCGGGAAACATAGACAGAGTCAATGGATGGGAGGCTGGTTTGCGTGATGGACTGGGCTTCATTCACCACCCTGTGTAGTTTCTTGCAGTCTTGGACAGAACAGGAGACATACCAAGCTGTGGTACAACCAGAAAGGATGTTTTCCTTGGTGCAGCTGTAAAAGTTGGTGAGAGTCATAGAGGACATGCCCAATTTCCTTAGCAAGCATGGCAGCCTGGTTGGATGAGTGTCAGCCTGAGATCCAGGCCTTTTGAACTCCTGGGTTTCACTTTATCAAAGGATTTATCATAGAATCCATATAGTGCAAAGTGAGGCCACTCAGCCCATCGAGTCTGCATAGGCAAAAATCCCACCCAGGCCCTATCCCCATAACCCCATGTATTTACCCAGCTAGTCTCCCTGACACTAAGGGGCAATTTAGCACGGCAAATCATCCTAACCTGCACACCTTTAGACTGTGGGAGGAAACCAGAGCACCCGGAAGAAACCCACGCAAACATGGGGAGAACATGCAAACTCCACACAGTCATCTGAGGCTGGAATTGAGCCTGGGTCCCTGCCGCTGTAAGGCAGCAGTGCCAACCACTGTACCACCGTGCCGCCTTAACTTAATTATTTCAGACAACCTTCTGTCCAAACTCAATGACATCAGGCTGTTGGCAGCAGGGTTGAAGAGGGTGGAGTGGGGCTTGAGGGTCGTGGAATCAGTGGGTTGCAGGCAGGGACCTGAAGAAACATACTCTTGTAAGGTAGGCAGTGGGAACCTTCCGACTTTGTCAGCCGTAGCCCCCTCAGTCACACACTTCCCTCTGACTTGGAAGGTGCTGGGCATGGTGGCACAGTGGTTAGCACTACTGCCTCACAGCGCCAGAGACTGGCTTGGGTCACTGTCTGTGCAGAGTCTGCATGTTCTCCTTGTGTCTGCATCAGTTTCCTCCGGGTGCTCCAGTTTCATCCCACAGTCCAAAGATGTGCGGGTTAGATTGATTGGCCTTGCTAAATTGCCCCTTAGTGTCAGGGGGACTAGCTAGGGTAAATGGGGATAGGGCCTGGATGGGATTATGGACAGTACAGACTCAATGGGCCGAATGGCCTCCTTCTGCACTGTAGGATTCTATGAGTCTAAGTCCCACTCCAGGACCTGGTGCAGAAAACAAGGTTTAGACTCCAGTCCAATTCTGAAGGAGGTCAGAGGTGTTGTCTTTCACAAACAATGCTGAGGCAAGGCCCTTGTCCAGCCTCTCAAGTGGATGTTGAAGGTCCCATGGGACTATTTTACAGAAGAACACGAGAATTATCCATGGTAATCCAGCCAAGATTTATGCCTCAATCAACAACACATAAATAGATCGTCCACTCATTATCACATTGCTGTGAGTGGGAGCTTGCTGAGCGTACATTGACTGCCCTGTTTCCTACATTACAACCGTCACTACAGTTCAAAAATACTTCATTGGCTGTAAAGTGCTTCAGGACATCTGTAAGGGGTTATGTGAGGAGAGACTAAGTCAGAGTTGGAGTTTAGAAGAGTGAGAGGAGATCTCATAGAAACTTATAAAATTCTTACAGGATTAGACAGGGTGAATTCAGAAAGAATGTTCCTGATGGTGGGGGAGCCAGAACTAGGGGTCATGGTTTGAAGGTAAGGGGTAAATCTTTTAGGACTGAGTTGAGGAGAAATTTCTTCACCCAGAGGGTGGTGAATGTGTGGAATTCACTGCCACAGAATATAGTTGAGGCCAAAACATTGTGTGATTTCAAGAAAAAAATTAGACATAGCTCTTGGGGCTAAAGGGATCAAAGGATATGAAGGGAAGGCGGGATCAGAATATTGAATTTGATTATCAGTCATGATCAAAATGAATGGCAGAGCAGGCTCGAGGATAAAGGGTAAACTTTTTAGGAGGCTCAAAGGGCTGAATGGCCTCCTCCTGTTTCTATATAAATGCAGATGTGGAATGTACAAACCAATCTTAGGAGGATATAGCAAGAGATGCAAACTATAAATACATGGGCCAGTAAAGATGGTTGATGCAAACTCAAACATGTAGGCAGCAAGACTCTTATACATGGACTGGAATCACAGAATCACAGAATTCTACAGTGCAGAAGAGGCCATTCAGCCCATCGAGTCTGCACCTACGCATGAAAGTCCCTGACCTGCCCACCTAATCCCACTTGCCCACACTTGGCCCATAGTCTTGAATGCTATGCCAAGTACTCATCCAGTTACTTTTTAAAGGATGTGAGGCCTTGGGCATGTCCTCTATGCCTCCACCACCCTCCCAGGCACCACCCTCTGAGTAAAAAGGTTTTTCCTCAAATCCCCCCGAAACCTCCCACCCCTCTCTTTTAATTTGTGTCCCCTCGTAACTGACCCTTCAACTAAGGGGAACAGCTGCTCCCTATCCACCCTGTCCATGCTCCTCATAACCTTGTACACCTCAATCAGGTCACCCCTCAGTCTTCTCCGCTCCAGAGAAAACAACCCAAGCCTATCCAACCTCTCTTTATAACTTAAATGTTCCGTCCCAGGCAACATCCTGGTGAATCTCCTCTGCACCCACTCCAGTGCGTTCACGTTTTTCCTATAATGCGGCGACCAGAACTGCACACAGTATTTCAGCTGTGGCCTCACCAAAGTTCTATACAACTCCATCATGACCTCTCTGCTTTTGTAATCTGTACCCTGATTGATAAAGGCGAGTGTGCCATATGCCTTTTTCACCACTCTATTAACCTGCCTTTCCGCTTTCAGAGATCTATGAACAAACACGCCAAGGTCCCTTTGTTCACCGGAACTTCCCAGTATCAGACCTTTCATCTCAACTCACACTTTTCAGGGTTAAGTTCCATCGGCCACTTATCCGCCCATTTGATAATCTCGTCTAAATCTTCCTGTAACCCAAGACACTCAACCTCACTGTTAACCACCCGGCCAATCTTAGTGTCATAAACTGGACTGGAGTTCCTTCAAATTCTGCACTTAGTTTTGTGAACTGAACAAACCGCTGATTACATGCTGATGATGATCTTGTGAAACTGGTTAGTTAGTTTGATAATGACTATTTGTTTTCATGTACTGAGTGGATACCCAATATTTACATAATTGATTCACACCATCAGCATTAACTTCTTCAGTGTCAGTGTTGGTCCATTCAAAGCTCCGTTGAGTGGGTGAAGTAAACACTGGGTGCAGTGCTGAACAATACACGGCAGAAAGAGCCCAGGTGTGATGCTGGGTCTGTGCCCAACTAGGAAGACAATTAAGACATTATATCCACCTCCGTACCTACAGGCTAGGGAGAGGAGAAAATTAATTGGAATCCTGATTACCCAGCATTGCTGGGAAGTGTTTACGACTGTGGTATGAGTAAAAGATCAGGCTCACTTATACTATAATACCAGGGAGTATTCTGCTAATCCCCCACTGTCTTGATTCACACAGGAAGAATAGGCACCTATGAGGTTTTATTATTTCCTGATGCAGAACAACGCCAACAGCGTGGGTTCAATTCCCGTACTGGCTGAGGTTATTCATGAAGTTATTCTCAACATTGTCCCTCACCTGAGGTGTGGTGATCCTCAGGTTAAATCACCACCAGTCAGCTCTCTCCCTCAAAGGGGAGAGCAGCCGATGGTCATCTGGGACTATGGCAACTTTGCCTTTCACCTTTACTTGTCACGGTCATTGTCATTGCACCATGTACCTTCAGAAAGGTTTAATAAAAATTGGATTGTACTTTTCAATTGTGCACTCATCAATCTATTAGAAGGAAAAGCAGTCTACATATAGAGTCTTAAAGTCATAGAGCAATACAGCAGGGAAAACAGGCCCCTCAGCCCAACCGGTCCATGCCAACCATGGTGCTCTCCCATCTAGTCCCAATTGCCCACGTTTGGCCCATATCTTTCTAATCCTTTCCCATCCATGTACTTATCCAAATACTTTTTAAATGTTGCTATTGAACCTGCCTCAACCACTTTCTTTGACAACTCATTCCACACACGCACCACCCTCTGAGTGAAGAAGTTGCCCCTCAGGTCCCTTTTAAATCTTTCCCCTCTCACCTTAAACCTATGCCCTCTAGTTTTCAATTCCACTTCCCTGGGAAAAAGACTATGGCCGGAATTTTGCCACCCTGCCTGCCATGGGAATCGGAGCGGGCGAGAGGTGGACAATGAGAAGGTCTATTGACTTTGGGCGAGATTTTACAGTTTCAGGACAAGCGAGACTGTAAAATCCCGCCCCAGGTGCGTTCACTCGATCTATACTCCTCATGATTTTATACATTTCAATAAGATCACCCCTTATTCTCCTATGTTCCAAGCAATAAAGATTTGGCTGACCAACCTCTCCCTATAACTCAGGCCACTAGTCCTGGCAACATCCTCGTAAATCTTATTTGCACTCTTTCCAGTTTATCAATTCCTTACTATAACAGGATGACCAAAGCCGTACACAATACTCCAAGTGTGGCCTCACCAATGATGTATACAACTGTAGCATAATGTCCCAACTCCTATATGCAATGCCCTGACTGATGAAGGCCAGCGTGCCAAACGCCTTCTGCACCACCCTCTCTACCTGTGACGGCACTTTCAACGAAATATATACCTTACATTGACGCACATGCGGTTAAAAAAAAAGAACTTTTATTGTAGGAATATAAAAACATTGGAACAGGAGAAGGTCATTTAACCTCTCGAGCCTGGTCTGCTATTCAAGGAGATCAAGGCTCAACTGGGACTTGCCTTGACTCCATAATACCCACCTTTGCCCCACAGCCCTTAATACCTTTCACTAGAAAAACCCTATCAAATGCAGATTTAATATTAGCAATTGCTCTGGCATCAATTGCCATTTGTGGAAGAGAGTTCTAAGCTTCTCCCACCTTTTGTGTGTCAAAGTGTTGCCTAATTTCATTCCTGAAAGTTCCGCCTCTAATGCTTAGACCCTGCCCCAAAGATTGATTACTGATGAGATTTCCTCACAATAGCCATCGCAGTTCATTGATCCCAAAAGAATAATCAGAGTATTAGCCGATGTGAACTGGGTTTACTGAGTCATTTTCTCGCAAATGAAAGCATCATTTTATCGGAAGGAACTTGATGGGCAAGGATTATTTTCACATCTCGGAGTTATGTGCATCTGCAGTGAGAGATTCTATATCAATCAAACTGCAACTGGATCTAACACTGTTGGTTTAGAATCGAAAAACGACTACAGTTTCAATGATTCCTGTTTATTATTATTCATTTATGGGATGTGGGCATCTAGGCCAGCATTTATTGTCCATCCCTAGTTGCCCTTGAGAAGGTGGTGATGAGCTGCCTTCTTGAATAGCTGCAGTCCCCTGTGGTGTAAGTACACCCACTGTGCTGTTAGGGAGGGAGGTTCCAGGATTTTGACCCAGCGACAGTGAAAGAACGATTATATTGCCAAGTCAGGATGAGTGAGTGATTTGGATGGGAACTTCCAGGTGGTGGTGCTCCTAGGTATCTGCTGCTCTTGTCCTTCGAGATGGCAGTGGTCGTGAAACCTTCTCTGATTGGGAAAAAAAGCCCTCTTTTAAAACCACAGAGAGGTTTTATCCTTACTTGTCCTTCCTTTACTGGCCATTCAAACTATAATCCTGTTCTTGCTTCTCCCCAGCCTTCTAATATTGGAAGTGTGGATTTGGATGGTATTGTATAAGGAACCTTTTCTTCCATGAAAAAAATCAACGGACTGCAATTTGGAAACAACCAACAATTTTCCAAGAGTTGGTGTGAATTTATAAAGAGTTATTTCCTGCCCAATAGAAAATCCAACCAAGTTACCTGTTACCTCCCCGCCCCCTCCCAACCAGTCACCACCTTTGATTTATCAAACTGCTTGTCCAACATCAGTATTGGATAAGAAGAAATTTCGGCCAATTCAACACCGGCAAGATCAAAGTCATTTTAACCCAGACCATATTTTCAGGGTGTGTTTGGTACGAGGGGTGCTATCAGGAAAAGGGAACCCAGAGGTCTGGATTTCCTGAATGCCCTTTATGTGCAGGACATCTATCAATTTTTTCTATTAGTTTCCCATCTAATGAACACACTAGCTGTTTGTCAGGGACATTTACAACACAAAGATTAGGAGAAGGGAGAGATTGTGAAGGGAGGGCAGTAGGACGGCTGGGGTGTCTGATTGTGTTGGGGGGAGCAGAGGATGGCCAGAGGAGTCGAATCATTGGGAGATCCAAACCTGGGGTGGCCTTGCGGTGGGGGAATGGTGAAAATGTCCATTCAAGCAGGTGGTCAGTGCGGGAGCATGGGTTAGTCATGATGAGGGGGCAATCCAATCATGCTGGGGTCGGGGGGGGGGGGGGGGGGGGGCGGTTAAGACAGATTGTGGGAGGGAGTTTCCACATAGGGTTGGAAGATTTGGAGAAAATACTCCTACTCCTCTGGGCCCACAAGCAGTGCTCTCATAGATTCAGCCCTCCACCTCCTTTTTCCTGCTAAGCTTCTTGGGGACTGGGCAATCCAGCTCACTGTGGTTCAAATAGAATCATTGTTAAAATTAAGGTTCTTAAAAATTCATTTATGGGACAAAGGTGTCGCTTGTTAGGCCAGCATTTATTGCCCATCCCTAATTGTCCTTGAAGTAGTGAGATAGTGAGCTGCCTTCTTGAACAGCTGCAGTCCATGTGGTGCAGGTATATCCACAATGCTGTTAGGGAGGAAGTTCCAGGATTTTGGCCCAGCAGCAGTGAAGGAACGGCAGTGATATATTCCAAGTCGGGATGGCGAATGGTTTGGAGAGGGACTTCCAGGTGGTGGTGTTCCATATGTCTGCTATCCTTGTCCTTCTAGTTGGTAGCAGTCATGAGTTTGGAAGATGCCTTCTATTGAGCTTCGGTGAGTTCCTGCAGTGCATTCTATAGACGGTACATAAGGCTGCCACTGTTTGTCGGTGGTGGAGGGAGTGAATGTTTGTGGATGGTGTGCCAATCAAATGGGTTGTCCTGTCCTGGATGGTGTTGAGCTTCTTGAGTGCTGTTGGAGCTGTGTTCACCCAGGCAAGTAGAGAGTATTTCTTTACACTGCTGACATGTGTCATGTAGATGGTGGACAGGTTTTGGGGAATCAGGAGGTGAGTTACTCCCCGCAGGGCTCCTAGCCTCTGACCTGATCTTGTAGCCACAGTAGTTATGTGGCTTGTCTAGTTCAATATTTAGTCAATGATAATCACAAGGATGTTGGTAGTGGGGGATTCAGCAATGGTAATGCCATTGAATGTTAAGGGGTGATGATGCATCAACACTATTAAAATATTTAAGCAGCTAATCAGACCTCAGAACAGATTGATTCCCCCTCATCCCACCTCCATTTTAACCAGAAATTGGCAGGTTCATGATGTGTGGGGTTTTTGTTTCAGATTTTAGTGCTCTTTACCTCTCACCTGAACCAAACTCATCCAATTTTTGGGGGTTAAAATTTCCTAATTGTTTTTGGGCCCCACCACAAATTCCAATCCCACGCCACCGAGTCCACACCTTTCCTTGGCCACAATTCAAGACTGAAGTCTTTTGCCAATGTTTTCCAGTCCTTCCCACTGGCAGGATCTTCCAGATCTTCCAGTCCCACTGATGGCGACTGCCCACGGCGGGTTCCCCAGCTGCGGGGGTTGCGAGCCACAGAAAAGTCCATTGAATTGGCGGGTCTGGAAGATCCTGCTGCCAACTAATGGTGGGTCACCTCCGCTACCACAAAACATATCGCAGGGGGAGCGAAAAATCCCACCCTTTGTCTTCAGTTCCCAACACAATGTCTGCTCCCTCACCATCAAATGTATCCCTCTCTCTGGCAACTGTCTGAGGACAAAACAGGCTTTTCGGAGCCATGGTGCTATTCATATCTCCAAGATGAACTTTCAACCATGCACCCACACCAATACAAAGACCTACCACTATTTTCATCTCCGTAACCTCATGCAACCCTGCCTTAATTCATCTGTTGCTCAAACCTTCAGCTGTGGTCTTTACTACCTCTAGACTTGACTATCCAATAATACACACTAGCCAGTCTCTGTAAACCTGAGGTCATCCAAAATGCTAATTTGCACCAAATCACATTTGCCCATCACCTGCTGTGCTCATTGACCCTACGCTGGTTCTCAGTTCTGCAACATCTCAATTTTAAGATTTGCATCCTTGTTTCAAATCCCTTCATGACCTCAGCTCTCTGGCAAGTGGGTTGGGATGTTTTATTATATTAAGTGCGCTATCTGAATGAATGATTTTTCCAGATTTGTCCTATGTATGTGCAGAGGGCTCCTTTCCTTTCCTTCTTTCATCCCTCTAGGATCCTAACACTTTGTATGTTCTCCTCGTGTCCACGTGGGTTTCCTCCGGGTGCTCCGGTTTCCTCCCACAGTCCAAGGATATGTGGGTTAGGTGGTGATGCGCGATTGATTCACATGGGAGGCTAGGACGTACCCGGGAATAAAGGCTTTTATTCACAACAAGATTGGAGCACACTACTTAACAATACTATCCCAGACTAAGGCTACTAGGAAGTAGCAGTGACCTTTATACTCCTGTAAGAAGGCGGAGCCTAACGGAGTGTACCACATAAACAATAATAACAGGTGGAACACCCCAACCCTAACCCCAACAGTAACAAGAGTAACATATGTACAAGTACCCATAGTGGTAACCATCTATGGTTCATCACAGGTGGATCGCCATGGTAAATTGCCTCTTAGTGTCCCACGATGTATAGCTTATGGGGTGTTAGCGGGGTTTGCGAGGTGGCTGGGTATCGCCGAAACTTCAGCCAATACAAAGATTCACGAAAGCCAGTGTCTCAGTTTAAAGACGTATCTTTTATTTGACCAGCAAGTCACAGAGAGAGATTATCGAAGAGTCCTAGGTCCCTCCAGACAGAGAGCAGCCTGACATCTACAATAAACTCTGGCATATACAGTTTAGGATAGATCAACTACACATTTCTCTTATCAAATTCTCCCGCCCTTCATTAGCTCTGAATCAATCATCTTCAATGCACTTAAATCATTAATAACATCTGTCATGTACTTTAGTCAATTGCATTTTACCTTCTGACATGATGGGATTTCGTTGGTTCGTGGAATTCGAGTGCTTCCTCCCCCTATTACTGACTCAACTTCCTCTATTGCTTAGCAACCCCAGACGCTGAGGTCAAAGTTAATATTTCCACCATTTTCCTCCATGTCACCGGCCACATCAGACTAAAGACAGTTCTCACATCTGAGAAGGCATTGTCTTATCTGGATAGTGAATAACTCTATTCATGAGCAGCCCTGAGAAACTTACTGCTAGTAATTCCCATCGATACGAACTTGCACATTCTGAGATTTCATTGTTTCCTAAGAATGTGGTTCTGTCTGAAAGTCCCTGTACTATCATGCCTTGCAGCAATCTGCTCTTGGCTAAAATGTAAATTCACTCTCTAAAAATACAGTTAATACATTTGAAATATCAAAGTATGCATTTAAATCATAATCACTTGTTTTAAATATCTTACTGCATTCACCATGTGTGTAACCTATTCTCCTGTTAACTTATAAGTCTGATTTAGAGTCATTTAAGAACATAAGAACATAAGAAATAGGAGCAGGAGTAGGCCATCTAGCCCCTCGAGCCTGCCCCGCCATTCAATAAGATCATGGCTGATCTGACGTGGATCAGTACCACTTACCCGCCTGATCCCCATAACCCTTAATTCCCTTACCGATCAGGAATCCATCCATCCGCGCTTTAAACATATTCAGCGAGGTAGCCTCCACCACCTCAGTGGGCAGAGAATTCCAGAGATTCACCACCCTCTGGGAGAAGAAGTTCCTCCTCAACTCTGTCTTAAACCGACCCCCCTTTATTTTGAGGCTGTGTCCTCTAGTTTTAACTTCCTTACTAAGTGGAAAGAATCTCTCCGCCTCCACCCTATCCAGCCCCCGCATTATCTTATAAGTCTCCATCAGATCCCCCCTCATCCTTCTAAACTCCAACGAGTACAAACCCAATCTCCTCAGCCTCTCCTCATAATCCAAACCCCTCATCTCCGGTATCAACCTGGTGAACCTTCTCTGCACTCCCTCCAATGCCAATATATCCTTCCTCATATAAGGGGACCAATACTGCACACAGTATTCCAGCTGCGGCCTCACCAATGCCCTGTACAGGTGCATCAAGGCATCCCTGCTTTTATATTCTATCCCCCTTGCGATATAGGCCAACATCCCGTTTGCCTTCTTGATCACCTGTTGTACCTGCAGACTGGGCTTTTGCGTCTCATGCACAAGGACCCCCAGGTCCCTTTGCACGGTAGCATGTTTTAATTTGTTTCCATTGAGATAGTAATCCCATTTGTTATTATTTCCTCCAAAGTGTATAACCTCGCATTTATCAACGTTATACTCCATTTGCCATATCCTCGCCCACTCACTCAGCCTGTCCAAATCTCTCTGCAGATCTTCTCCGTCCTCCACACGATTCACTTTTCCACTTATCTTTGTGTCGTCTGCAAACTTCGTTACCCTACACTCCGTCCCCTCCTCCAGATCATCTATATAAATGGTAAATAGTTGCGGCCCGAGTACCGATCCCTGCGGCACGCCACTAGTTACCTTCCTCCAACCGGAAAAACACCCATTTATTCCGACTCTTTGCTTCCTGTCGGATAGCCAGTCCCCAATCCACTTTAACACACTACCCCCAACTCCGTGTGCCCTAATCTTCTTCAGCAGCCTTTTATGGGGCACCTTATCAAACGCCTTTTGGAAATCCAAAAACACCGCATCCACCGGTTCTCCTCCATCAACCGCCCTAGTCACATCTTCATAAAAATCCAACTTGTTCGTCAAGCACGACTTTCCCCTCATGAATCCATGCTGCGTCTGATTGATCGAACCATTTCTATCCAGATGCCCTGCTATCTCCTCTTTAATAATGGATTCCAGCATTTTCCCTACTACAGACGTTAAGCTGACCGGCCTATAGTTACCCGCCTTTTGTCTCCTTCCTTTTTTAAACAGCGGCGTAACATTAGCCGTTTTCCAATCAACCAGCACTACCCCAGAATGCAACGAGTTTTGATAAATAATCACTAACGCATCCACTATTACCTCTGACATTTCTTTCAATACCCTGGGATGCATTCCATCCGGACCCGGGGACTTGTCCACCTTCAGTCCCATTAGTCTACCCAGCACTGCCTCTCTGGTAACATTAATTGTATTAAGTATTTCTCCTGCTGCCAACCCTCTATCGTTAATATTTGGCAAACTATTTGTGTCCTCCACCGTGTAGACCGACACAAAAAACTTATTTAAAGACTCAGCCATATCCTCATTTCCCATTATTAACTCCCCCCTCTCGTCCTCCAAGGGTCCAACATTCACTCTAGCCACTCTATTCCTTTTTATATATTTATAAAAACTTTTACTATCATTTTTTATATTAATTGCTAGCCTAGCTTCATAGTCTATCCTTCCTTTCTTTATCGCTTTCTTAGTCTCTCTTTGTTGTTTCTTAAATTTTTCCCAATCACTTGTTTCTCCACTCAATGCTGGCAATTTAACTCAATGCTGGTAGTTCTGTCAGTGTCTTAAATGCCTAATGGTTTAAAATCTTCTCTAACCTACTAGGATCTTTTCTTTCCCCAAGGGGGACTAGTGAGGTAAATGCGCATGGGGTGACAGGGAAAAGGCATGGGTAAAATGCTCTGTCAGAGAGAGTTGATGCAGGCTAAATGGGCCAAATGGTCTCTTTCTACACTGTAGAGATTCTATGAAATAGTATGACCCTTGCTTGCTTGATCCTGCTATCACCAATGAAAACATCCTTGATCAGGACAAGTGAAAACTCTGCCCTCACAACAGGCTGGTTTGGGAAAATCTGATATAATGTCAGCCAACTTAAGGCTGGGCCCCCCGGCCTGGTCGTGGCTTTGTCAATGTACGCCTGTTTATGTTTCAATCCAAATCCTGTGGTTAAAGATTTCACAGAGTCTACCCAACCTTACACACAATGTTGTACAAAGCATTTCTGACAGAAATCCTTCCAGTAAAATTGCCTTGAGGTACACGTTGCGTATATATTTAAATCCCCTTACTAAATTCTAAAGACATCATGCTAAAAATATAATTCCAAAAGGTTTTAATCCATTAATTCAGCAGTGTCAACTTATTCAGGCCAGATTTCGGTTGCACAAGATGTCCACAGGAATTGAATCCAGACTATTGACCAGGATTCTGAAGCAAATCTGTTGGCTGAATGAACGTCAGCAACTCCCTTTTCCTGACAAAATTAAAAGGAATTCCCTGGTACATATGGATCTAGCTCTCAAAGTCACAGACTTTACCAAGTTCCGCCTTACAGTACAATCCTTGAATCCAACTTCTGTCCTTTGTATTGATTTGGTTAACAACAACTTGCAGAATAGAAACATAGAAGATAGGAGCAGGAGGAGGCCATTTGGCCCTTCGCACCTGCTCCGCCATTCATTACGATCATGGCTGATCATCCAACTCAATAGCCTAATCCTGCTTTTTCCCCTAACCTTTTACCCCATTCGCCCCAAGTGCTATATCCCGCCACCTCTTGAATATATTCAATGTTTTTGCATCAACTACTTCCTGTGGTAATGAATTCCACAGGCTCACCATTCTTTGGGTGAAGAAATGTCTCCTCACCTCTGTTCTAAATGGTCCACCCTAAATCCTCAGACTGTGACCCCTGGTTCTGGACTCCCCCACCATCGGGAACATCCTGCCTGCATCTACCCTGTCTAGTCTTGTGAGAATTTTATAAGTCTCTATGAGTTCACCCCTCATTCATCTGAACTCCAGCAAAAACAATCCTAACCTAATTGATCTCTCCTCATATATCAGAATGTGGAACACCATCCTGTTTATAAAATGATTCCCTGGTCTCTGTAATGTTATGTACCCTCATGCAGAACCAGAGTGTTCCAAGCAAGGGAAGAAAGACTTACATCTGGATGGCACCTTTCACAGTTGCTGGACATCCCTAAATACTTCACAGCCAATGAAGTATATAAGGGATACTGCACCAATTTGCACACAGCCAGCTCCCTAAACAAATAGCATTGCAATGATCATGGGAAGTGATTGAAATCTGATCTGGCCATGAACAGCCCAGTTTATACAACCTCTC
The DNA here is from genome assembly GCF_964213995.1 of Mustelus asterias. NCBI lineage: Eukaryota > Metazoa > Chordata > Chondrichthyes > Carcharhiniformes > Triakidae > Mustelus > Mustelus asterias. Next base: position 26,001,937 of record NC_135826.1, read on the forward strand.
AGATATTTCTAGTTGAGCGATGTTCAATAACGATGAGCAGTTAAGCTAAGTTTAAAGTTTATTTATTAATGTCACAAGTGGGCTTACATTAACACCGCAATTAAGTTACTGTGAAAATCCCCTACTTGCTATACTCCGGCACCTGTTCGGGTACACTGAGGGAGAATTTAGCATGGCCAATGCACCCTAACCAGCATGTCTTTCAGACTGTGGGAGGAAACTGGAGCACCCGGAGGAAACCCACACAGACACGGGGAGAACATGCAGACTCTGCACAGACAGTGACCCAAGCTGGGAATCAAATCTGGGTTCCTGGCGCCATGATGCAGCAGTGCTACTTTGCCACCGTGCCACCCGAAGTGGATTTTAAGGAGCACCTTTAAGAAAAAAAGAGATGCAGAGAGTCAGGGGATGGAACCGACCAGGCTTCAAGCCATTTTTGCCATTATTGTCTTTTCTGGCTCAGCGTCTAATTTTGCTTTAATACACTTCAGTGTATTAAATGCCCTGTGGCATTTTGTTATATTAAAGCTGTTATATAAATGTAAGTAGACTCCACATGGACAGTGACCCAAGCTGGGAGTTGAAGCCGGGTCCCTGGCACTGTGAGGCAGCAGTGTTAACCACTGTGCCACCGTGCACTATCAAAAGGTCAACTGCTGCTTAAGCTTTATAAATAGAAGCACCAAACAGAAGAACAAGGAAATTAATATAAATGTATACAAAACATTTGTTAGGCCACAGTCGTAGCACTGTCTGCAACTTTACCACCTCAATGGTCATAGAGAATGTCCAGGTTAGATCTACGAGGGTGATGTCAATGATGAGAAATTGTATGAACGGGGGCTTGAAATACCAAGATTATTTCCATTGGAGCAGAAAAGGTTAAGAGAACATTTCATGGAGATTTTAAAAGTTATGAATGGTTTTGCTGGAGTGAATAGTGAAAGACTATTTACTCTTGTTGTAGAATCAGTGATGATAGTCATAGCCTTAACATTGTCCGTTAGTGTAATGTCCTAACTATGTAAGGGGTTGTGAGCTTTAAATAAAAAGAAAAAGACGTGGTTTGCACATGTAGATTCAAACTAAGAACAACAGAGACATTCCAGAAGTTCTGGCCTGGACAGAGGAGAAAATGAAACTAAACAACAGCCTGTGCAACACCCTAATGACATCGCTATCAAATTATGTCACTGCTTCTTAAAGCAATCTTGCAACTGCTTAAATATATCACAGTTAGACAGTGAGGAAAGAGGTTAGGAGAAGATTATTTACAAAGAGAATTATTGGAATATGGAATATTTCACCACATGCAGTGATTGAAGTGATTGCATCTTTTAAAAGAAAATGTAATAAATATTTGAAGGCAGGCTATAAAGAGAGGGCATAATTGTAGGATTAATTTAGGATAATTCCTTCAAAGTGCTGGAACTTGGGTTGAAACCCTCTCTGCTGTAAAATTAGAGAAGAGAAAGATTTAGGGGAGAGACTTAGAGAATGCGGAGGAAAAGTGTGAGTGGTAGCATGTAAGAGGAAGAGAAAAGAGACCATGGAGGGGCGGCACGGTGGCACAATGGTTAGCACTGCCATCTCACAGTGCCAGGGACCCGAGTTCACCTCCAGCCTTGGGTAACTGTCTGTGTGGAGTTTGCATGTTCTCCCCGTGCCTGCGTAGTTTTCCTCCGGGTGCTTCGGTTTCCTCCCACACTCCAAAGACTTGCAGGTTAAGTGGATTGGCCATGCTAAATTCTCCCTTAGTGTCCAGAGATGTATAGGTTAGGGGGATTAGTGGGGTAAATATGTGGGGTTACAGGTATAGGGCCTGGGTGGGATGCTATGTTAGAGGGAGTCGGTGCAGACTCGATGGGCCAAATGGCTTCCTTCTGCACTGTACGGATTCTATGATTCTATAATTCTGTGAGCGACAGGGCGTATGTGAGTGAGTGAGGGACCTCCCTTGACAGTATGTGTGAAGCAGAATAGCAGTCACAATTAAATAATAATGAACAAGGATGCTGGTACAAGGATAAAAAGAGTAACAGTGTATGAGAGTGAACGAAAGGCAGTGCATGAAGAGGAGAGAATGTGAGGAAGGCAGGGGAAGCAGTGAGATTAGCAATCTGTAAGGGGGAATGCAATTGACAGTCTGTGAGAGAGTGGCAATGCAGAGGGAAAATAAAAAAGATTGTGATGTGTCACAACACAAGCCAATGCATGAAGGAGAGCCTGAGAGAGGGGAATGTGAAAATAGAGGGTGAGAGAAAGAGAAAGTGTACATGAGGCATGTGAGATGCAACTCACATAATAACAGGAAGAGGGGACTGGGCTTTTTCTTGTATTAAGCTGCTGTAAGTTTTGAGTTACACAATAGTAAACTACTACAGGTGCTGGAAATCTGAAATAAAAACATTTACAATTACATTTCTAGCTGCTCCAGGGTCTGACGAAAGGTTAGTAACCTGAAATTCTGGGCCTACCAAGACTGGCAGTACTCCTGCCAACACCATCTCCAGGAGCCCCAAGGGAACTGAGTCCCCAATTAGCAGCGGGAACCCTGCCTCTGGGACTCCCAACTCCTGAGGGGACATTTAATGGCTGCAATCCCTCCAAATAGTACTGAAATCTCAAACCCATGTATTGGTGGCCAATCAGAGACCAGCAGCTCTTCATAAACGCCAGCACCACTGGGAGTGATGGCTGCTGTTGATAATACACTTCGACTTTCACCTGGGATCTTCATTGGATCCCTGGAGAAAGGTAGGTGAAGGTGAGATGTGGGATGAAGGGAGGGGATCACCAATGAGAGAGGGTAGGTGGCTCGGAGGAAAGGGCAATGGGTTGACTCTCAGCAGGTACCACCTTTCCCAATGCTGAGTCTTTTCTATCAGGCACCAGTGAGAAACTTCACCCCTCCAGAAGGGTTTACTTCCTGTCTGGCAAGTCCCTGTCTGCCCCTGGTCGAGTAGCAGCTGTGGCGAGATGAGGCCCTCAAATGGACGTTATTTCCTCACTTAAAGGCTGCAATTGAAATCCGGCAGGAAGGCTGTCCACAAGCTTTCCCACCCCAGATTTAATCAGTGGAAGACAGGATGATGGCAGTGTTCCCACGCCACGCCCTCCCGCCTGATCAAACAGACCCTCCAGCCACGGAACTAGCCTCCATGGGAGCATTAAATTGCACCTGTTAACTCTGTTTCTCTCTCTACGGTTGCTCGCTGCCCTGCTGAGTATTTCCAGCATTTTCTAAATTCTGGATAATCCTGATCATGATGTCGGATGAGCAGTTGGAGAGTCTAACACCAGTTTTTAGTTTGCTGAAGGAACAATAGGCTGGCACTGGCTGTGATCCCGTGCTTTGGGATGGCGTTGCCAAGAATAGTGCGAAGGTGGTGAAGAGAGCAGGTCCCAGGAAGAACTTTGGAGTTTACAAGAGGTGTTTGGGTTTGAAATGCCGCAGTCACCCTCACCCCATTTCCATTTATTTTATTTCATTTCTTCTTTTCATCTTATTCATCCATTTTTATTACATTATATTCTAATTTTGATTTTTCCACTTCTACAAACTCATTCTCTGACCCCTCCCTCCCACTCCCTCTCCGCCCTCTCCTGACCCCACTAGGGCCAACTGCCACATTCCTCAGATTGTCCTTTGACACTCTGCACCTTTGTTCTGGGGAGGTGGATTTGAGACCAGGGAGAGATCAGCCATGATCTGATTGAATGGCGGGGCAGGTTCGAAGGGCTGAATTTGCCTTCTTCTGCTCTGAATTCCTATGTTCCTATGTTCCCCTGTATTTACACATTCTGATCTCTTAATGGACGTTCTGAGCACCATTCTCAGCCTTTATCATCACCATTTACATTCCATTTGTCTTTCTGTCTATCCCATTCCTATCAAATACAGCCCCCCTCAATCCCGCTCTCCATTGCATAAATCTTGTCCGATTTTCCTCGTCTTCAGCTCTGATGAAGGGTCATCCTGACAGGAAACACTAGCCCTATTTTCTCTCCACAGATGCTGTCAGACCTGCTGAGATTTTCCAGCATTTTCGGTTTTTGTTTCAGATTCCGGCATCTGCAGTATTTTGCCTTTATACTGCATGTCCTATCTGGCTTGCCCTAGTCAGGTGACCTCCCACCATGAGGGAATCTCTGTTGGCTGTCATCTTAAAATCAATTCAATAAAGACCTACAATGGGTAGGCACTACTGTCTAACATGTAACATGGTAGTGGAGTGGATTTAAAATAGAGTTTAAAATCCTAGAAATGCGAGAGAAACCTACCCTCAGGAAAGCGAAAGACAAGTAGAATTGTGGAGCCTGTAAAATATCACTTAGAGCACATGTATGGTAGAGCAGACCAGGAGATACGTTACGCTGAGAGACATCCCAAGCTGAAACAGCAGAGCATTGGCAGACAAAGGACAGGATGAAATTACTGTGGAGGACATCCCACAGAGGAAAAGAACAATTGCCTAGCATGGGGAAAGCAGTGTTTTAACTGCAAGAAGCAGAATCATTTCACTCACAAGTGCTTGGTGTGAAAAAAGCAAAACAAGCCGATACAGATGGCCACTGGAGAGATTTCAGCAGAAGAGTCAGATGAAGATCTATACACGCTGCAACAGGTTGGTTCAGTCAAGTGCATAGGTGAGAAATGGTTTGTGACTGATGAGCCAGAAGGAGAGCATCAAGAGAACAAGCAGTGTCAGATAGATGCTGGTGCATCGTGCAACATCATGACGTTCACAGACCTCTGCCGAGTGGCTCAACATGGCAATCCCACAATGAAACCCTCAAAAGTAAGGTTGAGGCTCTGTGGTGGCACGCTACACATACTGAGAGGATGGATTAGTCTGAGAGACCAATGCAATGGAAAGAAGGAAAATCATAGAATCCTACAGTTCAGAAGCAGGCTATTCGGCCTATCAAGTATGTACCGACCACAGTCCCACCCAGGCCCTATCCCCATAACCTCATGCATTTATCCTAGTTAATCCCCCGACACTAAGGGGCAACTTAGTATGGCCAATCTACCTAACCCGCACATCTTTGAACTGTTGGAGGAAACTGGAGCACCTGGAGGAAACCCACGCAGACACGGGGAGAATGTGCAAACTCCACACAGACAGTGACCCAAGCCGGGAATTGAACCCGGGTCCCTGGTGCTGTGAGGCAGCAGTGTTAACCACTGTGCCGCCATGCCACCCCAAAATATAGCATTCCAGATCATAGGTGAAACACAACGGCCTCTCATCTCCGTTGAAGTAAATCTGAAGCTTGGGTTGGTAACACTAAACGTGCCAACAAAGATTTATACCATGCCACCGAACCATTGACTGTCAAACAGATCCGAAAGGAGTACAGAGATGTTTAGGTCGTTTACCAGGAGAATGTCATCTAAAAGTAGATGAGATTGTAAAAGTAATTCAGCAACTGCCGAGATGAGTTCCAGTTGCTCTCAAGCAAAGCCTGAAAGACAAGATAGAAGAGCTGGAATACAAGGGAGTGATCAAAAAAGTCACAAACCCCACAGACTGGATGGCAGCAGCAAAACAACCTGGAAAGATAAGAGTGTGCTTGGACTCAAAGGTCTAAATAAAGCGCTGAAGAGATCTCACTACCCCATGCCAACCATAGAAGGATTTGGCCACAGCCTGCCAAGGCAAAGATGTTTACTGCCCTAGATACTAAGGATGGTTACTGGCAAGTGAAGCTGGATGAAAGCAGCAGCTTTCTAATTACATTCTGGATGCTCTTTGGGAGATTCTGATGATTACGCCTGCAGTTTGGCATCCCCTGAGCTCCAGAAGAGTATTAATATCAATAACGTGAGATGGTCGGTGCTCTTCCTGGAGTGGGAGCCATAGTGGATGATCCACTGGTCTATGGATGTGGGGACCCAATGGAAGAAGCCCTAGCTGATCATGATCCAAATTTAATATGACTGCTAGATAGAGCTGGCCAGATTCACCTGAAACTGAAAAAGAATTAATTGCAACGGGAGATGCCTGAAGTCAAGTACACAGGTCATTTATTGACAGCAAAAGATCTTCACCTGGATCCTGACAAGCTGTAGCAGCGGTGCAGCAACAAACAGACATGAAAGCAATGCAACGATTTGTCGGATTTGTGAACTATTTAGGTGCATTTGTTAGGTGCATTGGTCATGCCAAATTCTCCCTCAGTGTACCCGAACAGGCGCTGGAGTGTGGCGACCAGGGGATTTTCACAGCAACTTCATTGCAGTGTTAATGTAAGTCTACCTGTGACACTAATAAATAAACTTTAAACTATTTAGCACATTTTTTTGCCCAATTTGTCGTCAGAGTGTGAACCATTATGCAAGTTCACTGCCAAGGATATGCAGTGGAATTCAGGCACAGAACAAAATGCAGCATGCACTCAAATCAAACAATGAATGATGACAACGCCAGTGCTCAAATACTATGACAATGATGAGGCCACCTTGCAATGTGTCAGGCAGGTCTTGGAGCAACCCTAATGCAACAAGGACAACCAGTCGCGTTCAAAACCAGGACACTCACGCAAACTGAATAATGCTACGCTCAGCTCGAAAAAGAATGCCTGGCTATTGTCTTTGCTTGTGAGAATTTTCAACAACACTGGCTTGGGAGAGACAAACTAACAGTGGAGTCCGACCACAAGCCACTTCAAAGCATTTTTCTCAAACCGCTACTATCTGCTCCAAAGTGTCTGCAAAGAATGTTACTTTGTTTATAGAGATATAAATTTTCCAGTCCTGTCCACCGCAGCCGGGACAGAAACCTCAATGGACCATTTAAATGCCCATTGACCTCAGACGGGAATTTCCGGTCTCGGGGTAGTCACAAGTGGAAAATCCCGCCCATCATCTGGACCAGATGTACAAGCAAGTGAAACGAATGTACACCGCACACATGCTGCCGAGAGCAGGCGACCCCCATGAAGAAAGTTGAGTTGCTGCAACAGAAGGTGAATCTGTCAGCGAACACGAAACAAGAAGTTACCATGGGAGCACACATGCATACTTCCCCGATATTCCTTCCCGGTGGGCAGGCCCCGTGCAGTACTGAGGGAGTGCTGCACTTTTGCTGGTGCCACTTTTCAGATGAGATGTCAAACAAAGGTCCTATCTGCTCTCTCAGCTGAATATAAGATACGTCATGGCACTATTTTGAAAAGAACAGGGATATTCTCCTTGGTATCTTGGCCAGTGTTCATCCCTCAGCCGCCATCACCAAAAAGAAGGTTTTATTTGCTCATTATCGCACTGCTGTTTGCAGTTTAACAAATGAATAACCAGAGATGAACTGTATGGTTGTGTCAAATTATCATCAGAACTGAGCAATGAGCCATGGTGGTGCAATGGTTAGCATTGCTGCCTCACAGCACCAGGGACCCGGGTTCACTGCTGCCTCACAGCACCAGGGACCCGGGTTCACTGCTGCCTCACAGCACCAGGGACCCGGGTTCACTGCTGCCTCACAGCACCAGGGACCCGGGTTCACTGCTGCCTCACAGCACCAGGGACCCGGGTTCACTGCTGCCTCACAGCACCAGGGACCCGGGTTCACTGCTGCCTCACAGCACCAGGGACCCGGGTTCACTGCTGCCTCACAGCACCAGGGACCCGGGTTCACTGCTGCCTCACAGCACCAGGGACCCGGGTTCACTGCTGCCTCACAGCACCAGGGACCCGGGTTCACTGCTGCCTCACAGCACCAGGGACCCGGGTTCACTGCTGCCTCACAGCACCAGGGACCCGGGTTCACTGCTGCCTCACAGCACCAGGGACCCGGGTTCACTGCTGCCTCACAGCACCAGGGACCCGGGTTCACTGCTGCCTCACAGCACCAGGGACCCGGGTTCACTGCTGCCTCACAGCACCAGGGACCCGGGTTCACTGCTGCCTCACAGCACCAGGGACCCGGGTTCACTGCTGCCTCACAGCACCAGGGACCCGGGTTCAATTCCCAGCTTGGGTCACTGTCTGTGCGGAGTCTGCACATTCTCCCCGTTTTTGCGTGGGTTTCCTCTGGGTGCTCCGGTTTCCTCCCACAATCCAAAAAATGTGCTAGTCAGGTGCATTGGCCATGCTAAATTCTCCCTCAGTGTACCCGAACAGGCACCGGAGTGTGGCGTCTTGGATACTTTCACAGTAACTTCATTGCAGTATTAATGTAAGCCCACTTGTGACTAATAAATTAACTTTAAGTTTCCTAATCTAATGTCTCTTTTTAAATACACTTAAATAAATTATGTTCTTTTAATGCATCACAATAGGATAGACACTCATATCTAAAATACAATCTGTGTGTTCGTCAGCAACTCTGAATAGATCAAAGTCTCCAAAAACCCATTCTGTAGTTCACACACATTTTTACACACATCCTCCTCCCACACAGGTTTAAGAAGAACTGTGCAGACCTAAACAAGTGCAGAGTTTAGATCACATCATCTGTGTAAAAAGCACCAAATTAATATAATCTTATTATTTTACATCAGCACAGGCTGTGAGATTGAGTCATGGTCAGGTAAAGGGGGCCACAAGAGGGTAGTAAAGTGGCAATCTTATCTTAAAGTTAAAGTTTTTTTTATTAGTCACAAATAAGGCTTACATTAACATTGCAATGAAGTTATTGTGAAATTCCCCTAGTCGCCACAGTCCGGCGCCTGTTCGGGTCAATGCACCTAACCAGCATGTCTTTCAGACTGTGGGAGGAAACCGGAGCACCCGGAAGAAACCGGAGCACCCGGAAGAAACAGACACGGGGAGAACGTGCAGACTCCACACAGACAGTGACCCAAGCCAGGAATCGAACCCTAGGTCCCTGGCGCTGTGAAGCAGCCGTGCTAACCACTGTGCTACTGTGCCGCCCTACAGATCATAATCTTGAATCAGATTGTGCAGCATGTCCTTGGGGCAACATGTGGAGAAGTTCTTTCAGAGTACAAAGTTGCTGAGTGATGGTCTGTTATTAAAGGAAAATCTTAATTACAGAACTCCTGCTACAATCTTCCAGCACGTGGCTCCTTTCTGAACATGCCATCCTGTTCCTCTTTTTCTGAATCTAACTACATGGTCGCTCCTCTTCAGTTGGGTACGTTGAATGGAGTGTGATGGTGCTGATTAAATAGAATTTGACCGGAATGTAGAGCATTGTCACGACTGATGTTAATTCCGATAATAGTACATGGTGAAGGAATAAGTCTGAAGCTTGTCTTTTACCTCAAACTCGCCTCATCTTGTCTTGTCTTGTCATGACTCAACTCAGTTGTTATAATTCAGGTCAGAAACTCCAAAGTGTTTTATGGAGCCCACCAGGATCATACGTTTTGCACCTTGAATTTGCCTGGGATAAGCATGATATGTTTCACCTCGGGTATGATTCAAATGACCCACTGGGAGCTTTTATCAAACAAAGTTTATTTAAGAATATAGTTAACATGTGTGGAAAGAAAATTAGCAATAACTTTTATCAATTACAAACAAAAACATATAACACTTAACAAAGATATCTAAGAAGTTCTAATCAAACAAAACATCCCATAAGCAAAAAAACCCTTTTCACACATTTAACACAGCAAAGTCTAATGCTCACATGATACAGGAACTGAGTCCTTTGGTTGGGAGAACTGAAACCCTGACTTCACAGCTTCTAACTTCTGGCAGTCTTCTGGGTATCCTCAGAACAGTGTGAAGTCAGAACAGCTTCCCAGAACATCAGGGAGAGACTCTGGACAAGCCACCAACAGCAGATTCTCTAAAAGAACAAAGAACAAAGAAAATTACAGCGCAGGAACAGGCCCTTCGGCCCTCCAAGCCTGCACCGACCATGCTGCCCAACTTAACTAAAACCCCCTACCCTTCCGGGGACCATATCCCTCTATTCCCATCCTATTCATGTATTTGTCAAGATGCCCCTTAAAAGTCACTACCGTATCTACATAAGAACATAAGAAATAGGAGCAGGAGTAGGCCATCTAGCCCCTCGAGCCTGCCCCACCATTCAATAAGATCATGGCTGATCTGACGTGGATCAGTACCACTTACCCGCCTGATCCCCATAACCCTTAATTCCCTTACCGCTCAGGAATCCATCCATCCGCGCTTTAAACATATTCAGCGAGGTAGCCTCCACCACCTCAGTGGGCAGAGAATTCCAGAGATTCACCACCCTCTGGGAGAAGAAGTTCCTCCTCAACTCTGTCTTAAACCGACCCCCCTTTATTTTGAGGCTGTGTCCTCTAGTTTTAACTTCCTTACTAAGTGGAAAGAATCTCTCCGCCTCCACCCTATCCAGCCCCCGCATTATCTTATAAGTCTCCATCAGATCCCCCCTCATCCTTCTAAACTCCAACGAGTACAAACCCAATCTCCTCAGCCTCTCCTCATAATCCAAACCCCTCATCTCCGGTATCAACCTGGTGAACCTTCTCTGCACTCCCTCCAATGCCAATATATCCTTCCTCATATAAGGGGACCAATACTGCACACAGTATTCCAGCTGCGGCCTCACCAATGCCCTGTACAGGTGCATCAAGACATCCCTGCTTTTATATTCTATCCCCCTCGCAATATAGGCCAACATCCCATTTGCCTTCTTGATCACCTGTTGTACCTGCAGACTGGGCTTTTGCGTCTCATGCACAAGGACCCCCAGGTCCCTTTGCACGGTAGCATGTTTTAATTTGTTTCCATTGAGATAGTAATCCCATTTGTTATTATTTCCTCCAAAGTGTATAACCTCGCATTTATCAACGTTATACTCCATTTGCCATATCCTCGCCCACTCACTCAGCCTGTCCAAATCTCTCTGCAGATCTTCTCCGTCCTCCACACGATTCACTTTTCCACTTATCTTTGTGTCGTCTGCAAACTTCGTTACCCTACACTCCGTCCCCTCCTCCAGATCATCTATATAAATGGTAAACAGTTGCGGCCCGAGTACCGATCCCTGCGGCACGCCACTAGTTACCTTCCTCCAACCGGAAAAACACCCATTTATTCCGACTCTTTGCTTCCTGTCGGATAGCCAGTCCCCAATCCACTTTAACACACTACCCCCAACTCCGTGTGCCCTAATCTTCTTCAGCAGCCTTTTATGGGGCACCTTATCAAACGCCTTTTGGAAATCCAAAAACACCGCATCCACCGGTACTCCTCCATCAACCGCCCTCGTCACATCTTCATAAAAATCCAACATGTTCGTCAAGCACGACTTTCCCCTCATGAATCCATGCTGCGTCTGATTGATCGAACCATTTCTATCCAGATGCCCTGCTATCTCCTCTTTAATAATGGATTCCAGCATTTTCCCTACTACAGACGTTAAGCTGACCGGCCTATAGTTACCCGCCTTTTGTCTCCTTCCTTTTTTAAACTGCTTCCATTATCTCCCCCGGCAACGAGTTCCAGGCACCCACTACTCTCTGTGTAAAAAATCTGCCTCGTACATCTCCTTTAAACCTTGCCCCTCGCATCTTAAACCTTTTCCCCCTAGTAATTGACTCGTCCACCCTGGGAAAAAGCTTCTGACTATCCACTCTCATAATCTTGTAGACTTCTATTAGGTCGCCCCTCAACCTCCTTCGTTCCAATGAGAACAAACCAAGTTTCTCCAACCTCTCCTCATAGCTAATGCGCTCCATACCAGGCAACATCCTGGTAAATCTTTTCTGTAGCCTCTCCAAAGCCTCCACATCCTTCTGGTAGTGTGGCGACCAGAATTGAACACTATATTCCAGATGTGGCCTAACTAAGGTCCTATAAAGCTGCAACATGACTTGCCAATTTTTAAACTCAATGCCCCAGCCGATGAAGGCAAGCATGCCGTATTCCATCTTGACTACCCTCTCCACCTGCGTTGCCACTTTCAGTGACCTGTGTACCTGTACACCCAGATCTCTTTGCCTATCAATACTCGTAAGGGTTCTGCCATTTACTGTGTATTTCCTATCTGTATTAGACCTTCCAAAATGCATTACCTCACATGCATTCCTCTACTCTAGGAAGGCAAGAAATCCTGCTTTCAGCTAATCAGCAGAATTTCCAAAACCAAGGAGAGAGAGAAAGAGAGACACTGCTTTCAGTCTGATGTCCATCCCCTTCTAAACCCCAACTGCAGGCAAACAGAAAATGAAACCTTAAATCCACCAGGAATACATGACCTTCCTCCTAACAATGCAGGGTTGAATAACAACCAGAGTAAAAATAAATAAACCTCACTTAAACCACTGAAGGAGCAATAAAGGGACTTCTATAGACAACTCAGCAACAGTGAGAGCTGCAGAGAACATGATTTTTAAAAAACTCTTAAAGGTACGCTAACGTCACAATGCCCCCACACCCAACTGTTCCACCTGTGTCCATCTATACTCTTTTAGAGGCTGAGCCAATGATTATCGCCTGTCTTTAACAATGCAATTGGCTTCAAAACATAATTGCCAAAGGATGCGATAGGGCAGCACGGTGACATAGTGGTTCGTACTGCTGTCTCACAGCGCCAGTGACCTGGTTCAATCCTGGGCTTGGGTCAGTGTCTGTATCGGCTTTGCACATTCTCCCTGTATCTGCGTGGGTTTCCTCCAGGTGCTCTGATTTCCTTCCACAGTCCAAAGGTGTGCGGGTTATGTTGATTGGCCTTGCTACATTAACCCTAAAGTGTCAGGGGGATTCACAGGATAAATATGAGAGGTTACGGAAATAGGGCCTGGGTGGGATTGTGGTCAGTGCAGACTTGATGGGCTGAATGGCCTTCTTCTGCACTGTAGATTCAATGATTCTATGATCATTGACAACCAAGAAGCCAAACTTCTTGATTCCTAGAGTGTGTTCAATCGAACCTGGGGCGTTGGCCATGAACCTTATCATATCTGTGCTTTGCTCTGGCAGTTGTGACGAATGGTGAAAGTTCTGGATCATGTCCTGCTGTCACCTCTTTTCCACTGGGAGAGTGATAAGTTTTTCCCCTTGGTGGCAAGGCCTCTGGCAATGCTTGCTTACAAACCTTTGCCTTACACTAGAATAGTCTGCTGACTGACTGCTGCTGGATGTCCACTGGGGTGACTGAGATAACTCCTGCTGCATAGAAGCTTACTAGAATAAGAGTTCTTCACAGCTACAGGCTGTGAAGTTGTCTGTAGGAGGGGGCATAGCTCAACTGCTACCCCTGCAATGAAGCAGAAGTGGGAGAGATAGATCACTTGTAACACATGCGAGCGCAGGTTCCTGGGTGATAATGGCAGCAAACCTATCCACTCAGGAATCATTGGTTCTCCTGTGCAATTCATGCTACACTAGAGGGGTTCTTATCCTCCTCATTTTGATAGCGGCAACCTGCCACTACAGTGAGAATTAACCAGACTCCTTAAGGTTGCGGCTTAGCCAAATGAAGATTCAGGCAAAAGGACAGCAAATGTTGAGAAAATATACACAATGCCTAATTCATACGTATCACTGCTAACATGCTGGAGCTCTGATTTCCCCTCTCCCTTGTGCATGAAGGGTTTAGATGTCCCAATTGTGAATACATAGCACACATATTGTTAGGATTTGACTTAATCTTATATGATTTAGGTTTTTGCTTTCTTTTTAATTATAGCTGGCTGATGGATTTGTTCTGGAGATATAAATAATGAAATGGTGAAAGGTATTCTCTCCCAGGGCGTTTTAGGGAATAATTTAGCTAACAGTGTGTTTTAACTTCTGTTAAAGGTGCAGGATTTGATTTGCTTTGATTTGATTTATTATTGTCACATGTATTAACGTACAGTGAAAAGTATTGTTTCTTGCGCGCTATACAGACAAAGCATACCGTTCATAGAGAAGGAAAGGAGAGGGTGTAGAATGTAGTGTTACAGTCATAGCTAGGGTGTAGAGAAAGATCAACTTAATACAAGGTCCATTCAAAAGTCTGACAGCAGCAGGGAAGAAGCTATTCTTGATTGATTGGTACGTGACCTCAGACTTTTGTGTCTTTTTCCCAACGGAAGAAGGTGGAAGAGAGAATGTCCGGGGTGCGTGGGGTCCTTAATTATGCTGGCTACTGTGCTGAGGCAGCGGGAAGTGTAGACAGAGTCAATGGATGGGAGGCTGGTTTGCGTGATGGATGTATAAACTGTGCATGTTGACTTACATTTGTGGCCATTTTGTGAAATGGGATGGCCAAGACCATTTTGAGAAAAGAAGTAGAACAAACGAGCTTGTTAATTCCATAAAATTAACATCTGGTGTTTTGAAGGAACTACAGATATCTCACTTCTTGAGATCTTGTTCACTGTAACATTTGTCATGCCATAATGAATCGGCAATGATGGGGCCAGGTTTTCACCGCTGAGGTGGTTAACTTGAGTCAGGACCTGCCCTGGAAAGAAAGCTCTGAATATCATGATCTGCACTCCAGGAGGCCAGTGCGAGTTTGCGTTGTGCCTGCCAATCCCAGAAGCAGAGAGTAGGCAGCCACGGGGCAGGCACATGTCAAGGCAGGCTGGTAGAAGGCCTGCCTTGGTTCTCTGGGGCTGCATCCCAGTTGTGTTATATGCTTTTAGGCCCTCCAGCCCTCACCACTCACACTGGCTCAACTCCCAGCCCTTTCCCGTGGCCCCTTGAACCCTCCATGCAAACCCATACCTGCACCCACCCCATGGCCCTTTATACCCCATGCCAACTCATGCAAACTCATGCCACCACCCACCCATGTGACCCTTTATACTCCCATGCCAACACATGCCAATACACCCAGTATCCACTCTGAACACATCGCAAGAGTCATGTGGAGATGAAATAAGTTCTAGAACTTGAATGCTGATACATGTGAGTCTGTATTTGATAGTAGAAAGCAACTCCCATTCACTAAAACCCATTTAAATTATTTTTAAAAAATCTCAAATATTTAATCTTTTGTAAAAACAGACTTCTATTCATACCTCACACCAAGGACAGACACTTCTTTTTAACCTGTCAATCAAACTGTGCACTCAGAGATAATTGTAGCTTTTGGAATTCCACAAAGCATTTATGAAGGGCTGTTAGGGAAATGTCAACAAATAACTATTAAAACTGCTCAAATAGATGTTAAACCAACTGGCCTGCTAATCAAAGAAACGCAGCAGAGTTTTTTTTAAACTCTGACTGACACCTGCAGCCTGTTTTCTTTTCATTTGTAAAGGGCTAGGGATTTAAATAACTTCAGATCATGACAATTAAACAGACCTTATCCACTTTCTACGTATGTTTGTGACTCCGACACTGAGGGTTAAGGCACTTGCAATAGTCAAATGGAGTCTGTTTGAATTCAGCACTGGGTTCAAATGTCCTTTTTAAGCTTGAGTTTCCCTCATGTGTGAATCACGCCCTTCCCCCTTTCCCTTGCATCTCAGGATGCAGCCACAATGGACCGAAGGGCCTTTTCTGTACTGTAGTATTCTATGATTCTGTGAATGTGGTTGACTCTTAAGGGTGCCGGAGCGTGGCGACTTCTTGCAAGCTGTGACCAGCCTACCCTCTAATTCTATCGTTTACTCTCGTTCTATGCTTCTAAAACTTTATTCTAACTCTTTCAAACTCTCCAACAATGCTACTATGTTCTGCACTCCTTTCCTTCTCTATGTATGGTATGCTTTGTCTGTTTAGTGCGCAAGAAATAATACTTTTTACTGTATACTACTACATGTGACAATAATAAATCAAATCAAATCAAATCAATAAATGCTAGCCAAGCCATCGATGCCCACAATATACTGCTGGATTTGATGCTATGTGCCCAAAGTGTGCTGCACTTGTCAAGGCCTCATTTGATGTTCTGGACCATTAACATGACTCACATGTACCCCTGCTGCTGCCCCACCCATGGATAGGGTTTGTACGAGGGAATAGGACCCTCGCCGTATGTCTGAGAGAGGCCTGCAATCTGGTCCTGGTGATTGATATTGAGAGAGCAGAGGTCAGAAAGAGTTAAGGCTT
The DNA here is from genome assembly GCF_964213995.1 of Mustelus asterias. Lineage (NCBI taxonomy): Eukaryota > Metazoa > Chordata > Chondrichthyes > Carcharhiniformes > Triakidae > Mustelus > Mustelus asterias. The sequence goes on from NC_135826.1 coordinate 26,017,907, forward strand.
GGAGGTCTTGTAAGGATACATTAAAGTCCACTTGTAATTATTCATTTTGACTTGCTTCTGGAGCCTCCCCAGACCGGTTGATTGTAGGTCCAAGCTCCAAACAAGCCCACCACCAGCTTTGGGTGACACGGAAAATGGGACCCTTCAAAATGTGAATCCCATGTGCGTAAGCAGAGGTAGTTGAAGGGCAAGAGATAAAGGTTGTTGTTGTGTTGCTAACAATGGTACAAAAGCACCAATCACTCATGCTGCCCTTCTGCTTTCATGCTGGCTTAGCACTGCCGCCTCACAGCTCCAGAGACCTGGGTTCAAATCCGGCCTTGGGTGACTGTCCCTGCGGAGTTTGCACGTTCTCCCCATGTCTGCGTGGGTTTCCACCGGGTGCTCCGGCTTCCTCCCGCATTCCGAAAGGTGTGCTGGTTAAGTGCATCGGCCATACTAAATTCTCCCTCAGTTTATCCGAACAGGCACCAGAGTGTGGCGACTAGGGGATTTTCACAGTAACTTAATTGCAGTGTTAATGTAAGCCTACTTGTGACACCAATAAATAAATAAACTTTAAAACTTATTCCTCTACATCTCGCGGTCCTGTACGTGATCCTTTTCAGTTGCTTGTCAGATCCTCCCATTTTCAGCTTTGATGAACGTTACCAGGTAAGAATACACAAATTAGTTTCCTCGTGTGTGAACAAAGGAAACACCAGCCCTCTTTGTAAGCAGCTGTTGTCCTTTGAGGTTCTAGCTCTTCCACCATCACCTTTGAAACTCTGCTGGTTCTGCAACTGTCCATGGCTCACAACCCTGAACACTGGACCATTAGCCTGAGGCAACTCACTAAAGAACAGGGATAACCATCCCCTGAGGCCTCAAAAGGCCCTGCAATCCTAACATCCATGGAATGCCCCCCAAGAAATCAGGTGGTTACCCATTCATTGCTCCACATAAGTTTAATAATAAAATGTTAAGTGAATCACAATAATTCCCAGAGCGGCATGATGGCACAGTGGTTAGCACGGCTGCCTCACAGCGCCAGGGACCCGGGTTCAATTCCCGGCTTGGGTGACTGTCTGTGTGGAGTTTGTGTAGGTTTCCTCTGGGTGCTCCGGTTTTGTCCCACAGTCCAAAGATATATGGGTTAGGTGGATTGGCCATTCTAAATTGCCCCTTAGAGTCAGGGGGATTGGTAGGGTAAATATGTGAGGTTGCGGGGATAGGGCCTGGGTGGGATTGTTGTTGGTGCAGGCTCGATGGGCCGAATGGCCTCTTTCTGCACTGTAGGGATTCTATTCTAATTCCCTTTGAAACAATTGCATTTTTATTGAACATTATAATGAACAGGAAAGCAGGAAGATAATGCTTTGTGTAGCCCATTGTTTTCTGCATGACAGCCACAGCAGATTGGCTTATTTAATTTAACTTCCCTCCTCCCTCCCACACTTTACAAGTTGCTTTGATCCAGTGTCCCAGTCACTTAGTAACTAGGCATATATGCTGACTTCACATTCCTCTTCTCCAGAGCAATAACTCACCCGCAAACTAATTGCAGGCCGGATATAGCAGTTCACTCCATTTGGTCATAGGTGGGTGTTTTGTTTTGGGGCAAGAGAGGAACCTGTTTACTTTTGTGCGTGGGCCTGAGAAACATTAATGAAATGCACCGTGCTCTGACCACAGAGTTTGTGCAGCAAGCTATTTCATTTTTGCAGTAGTGCAAAACCGAAAGGTGTTAGTCTTTGGTTCTGTGGGTGCAGTCTCAGATCTGAGCCAGGGTTGCGGGTTCAAAACGAAAAAGAAAGGTGTGCCATTTGTTAAGAAGATGTTTATTTTTTAAGATACAATTTCTAATGCCATTTTTTTTTTCTGGTTGTATTTTAATAAACTGTAATTTCATTAGGAAAATGGAGAGATTGCCAGCCAGCCAAATATACAACTTGCATTCCACCCCAAGCGGGAGGGAAAGGGACAGTCTCTCAAACCCCAACCCCCACCCCAGGGAGTGTTAAAGACCCCACTTCCTGTTGACTTTTGCACTGTTACTCTTCAAATATTTCTGAAATGAAACATCCAGAAATGCATTTACCTGTTCTACAACACAATGACTACTGCAGACATGGTGATCATATTCCTCTGGAATATACAGCTGCCATGGCTTTTTAAGAAGTGGTTTACCAAGTCAGAGCAGAGATCAGAAGGATTTCCCGAAAAGCTGCAAGAAACATGCCCCCCTCTCTGTCAGACTAGTTATGCACAGATATTATACAGTATATTATATAGATATTATATAGATATTATATAGTAACCATCTAAGAAGAGAATTCTACTGCAGACCAAGATCTTTTGGGGGTAAAAATGTACAGCTATCCCCAAGAAGACAACTGAACAAAATGGCTGCAAGGTGGAATCAAGACCAGCCAAAAGACAGTTCAGCATATATTCCTTTGATTATTTGTTTTCTTAACACAATGTCAAAACATGTTTGTGTCTGCCCTTGTATTCTACTATTTGCACTTGTGTGTATGCATGCGTGGAGGGTTGGGGAGCAGGCAAAGTGTATGACTTATGAATGAGGGTTACAATTTATCTATGTTTAAAAAGTTTGTGAAGTAGGGTCAGTAAATTTATCTTGTTCTTTGCTTTAAACTCAGGAAACCTGCCTGATTCATTCATTATAATCTGAAAGTGTGCATAGTGAAACTCCTGCAGTATTGGCAAAGTACATCTTCAGGAACATTCACAACTAAACCCTGTTTCAGTCAGACCTGGAGTGGTAAATTAGAGAAATCAATTTTTTACCCCTCTTGACATGGCCTTAATAATTTATATAGTACCTTTCAACACCTGCAGCACATCCCAAAGTGTTTTACAGCCAAGAAAGTTCTTTTGAGGTACAATCTGCGTTGCCCCACTCCTTTTGAGATATTAGCACATAATTCCAGGCTGACATTTCAGTTCAATACTTCCTTTAATTCATTTGTGGGACATGGGTGTCGTTGGCTGAACAGCATTTATTGCCCATCCCTAGTTGCCCTTGAGAACGTGGTGGTGAGCTGCCTTCTTGAAAAACTGTAGTCCACGTGCTGTGGGTTGACCCACAATGCCATTCGGGAGGGGATTTCCAGGATTTTGACCCAGTGACTGTGAAGGAACGGCGATATATTTCCACGTCAGAATGGTGAGTGGCTTGGAGGGCAACTTGCATGTATCTGCTGCCCTTATCCTTCTAGATGGAAGTGGTCGTGGGTTTGGAAGATGCTGTCTAAGGATCTTTGGTGAATTGCTGCAGTGCATCTTGTAGATAGTACACACTGCTGCTACTGAGCGTCGTTGGTGGAGGGAGTGGATGTTTGTGGATGCGGTGCCAATCAAATGGACGGCTTTGCCCACAATGGTAGGATCTGCTAAGACGGATAATGAGAATGCTGGGCGGAGAGGTGGCAGATGGAGTTTAATCCGGATAAATGCGAAGTGATGCATTTTGGAAGAAATAATGTAGGGAGGAGTTATACAATAAATGGCAGAGTCATCAGGAGTATAGAAACACAGAGGGACCTAGGTGTGCAAGTGCACAAATCCTTGAAGGTGGCAACACAGGTGGAGAAGGTGGTGAAGAAGGCATATGGTATGCTTGCCTTTATAGGACAGGGTGTAGAGTATAAAAGCTGGAGTCTGATGATGCAGCTGTATAGAACGCTGGTTAGGCCACATTTGGAGTACTGCATCCAGTTCTGGTCGCCGCACTACCAGAAGGACGTGGAAGCGTTAGAGAGAGTGCAGAGAAGGTTTACCAGGATGTTGCCTGGTATGGAGGGTCTTAGCTATGAGGAGAGATTGGGTAAACTGGGGTTGTTCTCCCTGGAAAGACAGAGAATGAGGGAAGATCTAATAGAGGTGTACAAGATTATGAAGGGGATAGATAGGGTGAACAGTGGGAAGCTTTTTCCCAGGTCGGAGGTGACGATCACGAGGGGTCACGGGCTCAAGGTGAGAGGGGCGAAGTATAACTCAGATATCAGAGGGACGTTTTTTACACAGAGGGTGGTGGGGGCCTGGAATGCGCTGCCAAGTAGGGTGGTGGAGGCAGGCACGCTGACATCGTTTAAGACTTACCTGGATAGTCACATGAGCAGCCTGGGAATGGAGGGATACAAACGATTGGTCTAGTTGGACCAAGGAGCGGCACAGGCTTGGAGGGCCGAAGGGCCTGTTTCCTGTGCTGTACTGTTCTTTGTTCTTTGTTCTTTGACCTGAAGAGTAAGTCACTGCATTGAACTTACAGGAAAAGTCCATGATTGGTGAAAACCTGAGAAAACCAAACACATTGTAACGTGCATGCAAGATGAGGTAGGGGATAGAAAGATTGAGGCACAAATCTGGGGACGAAAGGGTTGGCGTATGAGGAGAGATTAAACAGTTTGGGCTTGTACCCGCTGGAGTTTAGAAGGATGAGAGGGGATCTGATCGAGGTATATAAAATTTTTAAAGGGATTGATAAAGTAAATGTAGACCAAATGTTTCCTCTTATGGGGAAATCCCAAACAAGAGGTCACAGGTATAGGCTGAGAGGCGGTAGATTTAAAACTGAGATGAGGAGGAACTACTTCTCGCAGAGGGTGGTGAATTTGTGGAACTCGCTGCCCCATAGCGCGGTGGAGTCTGAATCATAGAAAATCATAGAACCCCTACAGTGCAGAAGGAGGCCATTCGGCCCATCGAGTCTGCACCGACCACAATCCCACCCAGGCCCTACCCCCACATATTTACCCGCTAATCCCTCTAACCTATGCATCTCAGGGGCAATTTTAACCTGGCCAATCAACCTAACCCGCACATCTTTGGACTCGTTGAATCGTTGAATGGTTTCAAGAAAGAGATAGATATATTTCTAATGATAAAGGGATCTGGGGAACAGGTGGGGAGATGGATTTGAGGCCACGGAGAGATCAGCCATGAATGGCGGAGCAGGCTCAAAGGACTGAATTTGCCTAATCCTGCTCCTCATTCCTATGTTCCTATGACAGTTCTCCAAAAATACCATTGGCTGACAAATTCATGATCTTGCTGCTGACATTGAGAGTCAGTTAGTTTCTCATCTTAGATTTTGCGAAGCATATTCATTGCAACTAGCTGAGTCCACTGACACGTCAGGGACTTGCAGTATTGTTTGTGTTTGCACGCTACATCTTCAGTGATGTCATTGAGGAGGACTTGCTGCTTTGTGACCCTCGACAGAGCAACACCATCGGGGAAGAAATATTCAACAGCATCAACAACTTCATGGAAAGACACAGGATTAGTCGGGAGAAGTGTGTTGACGCAGGCACTAATGGTGCCAGAGAAATGGTCAGGAAGACAGCAGGTATTGTAGCGTGGATCAAAGCTGTAGCACCGTGTTGCATGAGCAATCACTGTGTCCTCCACAGACATGTACTCATCGTTAAGAAGATACCTGCACCTCTAAAAAATGCACTGGATGGAGCAGTGCAAATTATCAACAGCGTTCAAGCTCGTCCACTGATATCGAGACTGTTTAAAATTCTGTGCAATGAAGTGGGCAGTGAGCTCACACGTACAGAGGTGAGGGAGCTGTTGTGAGGCAAAGTGCTTGAGAGACCTTTTGAGTTTCATCGTTGTACCACAATTTTATCTCCTCACCTGCCCAAGGCTTGTAAGACCCCGCCCGAGGCAAACAGAGAAGGTCGTTCCGTGAGCCCCGCCCGCCTCGCAATCAGGGCGGGCGTGTCGGTAAAATTCCGGCCTTGGCGTTTCGTATAGATCAGAAATGTTAATTTTCAGAGTTGTTGACAAGTACTGCATGGCTTCTTAAACTTGCGTACCTTGCAGATAATTTTACAAAGCTAAATGAAATGAACATGTCACTACAAGGCAAGGATATTACTGTCTTCACTGCAAGAGGGAAGATTTCATTGCTGATAAGGAAATTGTGCTTCTGGGCTGAGTGCATAGAAAATAAGACCTTCTCTTGCTTTCCCATGCTGACTGACTCCCTCACTGAAGTTAATTCCACTCCTGAGACAGATATTTCCAGTGAGATTAGACAGCATCTTTGCCGGAATACTTCCCTTCATCAGATGAGCATAAGATTTGGGTTCACAACCCATTAGCGCTGACAGCCAGGCCAGGTGACTTATCAGTGCCTGATTGACATAACTTCTAACCCCACACTCAAACAGGGCATCAATGTGCTAATGTCGATTGTTCGAACAGTCTAATGCAGAGGTATCCTAAAGTTTAAAGTTTATTTATTAGTGTCCCAAGTAGGCTTACATTAACACTGCAATGAAGTCACTGTGAAAATCCCCCAGTCGCCACACTCCAGCACCTGTTCGGGTACACTGAGGGAGAATTTAGCACGGCCAATGCACCTAACCAGCACGTCTTTCGGACTGTGGGAGGAAACTGGAGCACCCGGAGGAAACCCATGCAGACACGGGGAGAACGTACAGACTCCGCACAGACAGTGACCCAAGCCAGGGATCGAACCTGGGTCCCTGGCGCCGTGAGGCAGCAGTGCTAACCACCGTGCCACCGTGCCGCCCCAAGAGAGCAGTTCGTGAGCTCCTTCCTTGTGCCTCGATATTTTTGTGTGAAAGTGGTTTCTCTTGATCCTCAGCTGCAAAAGTTAAAAACAGGAGCAGGCTGAATGCCACAGCTGAAATGAGAACCCAGCTCTCCAACCTCACCCCCGACATCAAGCAAAGGAGGGAACATCACTCCTCACGTTGAAAGCGACAGGAAGATCAGACTTCAGTTCTTTCTTGAATAAAATCATCATGTTTTGTTGGTAATATATGCCTAGATAAAGCTAGAAATGGCTTTGAATCATAGAAACCCTACAGTGCAGAAGGAGGCCATTCAACCCATCGAGTCTGTACCGACAACAATCCCACCCAGGCCCTATCCCAGTCACCCCACATATTTACTCCGCTAATCCCTCTAACCTACGCAGCCCGGGACACTAAGGGGCAATTTAGCATGGTGAATCAACCTAACCCGCACATCTTTGGACTGTGGGAGGAAACCAGAGCACCCGGAGGAAACCCATGCAGACACAGGGGGAACGTGCCACCTCCACACAGAGGCCAGAATTGAACCCGGGTCCCTGGCGCCATGAGGCAGCAATGCTTGCCACCATGCCACTCCAAACTTGTTGACATTTGGTTTCTACATTCGCACCTATTTCTCGGCAGAAAAGGAGGTCGGCATTATGAGAATGTTTGGGGATCCCCGATGCTTTTGGGAACTCACTGGGGGTTCTGCAGCTCAAAAGGTTTGGCAAATCTTGGTCTAAGCAAATTATTCTTTTTAAGGCTTTTGTTAAAGTTTCTTAGTAGCATGAAATGAGGTTTCATAGAACATAGAACATAGAACAGTACAGCACAGAACAGGCCCTTCGGCCCACGATGTTGTGCCGAGCTTTATCTGAAACCAAGATCAAGCTATCCCACTCACTATCATCCTGGTGTGCTCCATGTGCCTATCCAATAACCGCTTAAATGTTCCTAAAGTGTCTGACTCCACTATCACTGCAGGCAGTCCATTCCACACCCCAACTACTCTCTGCGTAAAGAACCTACCTCTGATATTGTGGTGAACCATCGTTGGTTCCCACTGGATAGTGCTGAGCCAGGGGCTGGCCAGGACTACAAGGATGTACATATGTTACTGTTGGACTGTGCTATTGTTGCTGTTGGGTTAGGGTGGGGTTGTTACACCTTTGTATGATACTGTTGTGGCACATCCTAGTCGGGCTCCGCCTCCTGGGAGAGGTATAAGAGTCCCTGCTCTGGCCGGGACCCCTTCAGTCTGGGATAGTGTACATAAGTTCTGATAGCTTCATTAATAGTAAATAAAAGCCTTCATTTACTGAGCTTCGAGCCTCGTGTCTAAATTGATGTGCATCAGATATCCTTCCTATATCTCCCACCATGAACCCTATAGTTATGCCACCTTGTAATAGCTCCATCCACCCGAGGAAAGGTTTCCTTTTCTATTGGCTATCTCAGTGTCCTGGGACTGCACATAATAGACTGGGAAAGCTCATTGTGATAGTTCCATATTTAGAATCCTGCTTATAAGGAATAAAATTAAAGTGTTCATTTCCTGGCAGGAAATGCCTCAAGCAGAAGGATTAAACCCCGCCATTTGCATTCTGTGAAGAATTTTTTGACGTATTGGAACCAATTTTTCAGTTCCTGCATCTGGACTCAACAGAAGAGGGAAACAGGTTCCCAAAAACTTTGCTGAAAGTCTTTGTTTATCTAAATTTGTGTGTGTAAATTTTAGTAGGTCCCTGACATTGCCAAAATCCTTTCTAATCAGTTCTCCTCTCTGTGCTGCATCCTACCTGGCCAGGTGATAGGACATGAAATCCAGCCCCAAACATTGTTATGGAGCAATTTCAACAACTCGTGTATATGTGGGGAAGGGGCGGGCGGCTCAGTGTTAGCATCTTATACTGCTCCAATCCCATGCTCCTCTTTTCATTGTCAAAAGTGAACTCACACTTGAAGTTGTCTTCCTGTAATCATACAATCCCTACAGTACAGACGGAGGCCATTCGACCCATTGAGGCTGTACTGACCACATCCCACCCAGGCCCTATTCCCATAGCTCCACACATTTACCCTGCTAATCCCCTTGACACTAAGGGGCAATTTAACATGGCTAATCAACCTAACCCGCACATCTTTGGACTGTGGGAGGAAACCGGAGCACCCGGAGGAAACCAACACGGACACAGGGAGAAAGTGCAAACTCTACACAGACAGTGACCCAAGGCTGAATTGAACTTGAGTGCTAATCACCGTGCTGCCCGTAATCCAGTGGCTTTGACAGCTTTCGACTAGACTGAATCAAGAAGTAATAAGATAGGCTTTATCTGCAGGAAAATAGAAAATGGTATTCAATCATTGACCAGTTGGTTTAGAGAAGGGATTGTAGAGGTCCCTGCTCAGGGGAAATTTATTAGATTTCCCATTTTTATATCATATTTTCTAACCATTTGTAGCTCCTGTCAAGTGCAAATATGAATATCAAATGTAAGTCAAAGTAAGTTGAAATCCTTACAAAGGAAAGGTGAGGGGGTAACATACATGTATGCATGTTGCCGTCATAACATACATGAACTGTGAACATATGAATTAGGGGCAGGAGTAGGCCATTCAGCCCTTCAAGCTTGCTCCTTGGCTGACCGGATTGCAGCCTCAACTCCACATACGCATTTCCCCTCCAATATCCTTTGACTCCCCTGTTAGTCAAGAAGCTATGATGTGGAGATGCCGGCGTTGGACTGGGGTAAACACAATAAGAGTTTTACTGGTGTTGTTAAAACTCTTACTGTGTCAATGAGCTATCCAGGAATCTATGCCTTAAAGGCATTTAATGATTCTGCCTCCAACATCCTGTGGCGAAGAGAGTTGCAAAGACACATGTCCTTCTGAGTGAAAAACATATCTCCTCATCTCAGTCTCAGACTCTGAAGATCATATCACTTTGACACCTTATTTTAGGTAGTGAGGGAAGTCACGTTCTGAACTTTGTTGAGGCAACAGCTGGAGTACTGTGTGCATTTCTGGTCACCACATTATCTGAAGGATGTGATTGCATTGGAGGGGATGCAGAGAAGATTCACCAGGATGCTGCCTGGGAAGGAACATTTAAGTTATAAAGAGAGGTTGCGTAAGCTTGGGCTGTTTTCCTTGGAGCAGAGAGGACTGAGGGGCAACCTGATCGAGGCGTACAAGATTATGAGAGACGTGGACAGAGTGGATATGGAGCAGTTGTTCCCCTCAGTTGAAGGGTCAGTCACGAGGGGACATAGGTTCAAGGTGAGGGGCAGGAGGTTTAAGGGGGATGTGAGGAAAAACTTTTTTATCCAGAGGGTGGTGACAGAATGGAATGCGCTGCCTGGGAGGGTGGGTAGAGGCGGGTTGCCTCACATCCTTTAAAAAGTATCTGGATGAACACTTGGCACATCATAACATTCAGGGCTATGGGCCAAGTGCTGGCAGGTGGGATTAGGTGGGAGTTCAGGTGTTTCTAATGCGTCGGTGCGGAGTCGATGGGTGGAAGGGCCTCTTCTGCATCATATGGTTCTCTGATTCTATGATTAAATGGGCGATCCCTTAATTTTAAACTTATTTCAACATAACAGCTCATGGAATTACTTACTACCAGCTCACCCATTCACCGCAGGTGTTCAAGGTAACAGTCTGAGAATGCCACACCCAACTTCTAAAATGTCAAGGTTACTGTTCCGGCGCTGTGTCAAGCATCAGCATAATTGCTGCGTTATTTCATAACGAAACTGAGACTATTACGCTTATCAAGGCAACAGAGTTCACTGCAGGCAAGTAAGAAGTTTTTGAACTTTTGACACCAGTAACACTATTGGGTATGAATTGATTGCAGAGTCAGGCAGTGAGTTTTAACCTCGATGTCAGAGATCTCTACATCATATTTCCATTGCACACATGAGCTGATTTTATGGCCTTTCTTTATGAGTTGGCATTTTAGTACCTGTTCATAGTTCATCTTGCCGTTACTAAGCATGTTTAAGACTCTGAAGATCGTATCACTTTGACACCTTATTTTCAGTAGACAGGAAAATTTCAAAACATTGGAACATTAGTCTCCGCTGCATCTGAACACAAGGATGACAATCTAATGCTCCAGCTCACTATATCCTTAATCCTTGCTCACTGCTGTCCTATCGTCAAACTCTCCATCTGTTCCAATATCCTTCAGCATGATTTACGTCCACTTCTCCCCACTCAAGTTCCTGTTTGAGTCCCTCCAATTACGTTTCTGCCCATAAAGCAGCACAAAAAATAACTCTAATCAAAGTCACAAATGGCTTATTCTGTGGATGTGATTGCGGTGCATAACCCCACCTTATCCTCTTTGGTCTCTCCACATCTTTGGATAGATTCATTCTCCAACTTCATACCACCATTCCTCATTATCCATGTCAGCCTTGACTCAGTAGTTGCATTTGACATTGAGTCAATAGATTATAGGTTGAATCTTGTGAAGGCAATAGGACTCTTGGCCACTGGCTGAAGAGCTGGTGAGATGACGTTGCCTCTTTGGGCTGAATGGCCGACTCTGGTTCCTATTTCTTATGAGCTTATAATGGGGTACTCTCCCACCTCCAAGCCATCATCTCCAGAATCCCCAAGAATCTGGCCTTGGGGGCCTTCCTCATGATGCGCCTTGCCGGTATTGTCTTTAGAAATGGGGCTCAGCTTCCACATGTTCTCCAATAACACCGAGTTCTACCTCTTCACATCTGTGCTCAATGCCTCCATTGCTTCTGTGTTCTCAGAACTGCTTTACAACATTCCAACTTGGATTAGCTCCAGCCATGTGTTGGGATTTTGAATCCTGGCCCCTCACACACTAAAGGTTTCCAAAGAAAACTTAAGGAACAACTGTATTGTACCTGTATGAGTTGGTAGCAGAGAGCACGTCCTGGGGGAAGTGTGGGTGTAACCAAATAACCGAGATAAAATATGTGCTGAAAACTCAGAGTACTGAATTTGTGATCTTCACTGTTGGGTTATATCAACTTTACTTAACCATCTGAATCGGAACATTTAACATGCTCAGTTTAGAAACATAGAAGATAGGAGCAGGAGGAGGCCATTTGGCCCTCCGAGCCTGTTCCGCCATTCATCACGACCATGGCTGATCGTCCAACTCAATAACCTAATCCTGCTTTTGCCCCATAACCTTTGATACCATTCGCCCCAAGTGCTATATTTAACTTTGTTAACTGAGAATCATCTCAAGCAAAATATTTAGCACTTCTTTCTAATATTTCACCTTTTGGTCACATTTGAGAGGCTCATGGCTCCTGTCCCCATTATGGGCCCACACAATGAGGCCTTTGTGTTACTCTGACCATATCTGCCTGATGATTCTTTGTGAGTTCTTCCTACAATCCGGTTAAAGAAACTAAAGGCAAACAGGGCGGTGGAAGTTTAGAACAATGTAAAAGCTTCAACCACTGTGAGAACACAATAGTGCAGTTTCAACAGACATAAAAATGGGAAACTATTGCCTTTGCCTCATTTCTGTAAAGAATACTGTGCTTTTTAGTGTAGTGGCTGTGGACATTACTCCAGTCACACTATTTATTTACTGGGTGTAGCTCGCTGTATCATTCCAGCATGATCCTTTCACCCACGTGAGAGACTGGACAATACAAATCGTAGCCTGTGATTGATGGACAGCAGATGTTAATGGCTGATTGAGGCCTTGAAAAACAGGAACCAAATTCAACTCGGAAAAAGGGGAACAAGATGTAACATTCTGAGGATAGATCTCACATCCCTGACTGGCAATAGAAAGAACTAGAACAACAATATATATACCTTTTTTTGTTCATTCGTGGGACATGGGCGGCGCTGGCTGGCCAGCATTTATTGCCCATCCCTAGTTGCCCTTGGAGGACAGTTGCGAGTGAACCACATCGCTGTTGTTCTGGAGTCATATGTAGGCCAGACCAAGTAAGGACAGCAGATTTCCTTCCCTAAAGGACATCAGTGAACCAGATGGGTTTCCTGACAATCGACAATGGTTTCATAGTCATCAGTCGCATCTTAATTCCAGGTTTTTAAAATTGAATTCAAATTCCTCCATCTGCAGTGGTGGGTTTCGAATCTGGGTCCCCAGAACATTAGCTGAGTTTCTGGATTAATAGTCTAGCCATTAAACCACTCGGTAATCATATTCCCTTATGTGTAGAAATGCCCCCGTCCGAAGCTGGTAACAATGTAATGTATAATGGTACCTTTGGTACATTGGCCTTTATAAATCGGAGTATCGAGTATAAAAGTTGGAGTGTTATGGTAAGGTTATATAAGGCATTGGTGAGGCCGAATTTGGAGTATTGTGTACAGTTTTCGTCACCTAGTTACAGGAAGGATGTAAATAAGGTTGAAAGAGTGCAGAGAAGGTTCACAAGGATGTTGCCGGGACTTGAGAAGCTGAGTTACAGAGAGAGATTGAATAGGTTGGGACTTTATTCCCTGGAGCGTAGAAGATTGAGGGGAGATTTGATAGAGGTGTATAAGATTTTGATGGGTATAGATAGAGTGAATGCAAGCAGGCTTTTTCCGCTGAGGCTAGGGGAGAAAAAAACCAGAGGGCATGGGCTAAGGGTGAAAGGAGAAAAGTTTAAAGGGAATATTAGGGGGGGCTTCTTCACGCAGAGAGTGGTGGGAGTGTGGAATGAGCTGCCGGATAAAGTAGTAAATGCGGGGTCACTTTTAACATTTAAGAAAAACTTGGACGGGTTCATGGATGAGAGGGGTGTGGAGGGATATGGTCCAAGTGCAGGTCAGTAGGCAAAAAATGGTTCGGCACAGACAAGTAGGGCCAAAAGGCCTGTTTCTGAGCTGTAATTTTCTATGGTTCTATGGTTCTATAATAAGTACGATAAGATCCAAGTGTTTTAATCTGTGCTTTATAACATGACCACAAAGCCTGAATATTAAATGTCACTGATTAAATACAAAGGGATCCAGAGTATGACATCATGACAACGAGTAGAATGGCATTTGGGTGATTCCGCTACCTGACAGTGACGGGTTCCGAATCAACTGCTAAAAAAAAATGACCTGCAAAAAAAAGTCAAAACTACAAGCAAGTGTGAGAAAACTGGATTAATATGAGACCTCATTCATGTTGTAATCAATATGCAATACCTTACCTTGAATATACTGTGGGGTACATTGTCAGCCAGAGCTCAGATGCTAGCACGCTTGGCTCTCAGTCAGAAGGTTGTAAGATTCAAGTCCCACTACAGGACTTGAGCACAAAAGTCTAGTCTGACACCCCAGTGCAGTACTTAGAGAGTGCTGCACTGTCAGAGGGGTGGCTTTGAACTAAGACCTGCCTGCCTTCTCAGTCAAGCATAAAAGATCCAATAGCATTATGTCAAAGAACAGCAGGAGAGTTACCCTTGGAGAGAAACCAAAAGAGAAAATGCTGGAAAATCTCAGCAGGTCTGGCAGCACCCGTGAGGACAGAAAAGCCTTGACAAAGCATCATCTGGACTCGAAACGTCAGCTCTTTTCTCTCCTTACAGATGTTGCCAGACCTGCTGAGATTTTCCAGCATTTTCTCTTTTGGTTTCAGATTCCAGCATCCGCAGTAATTTGCTTTTATAGAGGAGAGTTAGCCTTGATGTCCTCACCAATATTTATCCCTCAAACACCATCTCTAAAACAGATCAACCGGTCATTATTACAACCATAGAACGCCTACGGTGCAGAAGGAGGCCATTCAGCCCATCGAGTCTGCATTGACTCTCCAAAAGAGCATCTTACTCAGACCGACCCCCGTAAACCCACATATTTATCATTGCCAATCCACTTAACCTGCACATCTTTGAACTTTGGGGAGGAAACCGGAGTACCAGGAGGAAACGCACGCAGACACAGGGAGAACATGCAGACTCCATACAATCACTCAAGGCTGGAATCGAACCCGGGTCCCTGACACTGTGAGGCAACAGTATTAACCACTATGCAACCGTGCTATTACTGTGGTGGGAGCTTGCTATGTACAAATTGGCAGCCATGTTTCCTACATTACAACAGTAACCACACATCAGAAGTACTTCCCTGGCTAAGGTTGTGAAAGGTGCTATGTAATACAAGACTATTTTTATGAATTCCAAAGTTATTTGCCGTGATTTTTCATTAGATCCCAGTGATATTATCTGATTTCTCAGTGAGTTTACCAAGTAGAACCATTTCCAACACATGGGCTGGAATTCTCCGACCGTTCACGCCGGCGGGGATCTCTGGTACCGCGGGCAGAACAACCCAACCCGCGGGTTGCCTACCAGCATGGGGGTGACATCAACAGGAATTCCCATTGAGAGCGGCAAGACCAGAGAACCCCGCCTCTCGCAAACAACGTGCTACCTCCCGCCTGTGGGAAATACGCGGCTGGGGGGCTGGAGAGTCTCACCCTTGAACTTTTGATGGTTTATCACCATTGGAGTCAGCCTGCTTTAATTATGTTTGTGATAAACTGCAATTGCTTGGCGTCGAAAATTGATCTTTTTGTACAGGTATGGTGAAGTGGAAACAAAGATAATTATAACCTTATCATTGCACCACAAATTAAAGGGGTTTCTTTCATTTATATAGGGGGGCAGAGTGGCACAGTGGTTAACACTGCTGCATCACAGTGCTAGGGACCCGGGTTCGATTCCCGGCTTGGGTCACTGTCTGTGCAGAGTCTGCACGTTCTCCTCGTGTCTGCGTGGGTTTCCTCCGTGTGCTCCGGTTTCCTCCCACAGTCTGAA
The DNA here is from genome assembly GCF_964213995.1 of Mustelus asterias. Taxonomy (NCBI): domain Eukaryota; kingdom Metazoa; phylum Chordata; class Chondrichthyes; order Carcharhiniformes; family Triakidae; genus Mustelus; species Mustelus asterias. Next base: position 26,033,253 of record NC_135826.1, read on the forward strand.
AGACGTGCTGGTTAGGTGTATTGACCATGCTAAATTCTCCCTCAGTGTATCCGAACAGGCGCTGGAGTGTGGCGACTAGGGGATTTTCACAGTAACTTCATCGCAATGTTAATGTAAGCCTTACTTGTGACACTAATAAATAAACTTTTAAAACATTAAACCTTTGACAACCTCAGGATGTCCTTAAGCACTTTTGAAGCAGTCACTGCTTTAATGCAGGAAACGCAGCTTCCTATCTGTAGTGCCCAAAACAGCAATGTGATAATGATCAGATAGTCTGTTTATGTGCTGTTAGTGATGGATAACTATTGGTCAGGACACCAGAACTCTTCATCACATCTTCAGAGAGTGCCATGGGACCTCTTACATCCACTTGAGCAAGCAGATAGGACTCTATCTTGTCTAAAAGACAGCGCAACATTCCCTCAGTACTGCGCCAGAGATTCAGCCTTGATTTTGTGCTCAGGTCTCTGGAGTGAGGTGGGGCTTCACAGTCCTCTGACCAGGTAGGTATACTGCCAGGTGAGCCATGGTTTGAACCTCTGGGAAAAGAGAAGAACTTTTTCCATTATTCATCCTTGGGATGTGAGCATCAATGGCAAGGCCAGTGTTCCATCCCTGGGATATTCACTAGACTATTAATCCAGAAACTCAGCTAATGTTCTGGGGACCCAGGTTCGAATCCCACCACGGCAGGTGGGTGAATTTGAATTCAATTTAAAAAATCTGGAATTAAGAAGCTACTGATGACCATGAAACCATTGTCAATTATCGGAAAAGCCCTTCTGGTTTACTAATGCTCTTTAGGGAAGACAATCTGCCATCTTTACCTGGTCTGGTCTACATGTGACTCCAGAGCCACAGCAATGTTGTTTCAACTGCCCCCTGGCATGGCCTAGCAAGCCACTCAGTTGTATCAATCAAGGGCAACTAGGGATGGGCAATAAATGCTGGCCAGCCAGCAATGCCCATGTCCCACAAATGAATAATAAAAAAAATTGCCCTGAGCAGGTAGTGGTGAGCAATTTACAACTGTGTAGTTTGGTAGACCATTTCAGAGGACTGTTAAAAGACAACAGCATTGCTGTGTGTCTGGAATGTCACACATAGGCCAGACTAGATAAGGTTTATAGATTTGCTCCTTTAAAGGGCATGAGTTAAATAGACAGGTTTTTATGACAAGCTAGTAGTTTCTTGACCACTATTAATGAGATTAGCCTTTTTATTCCAGATTCTTACTCATTCAATTGGGAACAAAGAACAGTACAGGACAGGAACAGGCCCTTTGGCCCACCAATTCTGTGCCGACACAGATGCTTATCTAATCTAATATTATCTTGCCTCTACGTGGTCCATATCCCTCTATTTCCTGCCTATTCATGTCTCTATCCAGATGCCTCTTAAATGTTGTTATAGCATCTGCTTCCACCACCTCCTCCGGCAACACGTTCCAGGCATCACCACTCCCTGTGTCAAACACTCGCCCCTTACATTTCTTTTAAACTTACCCCCTCTTACTTTCAACCTTCACCCCCGAGTAATTGACCCTTCGGCCCTCGGAAAAGGGCTGATTATCCACTTTATCCAAGCCTGTTAAAATCTTGTAAACCTCTATCAGATCCCTCATCATCCTCCGATGCTCCAATGAAAACAATCCAAGTTTGTTCAACCTTTCTTCATAGTCCATATCCTCCAAACCAGGCAACATCCTGGTAAATCTCTTCTGCACCCTTTCCAATGCATCAACATCCTTCCGGTAGTGTGGCGACCAGAATTGTACACAGTACTCCAAATGCAGCCTAACCAAAGTCTTATACAGCTGCAACATGATTTTCCAATTCCTGTACTCAACACCCCTATTGATGAAGGCCAGCATGCCATACACCTTCTTGACCACCTTGTCCACCTGAGTTGCCACCTTCAGGGAATTGTGGATCTGCACGCCTAGATCCCTCAGTATGCTAATATTTCTAAGGGCTCTACCATTTACTGTGTACTTTCCTTCTGCAGTAGACCTTCCAAATCGCATCACCTCACATTTGTCTGGCTTAAATTCCATCTGCCATCGTTCGGCTCAGGTCCCCAGCCGATTTATGTCCTGCTATATCCTCTGACGATCCTCCTCACTATCCGCTACTCCCCCAATTTTTGTATCATCTGCAAATTTACTAATCAGATCACCTACATTTATCACTTATATATATTACAAAAAACAGAGACCCTTGCACTGATTCTTGTGGAACACCGCTTGTCACAGACCTCCAGTTAGAAAAGTACCCTTCCACTGCTACTCTCTGCTTTCTATGCCCAAGCCAGTTTTGTATCCATCTAACCAGCTCACCTCGGATCCCATATGACTTCACCTTCTGTAACAGCCTGCCATGAAGAACCTTATCGAAGGCTTTACTAAAGTCCATGTTTACAACATCCACTGCCCTGCTCTGGCCAATTTGTCTTGTCACTTCCTCAGAGAACTCAACCAAGTTTGTGAGACACGACCTCCCCTTCACAAAACCATACTGCCTAAAGCTGATAAGCCTATTCTCTTCCAGATGTGAGTGCATCCTGTCCCTAAGAATCTTCTCCATTTGAACTCTTTTCTCTGGAGGACAACCCAGACCTGTGGTTTACTGGATTACATTACCACCCACTCTCCTCTGAGGCTAATGGGATAGTACTTTCAAAAGCACGATGGGCTGAATGGTTTCTTACTGTGCTTATAATGCTGCGTCAATTATAAATGCATGTCAGATTTGTTGTTTCCCTTAAGTTTGACACACGAGAATGTTACATTTTTATATCAAAAAAACAGCAACGTGGTTGACTCTCAACTGTCCTCCAAGGGCAACTATGGATGGGCAATAAATGCTGGCCAGTCAGTGATGCCCATGTTCCACGAATGAATTTTTAAAAAAGAACCATGGTAAATGTTATCTTGCAGTGACGTTACGGCTGTAGCCTCTCATCATCTTCAGTGTCATTTCAGCCTGAATTTTAATCATCATCACTATTGATTTCAATGGATGAAAGTCCACATTTTAAAATGTGATGCGATAGGCATCACGATTTTGGGTTAATGAGGGGTTTCAGATGATGTCAGTACACCATTCAAGATTTCCAACTGTGGTTTTTGACATTTGAAGCCCTGAATCAAATTACAGCCTTATGATTCACCTCCACCTATTTCTAATTCTTTATTTATACGCGCAGACTTGCTCATGACTTTGTAGACTAATACTACTGAGGGACTATTTGCAGTGATCCAGTTTCACACTAAATTTTTATTCTACTTCACTTACACCTTTATTAATTTCATGCGCTTTAAATGGCTGTTTTCTTTGCCAAGCTAAGATCTCCCTGGAAGAGAATAGGCTTATCCAGGGAGATCTTAGCTTGGCAAAGAAAACAGTCATTTAAAGCTATAAGATATTAAAATTGTACTCACATCTGGAAGAGAATAGGCTTATCCAGGGAGATCTTAGCTTGGCAAAGAAAACAGTCATTTAAAGCTATAAGATATTAAAATTGATAAATGTACGTTTTATAGAATCTCTACAGTGCAGGGTAAGAGGCCATTTGGCTCATCGAGTCTGCACCGACTCTCTGACAGAGCGTCTGACCCAGGCCCTCACCCCCACTTTATCCTCATAACCCTACACATTTCCCATGGCTAATCCATCTAACCTACGCATCTTGGGACACGAAGGAGCGATTTAGCATGGCCAATCCATCTAACCTGCACATCTTCTACTGTGGGAGAAAACTGGAGATAACCCACGCGGACACGAAGAGAATGTTCAACTTCCACACAGACAGTCACCCAAGGCCAGAATTGAACCCAAGTCCCTGGCACTGTGAGGCAGCAGTGCTAACCACTGTGCCACCATGCCATCCTTATTAGACACAGGCAAACATACCTGCTTCCCATGTTAAAATGGCAAGACTTGGAGGTCAACATTCTTTACATGTCTGTAGGTTCCCTCTCAATAGGATATTCCCCCTTGTAAAGTGAACAATCGAGCTCTCACAACCCCAGTCAGAATGACAGGTCCAAGTCTAAACCAAACTTTACCATTAGATGGAGCTTCAGAGCCTCCATGGCCCCCAGAATACAGTAAGAGTTTTAACAACACCAGGTTAAAGTCCAACAGGTTTATTTGGTAGCAAATACCATTAGCTTTCGGAGCGCTGCTCCTTCGTCAGATGGAGTGGACCATCGACACCGCAAACTGCCGGCTCCAAGTGGAGAGGATCTCCAAGAAGATCGCGCATATCGACAGGCACATTTCCATTCCATCTGATGAAGGAGCAGCGCTCCAAAAGCTAATGCTATTTGCTACCAAATAAACCTGTTGGACTTTAACCTGGTGTTGTTAAAACTCTTACTGTGTTCACCCCAGTCCGACGCTGGCATCTCCACATCATGACTACCCCAGAATACAGACAGTATTGCCAGCCGTTATGCCTGAATAAAGACATGTTCAGAACAACTGCTGAATAGATTTTCTGCTTTCCGCAAGTGTTTTTTAGTTTTAATATTATTAAATAATGAATTGGAATCCTTCTTTTAAAAACAATTTGCGATTTCTAATATCACAGATCAGCCATGTCTCCACCCACCCCCCCCTCCCCCCCGCCGCCCCCGCTCACCCTCCTGTCTTCACATCACACCTTTCCCTGTTGTTCTTCTCTCTCCTTCCTTTTCTCCCTTCTTTTAAACCCTCTCCACTCATTCTTGAACTTTCCTTGACCTTAGCATATTCTATGGAGGCAGGAGTTTCCCCTGAGCTGAGGGGTCAATTAGCAGGGGGCAGAGGTTTAAGATGATTGGTAGATGGATTAAAGGGGACATGAGAACAAAACCTTTTCGCCCAGACGGTGGTGGGTGTCTGGAATTCACTGCCTAAGTTGGTGCTGAAATGTTCATTTAAAAGGTGCCTGTACCCGCATCTAAAACCTCTATGACTCTATAAACACAGGCAATTGGGACTAGCTTAGGGGTTTTTAAAAATGGGGCGGCATGGATAAGTTGGGCCGAAGGGCCTGTTTCCATGCTGTAAACCTCTATGACTCCATGATTCTATGACTCTAAAGTGCCGCAAGCTGCAAGGCGCTGGAACAGCAGCTGGAAAGTGGGATAAAAATGATTAGCTAGCTTTTCTTTTCTCTCTTTCGGCTGACACAGAAAGAAAGGGCTGAATGGCCTCTTTCCGCACCTTTCTATGGCTCTATGGAGTGAAGAGTGAGTGAATCTGTGGGGGAGAGTGAGTATACATCTCAGCCTCCATCTCTCCTTCACCTTCTCAGCATTTTTTCTTTTCCCCCTTTCCCTCCAATTCCTCCATTTTCTCACCCTCCCTCTGCTTTTCAACTTCCCCCCTCCCTCATCTCCCCCTCCCTTTGTTATGATCCTAAACCAGGCCTTCAAGTCGTTGCCGTGATCCAGTTAGGGACCAATAACATTTTGTTCAAAGTCGACAAAATTTGAGATTCAAGACACTTGCTCAGTGAATGAAGCCACGAGATTCCATCGGTTTTGAACGTTCAAAGATAAACTTTACCATAGAAGGTCATAAAGATGAGACAATTTACATTATTCATCTTTACACTCTCTAACATTCAGGGTTCATGTGAGGTGCATGTGGTCGAACACACTGTGCTACACAACAAATGGCAGATGCAACCAAAACTGAAGCCATGGATATCTTAACAATCCATCCGACAGCAGTGATACTGTGACACTTTACGGGCGGCATGGTGGCACAGTGGTTAGCACTGCTGCCTCACAGTGCCAGGGACCCGGGTTCAATTCCGGCCTTGGGTGACTGTCCGTGTGGAGTTTGCATGTTCTCCCTGTGTCTGCGTGGGTTTCCTCCGGGTGCTCCAGTTCCTCCCACACTCCAAACGTGTGTGTGCTAGGTTGATTGGCCATGCTATATTGCCCCTTTAGTATTGGGGGATTAACAGGGTAAATACGTGGGGTTAATGGAATGGGGCTTGAGTGTGGCCGGTGTAGACTCGATGGGCTGAATGGCTTCCTTCTGCACTGTAGGGATTCTATGAGTCAATCAATCTCACTGAAATTCTGTCTCTCTCACGTGGGATTCCAATCTTCATGTTCGAAGAGCGTGCCCTTGAAATTCTCTCCAAAAGTCGTTCCAACTCCAATGGCTTGAATGACGGCACACTTTACAGGGTTTCAATCTCAGCTCCCAAGATTCCTTTTCCCTCGATTCCTGAGTCTGCATTCAAGCACCAACTCACAAGCACAAGCCAGCAGCCTAGCAGAACACCTCTATGACCTTGACGTCTCACATCCAAGGCCACGAGACATTGACTAACAGTTTCTTAAATTGCAGCAAAGCCCCATTGGTAACTGCCCTGACCAGTGTCTGAGTGAATTTCCCAGAGCAGGAACAGCCCTGTGGGGTTGCCTGAGCTGACCTTAGTTGGGTGACAGGGGTGATTGTGTTATAATTGGCCCCAACAGCACCTGTAATTGAAGAACTGCTGAGTGCTATTTGGTAAAATACACCTTATTTTAAGAACTGAGATTCTATTGTGGTGAGAAACACATAGCTGCCAAATTTCTGTAGGCAAAATCCACCACTTAGAATTCTCATCATTGTTTCCAAAGGTATGAATGTAGAGTTAACAATCACTCCTTAATCCTGACTGTGAAAGTGTATATCAGGTGGTGGAAAATCTGTGGTAACTCACTATATTTTTACATGATCCCAACCAACAGGATCAAACTTGCGGAACATCAGTCTTTTCTTACTCACCATGCTTTTGTGATATATCATGCAAATAAATAATAGAATGGGCTCGGGAAAAACCCCGATGTAGTTCAGTGAGGATTTGAACCTTTATCCATCTGATTTCAAGGCTTTCACAGTGGCAGAGTGGTTAGCACTGCTGCCTCACAGTGCCAGGGACCCAGGTTCGATTCCCGCTTGAGTCACTATCTGTGCGGAGTCTGCACATTCTCCCCATGCCTGTGTGGGTTTATTTCGGGTGCTCCGGTTTCCTTCCACAGTTCAAGTTGTGCAGGTTAGGTTGATTGGCCGTGCTAAATTGCCCCTTAGTGTCAGGGGGATTAGCAGGGTAAATATGTGGGGTTGAGGGGATAGGGCCTGGGTGGGATTGTTGTTGGTTCAGGCTCAATAAGCCTAATGGTCTCTTTTTGCATTGTAGCGATTCTATGATTCAGATGAAATATGGGTCCAGAATTTCCAATCTCCAGATGGCCATACCCCAGAGGTACCCCCGCCAAGACACGCTGGAAAACCCGTCAGAAGCCTCCATGCAATTACTGTGCAGGAATAGCCCGGGAACTTCGGACTTCATCCAGACTCAAAACATTGTCTCTGTTCTCACTCCACAGATGCTGTCAGACTTGCTGATGTTTTCCAGCATTTTCTCTTTCTGTTTCAGCTTCCAGCATCCGCAGTAATTTGCTTTTTTTTCACTTCCAATGGACAATTTTCCTGCAGCTGGAACCCTCCGAATCTTTGATTTTAAGTCAGAGACTTTTGATTGTTCCGACTCACTTGCCAGAATAGTTACCCAGGAAAGGTTAGCAGGATTAAAAACAGTTCTAACTCCTAAGTAACTGTACTACTGACCACCACCCCACTACCGACTCCCTGCTGGACCACTCGACTACCCCCATGACCGACCCAACTATCCTCGCCACCAACTGCCCCTCCCACCCAGCTACCCAACAATGGGATGGCACAGTGGCACAGTGGTTAGCACTGCTGCCTCACAGCACCAGGAACCTGGGTTCAATTCCCGGCTTGGGTCACTGTCTGTGTGGAGTTTGCACGTTCTCCCCGTGTCTGCGTGGGTTTCCTCCGGGTGCTCCAGTTTCCTCCCACAATCCAAAAGATGTGCTGGTTAGGTGCATTGACCCGAACAGGCTCCAGAGTGTGGCGACTAGGGGAATTTCACAGTAACTTAATTGCAGTGTTAATTGCAGTGTAAGCTTTACTTGTGACTAATAAATAAATAAACACCCCTCCCAACCTCCGACCACTCACAACCCCCTTGACCCACCCTTTCTCTTCACTCATGTACCTGTCATCTTGCTCCCTCATCCACTTACGTTATACACTTACCTTCTCTCTGTAACTTCTCAAATTGGGTTTGGGACCTTTACATTTGCTGGAATACGACAGCTAGTACCATTAAAAATGGGGCATGGCTTTGCTTCTCCCGACCCTCCTACAACCCCAGGATTCCTGAAGAGGCCCGGTTCGTAGGTTCGGGTGAGAAATGCGGAGCTCTGGTAAGTAAAGGGGAATGAAGTGGCAATCTGGCTTTGCATTCCTTGGGAGAATCAGCTCATAGTTTGCTGCGAAAGTAAAGAAAATAGGGAATGGAAAGGCCTGGAAACAAAGTAAATTGAGATTGAAGTGCTGCCAATTATAATTTGCATATGTACCCTTGCATTTAATCTTTCTTGATTTCTCATGTGTTCAATGGGCCAATCATCATAGAGTGGTGCCAGCACAGAAGGAGGCCATTGTCCCATCATATCTATTGTTGCAGAAGCAATTCAGCTATTCCTAACCCCTTGCCCTTTCCCAAAGTCCAACAACTCTTTTCCTCTTCTGATAACCATCCATTTAGTTGAATTTAAATTCCCCCTGCTGCGGTGGTGGGATTTGAACTCATGTCTGTGAAGCATTGGGGTGCAGGCCTCTGAATCACTAATCCCATGAAATTATGCTACCATCCCCATTGAAGGGAAGATTAACCATTCCATGTGGGCCTCAAACCAACGACCCTGAGATTTGAGTCAGCCTAATCTGAGCCTTCAAGTCTTGTTCTTGGCATTTCATTTGAATTAATCTAATAATTGTTGATGTTAATATGATGGTTGAAATCTCTCAAAGTGACTGCACTATAAGTAACTCAATCCACCAAGATGCCTCGTCCTGTGGGTGCCCACAACAACCACTCGGTAAGTGGACATTTATCATTTCTTGTTTATGCATGCCAATTAAATGTGGTATTCACAAATAATTATTTACTTTACTACAGAAAGTTATCTTCTATTCCAGCCTTTTTCGGTCACTCATTGACAGCTTTGGGAGGTCTAGTGACGCAGTGGGTAGCGTCCCTACCTCTGAGCCAGAAGTTCCGGGTTCGTGTCCCACCCCAGGACTTGATGGCCAAGGAAGGTGCGTTCATAATGTGGTCAAACAAGGTGAGTGTGTCAACCTGCAAATCCTTCCAAACATGCCAATGGCTGGTGGTAAGAGAGGGAGAAACTCCTGGTCAGTCACACTTGATGCAGAATGGCATCCCTGAAGCTATAAGCCCCTGGCAACAGACTAGCGACCTTTTCTGGGAATTACTAACTATGGAAACAGATGGAAGTTTGCCTTGGTGCACCACTAGGTGCGGGAAGAGAATTGAAATGGAATTATTGACAACAGAGTGCAGTGGCTAGTTTGTGGGATATTGGTGTATGATCACCAGAGATCTTTGAATGACATCTCTCTGCATGCCATAGTGAAATGGAAGTCTCCTGAATATGAAATAAGAATAAGTCATGTTTATTTGGTATCACAAGAACACAAAAAATAGAAGCAGGTGTAGGCTACCAGGTCCTTCAAGCCTGCCCAGCCATTTAATACAATCATGTCTGATCTTGCCGGCTTCAACTCCTTTTCTATGCCATTTCCTCATAGCCCATTATACCTCGATCTATCAAATATTTATCCACCTCCACTTTGAATACTTCTAATGATCCAGCCTCCACTACCCTTTGGGGTAGAGAATCCAAAGGCTCACCGCCCTCTGTGAGAAGAAATTTCTACGCACCTCATTTTTAAATGATCAGGCTTTTATCTTGCAGCAAGATATTCGAGACTCTCCCACCATCTACCGTGTCAAGTCCCCTCAGAAGCTTATATGTTTGAATAAGGTCACACCTCACTCTTCTAAACTCCAATGAATACAAACCCAGACTATTTAGTCTCTTGACAGGACAACCCTCTCATCCCAGGAATTAGCCTAGTGAATCTCCTTCGGATTGTCTCCAATGTTACTATGTCCTTTTTTGGGTAAGGGGACCAAATCTGTAGGCAGTATTCCAGGTGAGACTTCACCAACACCCTGTACAATTACAACAAAACCTCCCTATTTTTAAATTCCAGTTCCTTTACAACAAAGGCCAAAATGTAATTTGCCTTCTTAGCTACTTATTGGACCTGCCTGCTATCTTTTTGTGATTCACGCTCTAGAACACCTAGATCCCTCTGTACTTCACCCACCTACAGTCTCTCTCCACTTAAATAATAATCTGCCTTTTGATTCCTCCTACTGAAATGTATGATCTCATACTTCCCCACATTAAACTCCATTTGCCCAGTCACCCAATCTATCTACATCTTGTTGCAGAATAACAATATCCTCATCACAACATGTCCTATCAGCTATTGTTAACAAACAAAATGTACAACGTCACTTTAGAGAGAAGTAGCAACGAGGATAGGTCGGAGTGAAATATGGGGGAAGTTCTACAGACCTGGGGCAACAGAAGAGAGTAACATGGTCAAAACTCAGACTCTCTCACCGTTTGGTTTTACACGGTAGGCTGCACTGAATGAAAAAAAAATGGTCTCAATCCTCCAAAGACTTCTTCATAAGGCTACAAACAAAATAAGCTATTACATTTCAATTAAATCAATCCTGGTCGATTTGTGGTTACTGCAACAGTTGTTGCAGGGTAAATGTCTTATTGAAATAGCTGCTTGTAATAGCTTTTCCAGGAAAGATTACCATTATCATTTATTCACTTCTTCATTTCTGCACAACTTTCAGAAAGTGCAGCTCTTAAACATTTGCGAAACCTGTAATACCAGAAGCTGAAATTCCCAGTGGAGTCGGGTTTCTCAAGCGAGAGCAGTGTCTGTCCAATCTATTTTGGAATACGAACACAAAGACGTTGCTGAAATTTCATCCGTTATGGGAAGGCGGCCTTATTAATCGCAATTTTAATATGGGAAAACAATTTATACACCGGCGCAATTTGGACACCTGATTTAAGCTGCTCGCGCCCTGATCATAACAGCGGCATTCCATTGAAATAAAACAACATACACGTTGCAGTATGTATGATAAACTGACAACGTTCCTTTTCCATATGGGGCTATTATCCTGATAGCAGTGCCACAAGAGATTATTGTGGGTGAAATTAAACAATGTCAGCCACACGCAAAGAGCCCTGGGCAAACCAGCAGCTGATATCTCACTGTGCCATTTCCATTTTCCATTGACTCGGCAAATATTGCCAAGATTTATCAATTCAGAATGAGCAAAAGTGACAGTGTGTCCAGCAAATGAGTCTCCAAAATGCTTGTGAGATATTTGAGCTGGGGTGGCACAGTGGCACAGTGGTTAGCACTGCTGCCTCGCAGCTCCAGGGACCCAGGTTTGATTCCTGGCTTGGGTCATACAATCTACAGTGCAGAAGGAGGCCATTTGGCCCATCGAGTCTGCACCGACAACAATCCCATCCAGGTCCTATCCCTGTGACCCCATATATTCACCCTCCTAATCCCCCTGTCACTAAAGAGCAATTCAGCATGGCCAATCAACCTAATCCACACATCTTTGGACTGTGGGAGAAAACTGGAGCACCCGGAGGAAACCCACGCAGACACGGGGAGAATGTGCAAACTCCACACAGACAGTGAGCCAAGGTTGGAATTGAATCCGGGTCCCTGGCACTGTGAGGCAGTAGTTCTAACCACTGTACCACCATGCCACTCCCACCCTGTCTGTGTGGCGTTTGCACATTTTCCCATCTCTGTGTGGGTTTCCTCTGTGTGCTCCGGTTTCCTCCCGCAGCCCAAAGGTTCACAGATTGGATTGGCCATGCTAAATTGACCCTTAGTGTCCCAAGATGTCTAGGTTAGATGGATTAGACATGGGAACTATATGGGATTACAGGGAAAGGACGGGGGAGAGGGCCTGGGTAATATCCTCTGTCAGAGAGTTGGTGAAGACTTGATGGGCTGAATGGCCTCTTCCGCACTGTAGGGATTCTATGATTATTCGGTGGATGTGGTAAGGGCTGCCAATTCTTCTGGATTAGCCTGGAGTCTCCAGGAATTGAAGATCAATCCGGGACACTGCTGTGTGTGACCGTAGAGAAAATTAATTGGGACATTAAAGACAGCTTTTTAAAAAACAAATTTTTTGAACAATTCTCTTTACCAGATGTAAAAATACTAAAAATGTAAAAATAAAAGGTTGCTTGGCTGACCGTCAAGCATCTTCCAATTGGATAATGAATGTGTAATGACTTCAACGAGGCCAATGAGGTTGGCCTCTTTGAGTATGAGCTCCTTGATTGAGAACATAGTTGCCTGCCCAATCAGGAGCCTCACCTGTATATGAATATGGGATTGCCAAGTCCACTGACATGCCGGATTCTGACTTTGTACCTGAAACACTCTTAGGAGTGGAATCTAGTTTGTAAATAAAGAGAATCTGTTGAAGGGACACCAGTCTCTGAGGAATTATTTCAGATTCTATTGGCATTTCAATTGGTGTAGGAAGGCAGTGCGTCACAAGGCTGGATATATTGGCCTACAAATGGCTGGAGAATGGGGTGACTTAATTCAAGTGATGAAATCTCAAGGTATACGTTTAATCACATTTGGCAACCCAAGATGTGAGAAGTTGGCTGTCGATTCATCATGTGCCCATTTTGCGCAGCTGGCATAAACAGGTTTCATGCCCACGATCTTTATACTGTGCTTGACTAAGTGAGCAAGTGTAGGTTGATACTATCCTATTTGTAGTTAAGATATGCCTTTTAAATATTTGAAAGGGTTTGGGATTATAAACAAATGTAACACCCAGCACTAAACACTGTTTTCAGGTGCGTGAATGCAGGATCATTTCTGATCTGGGCTCAGCTCCACTCCAGAATGTGCTCCTACTGGTGATTGAGGCCCTCATGCCAGCTGCAAGCAGTCAAAATTGAAGCATATACTTGAACATTGGGAGTGATGTCAGTGCAGAGAGGCAGTTACCTTGGCTGTACATCGGAGTTAGCACAAACAGAGCCTGTGTGTTCATATTAATGACATGTGAACCAACTTTTGTCCACATCCCTAAAATAGCTTCTTGGAATTACCAAGGGTTTCCTCCGGGTGCTCGGGTTTCCTACCACAGTCCAAAGATGTGTGGGTTAGCTTGATTGGCCATGCTAAATTGACCCTAGTGTCAGGGGATTAGAATTGTGGGTTTACGGGAATAGGGCCTAGGTGGGATTGTGGTCAGTGCTGACTCAATGGGCCGAATGGCCTTCTTCTGTACTGTAGAGATTCTATTTATAGATCATAGAATCCTACAGTGCAGATAGAGGCCATTCGGCCCATCGGGTCTGCACCAACCACAATCCCACCCAGGCCCTATCCTCATCCACATATCCCTACATATTTACCCTCTAACCTATGCATCCCGGGACACTAAGGGGCAATTTAGAATGGCCAATCAACCTAGCCCGCACATCTTTGGACTGTGGGAGGAAACCAGAGCACCCGGAGGAAACCCACGCAGACACAGGGAGAATGTGCAAACTCCACACAGACAGCGACCCGAGCCGGGATTTGAACCCAGGTCCCTGGAGCTGTGAAGCAGCAGTGCTAACCACTGTGCTACCGTGCCGCCCCATTTAATTCTATGTGAAGTGTTATGTATATTAACACATGATTCCAGAGCTAAATACTTATGTGCAACCAGCAGGCCACATACAAAATTCTGTTTGTTGGCTGAGTATGTCCCATTCAGATGAATGTGAATGAGTTAAAGGGGAGCAACAAGTCCCCAAGTCTCGCCCAACATTCCTCCCTCTACCAAACCAACAAAGTAAAAATGATTTAGACCAGCATCTATTGGGGGGGTGATGGCCTAGTGGTATTATCATTAGACTATTAATCTAGAAACTCAACTAATGTTCTGGGGACCCAGGTTCAAATTCTGCCCCGACAGATGGTGGAATTTGAATTCAATAAAAAGTTAAGAAGCTACTGATGACCATGAAACCATTGTCGATTTTTGGAAAAACCCATCTGGTTCACTAATGTCTTTTAGGGAAGGAAGTTTGCCGTCCTTATCTGGTTTGGCCTATATGTGACTCCAGATCTACAGCAATGTGGTTAACTCACAACTGCAACTAGGGATGGGCAAAAACTGCTGGCCTGCCAGCGACGCCCATGAATGAATAAAAAATAAATTGTCTTTTATGAAACTGTATAGAACTTGGCGGCTGCATTTTCCTACATAACCTGTGAGTGCAATTCTAAATAGCAATTTACTGGTTGCAGGGATCTTGGGACAATTACCAATTTTATATCAGAATGTGCTGGTTAGTATTTTGCCTGTTTCCTCTTTGCTTCTGTGAATGATTTTTTGACTGCAAATAAGATTGATTTGTTTGCATAAAGCCATGCCGCATTGTGACTTTTGCTATCTTCAGAATTGACAGGTGGGCATCAGACCGGTTCTCAATTAAGTAGCTCGCCAAGTCAAGATCAACTGAGGCAGCACAGTGGCACAGTGGTTAGCACTGCTGCCTCACAGTGCCAGGGACACACGTTCGATTCCCGGCTTGGGTCACTGTCTGTGCGGAGTTTGCATATTTCCCCCCGTGTCTGCGTGGGGGTTTCCTCCGGGTGCTCCGGTTTCCTCCCACAGTCCAAAGACGTGCATGTGAGGTGGATTGGCCATGTTAAATTCTTCCTCAGTGTATCTGAACAGACACCGGAATGTAGCGACTAGGGGATTTTCACAGTAACTTCATTGTTAATGTAAGCCTACTTGTGACTAATAAATGAACATTAACTTTTACAACAGAATATAAAAGGTTCGAGTTTCAGGCTGATAGGAGACTCAGTCAGCTTATAGAGTCACTGTTAAGCTTTTTACTTGATTGTTGGAAAATGCCCAAATCTTGCAGTCTCCTTGATTCTAATGCTGGCCTTGTGAAGTACGGTTCATTTCCCATTGCTTTGGGAGTGACTATATAGGCCAGAGCAGGTAAGAACAGAAGATTTCTTTCTCTAACAGATGAGTGTGAACAAATTGGGATTTTGTGACAATCCGACAGTTTCATTAACAATTTTTATTTTACTTCCAGGTTCTTAAAACTATCTTTAATTCTCATACTGCTATGGTGGGATTAGAGACTCACATTCTCTGGATTATTTGTCCATTAATGTGGTACAATACCTTAACAGCTGCACTTTCTGATATTTATGAGTCCTTCTAAAGTCATTACTAAGAATGAGGAGTACAATAAAATAACACAGTGCTGAACATTTGAATTCATATTCACTGGGCTCCAACACCAATGAGTGTGGTCCAATGGTTAAATAAAAGGCCAGGAAGGTCTACAGTTAATATCATTGCTCTGTATTGAGATAGACCACCTCAGCCTGGATGGCTAGGAGTTTTATGATTGGCCTCAATGACTAGAGGTGGAGAAAATCACTATTGGCTGCCCCTTCCACAAGGTATGCAAAGGCAGACTAGAGATGAGAACAGGTTTGGGCTCATCTGTGATGCTCTACCACAATCCATTGGCCTGTTCACTGTTGGCAATCATACACAAGGATAAACCACTTGTGTGAGATAACAGGACAGAGCAAGTTTTGGTTCCTTCAAGACAGCAGAAGGTAAATATTAGAGAAAGAATGCACAGCTATGATACCTTAAGAGCGTTAATTTTCACCTTTAAATTAGGGTTTAAATTGTCTTGCTGACTGTTGGACCCTATGACCCTCTTCATGTTGTCAAACTGCTTGTCTACTATGAAGTTAGGAATATGGGAGACTTCCTGCAACAGGAAAGTCTAAGTCATCTTTGGACCTTGGCATAACCTCCTCACCCTCAGCATTGAATCTATCCCTTTTGTTGATCCAAACTGTACAAAAGCCCTAGTTTCTTGTTTAATCCACCGGCAAGCTTCAAACCCCATAACCGATTAATTGTCAAGAAGGCTATCTTCCACTTTTACAGAGCTGCTCACTCTTATTGTCATTGCCAACTCTATTCCCTCATCCAACTTCCGCCTTGCCAGCTGTACGACCTTCACCAAGTAGGTTGCTCGGGCTCGCTGGCCAATATTGGCTTCCACATATCAAATTTAAAATCTTCATTTTCCTCTGCAAATTGTTTTGGTGGGCTCACTGCACCCTCTCCCCTTCAGCCCCCTTCCCTTACAGAATGGTATCTCTAATTCCTTTGGCCTTGTGTCTCCACCCTCTCTGCTCCACCTTTAGTAACAGTCTTAAAAATACCTCCTCAGAAGTCAATGCCCATTCATCAGAATTTTTCCCCTTTATTTACAAAGTTAACTCCACTCGACAAGAATGTTACTCCTACAGAGTAAGACAGAGAAGACAGAGGGTAGCAGTGGAAGGGTGCGTTTCTGAATGGAGGGCTGTGACAAGTGGTGTTCCTCAGGGATCGGTGCTGGGACCTTTGCTATTTGTAATATATATAAATGATTTGGAGGAAAATGTAACTGGTTTGATTAGTAAGTTTGCGGACGACACAAAGGTTGGTGGATTTACAGATAGTGATGAGGACAATCAGAGGATACAGCAGGATATAGATCAGTTGGAGACTTGGGCAGAGGGATGGCAGATGGAGTTTAATCCGGACAAATGTGAGGTAATGCATTTTGGAAGGTCTAATACAGATAGGAAATATACAGTAAATGGCAGAACCCTTAAGAATATTGGTAGGCAAAGGGATCTGGGTGTACAAGTACACAGGTCATTGAAAGTGGCAATGCAGGTGGAGAAGGTAGTCAAGAAGGCGTACGGCATGCTTGCCTTCATTGGCCGGGGTATTGAGTTTAAAAATTGGCAAGTCATGTTGGAGATGTATAGAACCCTAGTTAGGCTGCACTTGGAATATAGTGTTCAATTCTGGTCGCCACACGACCAGAAGGATGTGGAGGCTTTGGAGAGGGTACAGAAAAGATTTACCAGGATGTTGCCTGGTATGGAGAGAGGTTAGAGAAACTTGGTTTGTTCCCACTGGAACGACGGAGGTTGAGAGGAGACCTGATAGAAGTCTACCAGATTGTGAGAGGCATGGACAGAGTGGATAGTCAG
The DNA here is from genome assembly GCF_964213995.1 of Mustelus asterias. NCBI lineage: Eukaryota > Metazoa > Chordata > Chondrichthyes > Carcharhiniformes > Triakidae > Mustelus > Mustelus asterias. The sequence goes on from NC_135826.1 coordinate 26,050,409, forward strand.
AAGCTTTTTCCCAGGGTGGAAGAGTCAATTACTAGGGGGCATAGGTTTAAGGTGCAAGGGGCAAAGTTTAAAGGGGATGTACGAGGCAGATTTTTTACGCAGAGAGTGGTGGGTGCCTGGAACTCGTTGCCGGGGGAGGTAGTGGAAGTGGATACGGTAGTGACTTTTAAGGGGCGTCTTGACATGAATAGGATGGGAATAGAGGGATATGGTCCCTGGAAGGATAGGGGGTTTTAGTTAAGTTGGGCAGCATGGTCGGTGCAGGCTTGGAGAGCCGAAGGGCCTGTTCCTGTGCTGTAATTTTCTTTGTTCTTGTTCAGAGTGTAAACCTGGAGCACCAGCAGACCTGCCACTCCCAAATTTATATACAGATAAGGCTCTCTGATTGGGCAATTATGGCCTCAATCTGGGACATCTTTTAGTGTCCAACCAAATAAACGAAATCAAATTAACTTAGGGACAACTCAAAAGGGGCAGCTCCCTAAAAGGAGGGGAACCGCCCAAAACCAAAGACGAAACGGAAAGGAAACTTAAAACATCAAATAAAAATGTGATTAAAGGGGTCAATAATGCACCCCAGTCCCTGCGGTGCCCAGCGGGCATAGAAGGCATTAAAGGTGGCCTCGGACACTGCATGCTCCCTTTCCAGGGACACCCCGCTGTGAATGTAGCCGCTGTAGAGAGGCAGACAGTCAGGTTGGACGACCCCCTCGATTGCCCGCTGCCTGGACCTAATTGGAATGCCTTGCCAGGCCCAGGAGCAAGTTCACGAGGAGGTCCTCCTCCTTCCCCCCCCCCCTCCACACCAGGTGCCCGTAGATCAGGAGCGTGGGACTGAAGTGCAAACAAAACTTCAATAAAAGGTTATTGAGGAAATTGAAAAGGTTGTGCAACCTATAACAGGCAACATAGACATGGTCTGTGGACTCCACAAGGTTGCAAAAAGGGCATGCTTGGGAGCCCATGAACCAGCACAACCTACGATTGTACAGTACTGCTGCGTGCAGCACCCTCCACCCCAAGTCCCCAAGATAGTGGGGAGAGATCCCTCCGTAGAGGGACCTCCACTGGGGACCTCCGCTGCCCGGTGACAACAAGGCCCGCAAGGTGTATACAGGTGACAGGCGAGGAGGCCTCAATCTAGGAGCTAATACGCCAACAGCCCAATCTCATGGGCCTCATTGCATTCATTACAAGCCTTTAGCTGCTTTGGACCTCATTGGGATCTCCTCCCCAAATCCTTCTGTCTTTTACCTCCAGCTACACCACTGAAAGCCTTTGGAGAATACCTTCCTTCAATCAGTTCCCTGGTTCCTCCACAAATTCTAATTTCTAGCTCTACAAAGGGCCTTAAGACGTTTTCTTTGTGTTAAAGAGGCATTTCAAATGTAAGTTATTCTTGTTCTAATCTACCAGAATTCATGATAACTAGTATGTGATAAACCAAACAATGACTGTTTTAACAAAACCAAGAGTCATTTAACCAAACCAAATTATTACTTTGTTCAGCAGTCAGTGGCATGTAAAAAAAAAAGGTTTTAAAAGTTTATTTATTAGTGTCACAAGTAGGCTTACATTAACACTGCAATGAAGTTACTGGGAAAATCCCCCAGTCACCACGCTCCGATGCCTGTTCGGTACACTGAGGGAGATTTTAGCATGGTCAATGCACCTAACCAGTACGTCTTTTGGACTGTGGGAGGAAACCGGAGCATCCAGAGGAAACACACCAGATACAGGGAGAACGTGCAAACTCCGCACTGACCCCAACCAGGAATCAAACTCGGATCCTTGGCGCTGTGAGGCAGCAGTGCTAACCACTGTGCCGCAAGTCCCACCTTGCTGCATACTCTTCACCCTGAAGAGATTTATTGAATTTTGCCCTTTTTAATTAAACAAATGCAGCAGAGTTTAACTTTAGCATCTAGCCACCAGCCATGCTAAAGGACTAATGCTGATTGAGTCAAAAAGCTAAATGTCTAAGGATAATTCAATGACTGACCACAAAAATGTTTTCTGTTGATTATAAACCACAATATTTTATGACTCTCATATTATTTTAATCAGGATTCACCAACAGTGCATTACATTATTAAAATTGGGAAGTGCTGTGGGACTGGACTTTGAAAACATTAGCCCCACACATTGTTAGGGTCCAGAGGAATATGGGGATTACGGCAAATCCTTGTTCAGGTACTAGGGATCTCACCTGCCAGCTGCTTTTCGGAAAGTCCTGCCAAGCCACATACCAATCAGGCAGTGGCAAGGCCAGAGGCGGGCCCTCCTCTGGAGTCAAGACCCTGGAGGCCTAGCCTCTGATTGGCTGGCAGCTCGTGCTCAGCAGTGTCACTGGTGTGGCCATGGCGGCTGCTGGAAATACAGGCCCCAGAGGCCCAGGATGGCCTAGTGACCCAGGTAAGTAAAGTTGTGGGGGAGCAGGTTAAAGTGGTGGGAGTGGGTGCATGGTCTCACAGGGTTGGGGTCACAGGGACAGGGATGCAAATGTGTTGGCAGCAAGGGCAGGGGATGTGGCTGCCAGTGGCCCCTCCCTCCCTTTCCTGATGTCTAGTCCCTCGATCAGGCACCCAGAGGCGACGGGCTGATGGGGATGGGAAGGTGGTTCAGGTGTATCAGGAGGCAGTGGCATAGTGGTATTGTCACCAGACTAGAGAGCCAGGGTGATGCTCTGGTGACGTGGGTTCAAATCCCACCATGGCAGATGGTGAAATTTGAATTCAATAAAAATTTGGAATTAAAAGTCTAGTGATGACCAAGAAACGATTAGGGAAGGTGATGGCCTCGTGGTATTATCGCTAGACTATTAATCCAGAAATTTTGCTAATGTTCTGAGGACCTGGGTTCAAATTCTGCCATGGTAAATGGTGGAATTTGATTTTTTTAAAATCTGGAATTAAAAATTTAATGTGAAACGATTGCCGGAAAAACCCACTTGGTTCATTAATGTCCTTTCGGGAAGGAAATCTGCCGTCTTTACTGATGCGCGTTATCACACACGAGGCTTGAGATGCTCAAGGAAATAAAGGCTTTTATTTACTATTACAACGAAGCTACCATGTATAGTACACGATCCCAGACTGAGGGGTCCCAGACAGAGCAGTGACCTTTATACCTCTCCCAGGAGGCGGAGCCCGACTGGGATGTACCATAATAACTATAATACAGGTGTAACAGCCCAACCCTAACCCCAACAGCAACAAGTAGAACAACCCATCCCTAACCCCAACAGCAACATATATACATACTCGTAGTACTGGCCAGACCCTGGCTCAGTACTACCTAGTGGGAACCAACGATGGTTCACCACATTTACCCAGCCTGGTCTACACGTGACTCCAGAGCCACAACAATGTGGTTGACTCTCAACTGCCCTCAGGCAACTAGGGATGGGCAATAAATGTTGGCCAGCCAGCGACGCCCATGTCCCATGACTGAATAAAAAAGGATTGTTGTAAAAACCCATCTGGTTCACTAATGTCTTTTAGGGAAGAAAGCCTGCCGTTCTCACCTGGTCTGACCTACATGTGACTCCAGACCCAATGGGAATGAGTAATAAATGCTGTCCCTGCCAGCGACGCCCACATCCCATGGACAAATATAAAAAACTTAAATACTTGCCAGTCCCACCTCCAGGCACCCCACAAGCGAGAGCACTTGATTCTGCCCTGTATCCCTAACTTATGACAATGATTGTACTTCATTGGCTGTAAAGCACTTTGGGACATCCTGCTATTGTGAAAGGCACTATATGAATGCAACTTCTCTCTTGTGTGGGTGCAAGCATATTTTTTGGTGTGATTGCACAGAAATGCTGTTGTATTCAAAGTTTCCACGGTAAATTTGAGGACGCTGGGACAATGCTTCACTTGGCTAGAGCATTGGGAACATGTGGGGATGACTACTGTGCTTTTCCTGTATTACACAATTAATGGACAGTGTCTTCTATTGAAGCCTGCCTTGTTATTCTGAATGATTGTTCGGTGATTGATGCTTGGTTAAGAACCTCTGTCGCAACTGGTTGTGTAGTTGCTGCATCTTATTAGTCGTATAAAATTCAGCCAGCTGCAATAATTCTGGTTCAGGCATCTGAACCTTTGCTTCAGATTACGGGAAGGCAGTAGTGTAGTGGTACTGTCACTGGACTAGTAATCCAGAGTAATGCCTGGCGGACCCGGGTTCAAATCCCACCTTGGCAGATTGTGAAATCTGAATTCAATAATACTCTGGAATTAAAAGTCTAATTATTACCATGGAACAATTGTCATAAAACACTATCTGGTTCACTAACGTCCTTTAGGGAAGGAAATCTGCTGTCCTTACCTGGTCTGGACTACTTGTGACTCCAGATCAACAGCAATGTGGCTGCCTCTTAAAGCCAGTCAGTTCAAAGGTAATTAGGGATGGGTAATAAATGTTGGCCCAGCCACATCAAATGAACTTTTTAAAAAGTTTACGACTGTCACATTTCAGCAAAACCTTGGGCATTCTACATGTATCTTCAATGGAATGACGGTCACAGGGAATAATATTTGACTCCTAGTTTGCATCTATCCATTTTTGCCCTTCAAATATTGGTGGAGCTGTGATTTGCCGTAAAGTGGATGAATCATGGCAAATATGTGTTGCAGGAAACAATGGCATGATTCAGTGACTGTGGTCACAGAGTAGTTGTAGTTTGTTCATGAATGAGCGAGAGATAGGGTCCATATGGCATTGGGCCAATAATGCCTGCACTTTGGAGAATCCAACCGGATGGCAAAAGCAGGGGATTGTCTTGTGTAGCTGCCCCTTTTTCTATGAGTTGTCTTGTCCTCTCAACTCATTGAGAGGACATTGTCTTGTCCTCTCAATGAGTTGAGAGGACAAGACAAATTAAATATGTATCACCTGTATGATACAACTCCATAGGGCAGGTGGGAGATCAAGCGGACACTTCCTACTCTTAACATAGAAGGACAATGCCCTGCAGAAACTGAATCTCTGATAAAGACTTAAAGGGGCCTTCACTAAGGGGGAGGAGCCCACTTCTAGATCATTTCCCTTTAACATGTTACTCAGTAAAATTCATGTTCCTAGTCAGGGTCTATCATCACTCTCCACCCTGGAGATTCCTGGGCTGACGGAAGATGGAGAAATCTGTTGAGTCCCTATCTCTCCATCATCACGACATTGGAAAGGTGTAGGGCAGCTGGAAATCTTCCTTGCTGGGCTTCCGGGGGAGATGTTTGTGGATAGACAGGTGGGGGCTTGGCATTGGACACTCCCACTCACTGCTGACTTGCAGTGATATACTGAAAGAAAACCAAGGACATTATTTCCACCTCCTCCTGAGTTGCAATGAACCCTGACAGTCCCATCTGAGAATGTCAGGAGGAACATGTTGTTATAGCCTCTGTTTCACATGGTTGTCAATGAGTAATTGCGATGACCTCAACCAGGCCCGTGAGGTTGGCCTCTTGGAGTATGAGCTCCCTGATTGAGGTAATGATTGCCTGTCCAATCAGGGAGTCTCACCTGTGTATATATTGAGGAGTGTCAGATCCGCTGACACTCCAGATTCTGACTTTACACCTGAAGCACTCTTAGGAGTGGGATCGAGTTTGTAAATAAAGGGAATGGTGAAGGGACACCGGCCTCTGTGGAGTTATTTCAGTCATGTTATGTGCTCACTGTTGCCCTCCAGGCAGTATCTTTCCATGGAGTTGTGAATGATTCAGCGTTTATGTTACCCAAACTTTACAAGCCACCTGAGAGGACACCAGTCAGTGTGCGGGCTGCAGACACATCAACAACTGAGGCAATGGGGGTGGCTTTCAACTCTGCTTCCTATTTGCATTCAGAAACTGGACGGTGGGGATGATAAACAAAGCAGCAGGTTTTCCTGCCCTGTTCCTAATTCCCAACAGATGTTGATGTCAAAGCTGCCATTTGAAGTGCAGATATATATCCTGGTCAAGTAATTTACACTCTGACACCATTTTCTATCCTAATTATCTGAGGTACCCCCTGTTTGTGTTATCATACACCAACCAGTTCATCACGCAAACCAGCCTCCCATCCATTGACTCCATCTACACTTCCCACGGCTTCGGAAAAGCAGCCAACATAATCAAGGACCCCACGCATCCCGGACATCCTTTCGTCCACCTTCTTCCGTCAGGAAAAAGTCTGAGGTCATATACCAACCGGCTGAAGAGCAGCTTCTTCCCTGCTGCCATCAGACTTTTGAATGGACCTATCTTATATTAAGCTGATCTTTCTCTACATCCTTGCTATGACTGTAACACTACACTCTGCACTCTCTCGTTTCCTTCTCCCCTATGTACTCATACCGTATGAACGGTATGCTTTGCCTGGATAGCGCGCAAGAAACAATACTTTTCATTGTATACCAATACATGTGACAATAATAAATTAAATCAAATCAACCATAACGAATGATTTGAAAATGCTGACTTGTCCTGCCAACACCTTTCACCACTGCAGCTGAGACCTCAGTGCTCTGCTGGAACTCCTGTTGTCTGCTGCGCTCACACGATTACTCCTCTCTGTCCCCCACACAAAGGACAAGAACATGCCACAGCATCCTATATCTCACCCTCTAAAAGAGGGATTCGCCTCGTGGGTTTAATGTTGGCAATTTACCTCAAGCCCACTAACTGAGGGGTGACCCTGAAACTTGGCATGTGCCCCACCAAGTCATATGGGGCAGCCACCACTTCCATCCCAGTTATTACTGGGGACCAAAATCGCACCCGTCCTCCTTGTTTACAATGGGAAAGACATAGTCACTGTGCCTGTGGAAAGTAGGCACCGACTGGACACAGAACACTCACTGCATCAGCTGGGAACACAAACAGAAACCTGGAATGAAGAGATGTTTTCTTTGGTTCTTCTCTCTCCAGTTTCCTGCCAGCTGTCACTTCATTGGTATTCCCCAGAAATTCAAATTCATGCATTTCCTTGTAAATGTTATTCTCCAGGATCTGGATTTTAATTGGACTAAACGACTGATAAACATATACCTTGGAAAATGTTACATGTTGATCAAATTAGAGAGGGATTTTGAATGAATGAACACATTATTAAACCAGAGAAAGGCACAATTTTTAAAAATTAATTTGTGAGACTTGGGCATCGCTGACTGGCCGCATTTATTGCCCATCCCTAGTTGCCCATGAAATGAATGGCTTGCTAGGCCATTCCAGAGGTCAATCACATTGCTGTGGCTCTGGCGTCACATGTAGGCCGGACCAGATAAGGACCACAGATGGGTTTTTACGACAATTGACAATGGTTTCACGGTCATCTGTAGATTCTTAATTCCAGATATTTTTTATTGAATTCAAATTTCACCATCTGCCGTGGCGGGATTGGAACCCAGATCCCCAAAACATCTGGATTAATAGTTTTGCAATAATACCAAAGTCATAGGTTTACAGCTTGGAAACAGGCCCTTCGGCCCAACTTGTCCATGCCGCCCTTTTTTTTTAAACCCCTAAGCTAGTCCCAATTGCCCACGTTTGGCCCATATCCCTCTATATCCATCTTACCCATGTAACTGTCTAAACACATTTTAAAAGACAAAATTGTACCTGCCTCTACTACTACCTCTTGTTCCAGACACTCACCACCCTCTGTGTGAAAAAAAGGTCCCTTTGGACCCTTTTGTATCTCTTCCCTCTCACCTTAAACCTATGCCCTCTAGTTTTAGACTCTCCTACCTTTGGGAAAAGATATCGACTATCTAGCTGATCTATGCCCCTCATTATTTTATAGACCTCTATAAGATCACCCCTCAGCCTTCTACGCTCCAGAGAAAAAAGTCCCAGTCTATCCAGCCTCTCCTTATAACTCAAACCATCAAGTCCCGGTAGCATCCTAGTAAATCTCTTCTACACTCTTTCTAGTTTAATAATATCCTTTCTATAATAGGGTGACCAGAACAGTACACAGTATTCCAAATGTGGCCATACCAACTTCAACAAGATTCCTGCATTCAATGTTCTGACCAATGAAACCAAGCATGCTGAATGCCTTCTTCACCACTCTGTCCACTGTGACTCCACTTTCAAGGAGCTATGAACCTGTACCCCTAGATCTCTTTGTTCTGTAACTCTCTCCAACGCCCTACCATTAACTGAGTAGATCCTGCCCTGGTTTAATTGACCAAAATGCATAACCTCGCATTTATCTAAATTAAACTCCATCTGTCTTTTGTCAGCCCACTGCCCAATTGATCAAGATCCCGTTGCAATCCAAGATAACCTTCTTCACTGTCCACTATGCCACCAATCTTGGTGCCATCTGTAATCTTACTAACCATGCCTCCTATATTCTCATCCAAATCATTAATATAAATGACAAATAACAGTGGACCCAGCACCGATCCCTGAGGCACACTGCTGGTCACAGGCCTCCACTTTGAAAAACAACCCTTGACAACTTCTGTCATCAAGCCAATTGTAAGCCTCCCCTGCAATATAAGTTGTTGTTGTGCATTCCATCTGTCTTAATTAAGGCAATGCCCCATGCCTATTAAAATTGTCGATAAAGAAATACACAATTGCGCAAAATATTTGTACATTAACTTCACACGGCATTCTTTCGGCGCTAAGATATTTTCAGTCCCCTTTAACCATATATTTTTATGAAGTATAATTTTTGATACAGACAGATGGAGTGTCTGTGGTGTGGGAAGCCAATCACTCAGCACTGCGGTAAAACTGCAGTAAAACAGGCAGCACGGTGGCACAGCGGTTAGCACTGCTGCCTCACAGCGCCAGGGACCCAGATTCAATTCCAGCCTCGGGTCACTGTTTGTGTGGAGTTCGTACATTTGCCTCGTGCCTGCATGGGTTCCTCCGGGTGCTCCGGTTTCCTCCCACACTCCAAGGATGTGCGTGTTAGATTGATTGGCGATGCTAAATTGACCGTAGTGTCAGGGGGATTAGCAGGGTAAATGTGCGGGGTTACGGGAATAGGGCCTGGGTGGGATGTGATCGGTACAGACTCGATGGGCCAAACGGCCTCCTTCTGTACTGTAGGGATTCTATGAAAACTTAGTGGTTTCAGCAGCATGGAGCCTTCTAATGTGAATTATATTGGTGTAATATTAATCTGGTGTTCAAAGGTATAGAATCTGTGCTTTGTGTTATAGTGCAGAAACAGAATCTTCTTAACACCACTATTTTACACCAGCATATCTATTTTTTTTTAAAAACTCAAACGACCTTGTTTTTTTTTAATTTTCACTGCTGCTCAGCATTGAACCAAGGAAAGAAAGATGTGGTTAACCGTGATCGGCTTTTCATGAGCAGCTCTCCTCCTCACTCTGCTATTGTCTGTTTCAAAATTGTAGAGGACTCACAAGCCATGACTGCCAAATGCAGAGCTGTGCTCAGCTAAAAGGCAACAAGCACTTGAGTCCGTCTCCTCCTCAGGGTTTTAACGCACCAGTTGTATTTCCTTACTGTAATTTTGGCAAATGTATAGATTATTAAAATTACAGTAAACCCTGCAACTTCCCATCAGAGACGTATCTAGAGGGATGTAGAATTGAAAACAAGGGCTGGCAGCTGCAACCACATGACTTGCTCTGTACCCTGAGTACATTTACTGGAGAACATTACTCCCTTTCCCATCACATGACTTACCGTTGACTGCTAATACAAAAATATCACCACACAATAATGAAATGGTCATCGCTCTGTATCTGCAAAGGCACTTTCACATCAGGTTTGGTGGTAATGAAGAGTGCGTCACACTGAACCTGTTGAGAAGTTGCTCGAGATAATCAGAAATGTCTAATTGTCTATTTTGTTCATTTGGGAGAAACTAGGTAAAATCTTTGTGAAAAAAGTATCCCGAATTTGGGATACAAAACTTAAATATTTTAGAACAGAGAACAGTGCAGCGCAGGAACAGGCCCTTCAGCCCACTAATCCCTTCTGCCTGCCCTTGGTCCATATCCTTCTATCCCTTGCATATTCCCGCGTGTATCCAAAAGCCCCTTGAACGCCCCTATCGTATCTGCCTGCACCACCACCCCTGGCAGCGCGTTCCAGACACCTACCAGTCTCTGTGTGAAATGCTGGCCCTTCACATCTCCTTTGAACTTTCCCCCCCCCCTCACCTTAAGTGCATGCCCCCTAGTATTAGACATTTCAACTCTGGGGGAAAAAATATTTTTTATTGAATGCTTCATAGGATCGGAAGGCCTTTGCAAAGAATGACACCAATATTCAATTTTAATTTCCTGTTTATTTTACTTGGGTCTCACAACACTTTCAAACAAATTGAGAATGAAATCCGTGTGCTATTTCCATTCCAGATATCCTTTTTTTAACATTTTCCAGAAATGGCGCTGAGCTGGCTATCCCTGTAGGTGGTAAGCTTTTTAAGTGTTGACTTTAATCCATCAAATAAAAGCAACAGAGGGTCCCACTGGAATCCGTTAGTTGTATCAGAGCTGTTTCCTGATTTTTCATGCTTCCAACGTCAATGGTGTTAAGGCCAACTAAAGTTTTTTTTGTTTTCATTCATGGATGATGGAATGAAGGTCTTGTAGCACAAAGCAGAAATTCGCTTGGCGTCAAATTCACTCAAACTGGCCACCGGAATGGTTGGTGTTTAAAAAAGGAAATGCTAAACTGAAGCAGAAAAGGAAGCAGCTTACGTTAAGGTTAAGGCATATTTTGTGAAGGCCCAAGCCACCTTGGGATTATTAATTTAAACAGCAACAAAGTAAAGCACAAGTTAAAAAGTGTTATAACCTCGGGTCCAGAAAATCAGAGCATCCAGGCTGACACTCCGGCGCAGCGCTGAGGAAGTGTTGCATTGCTGGAGGTGCCGTCTTTCAGATGAAACATTAAATCAGGATCCCACGGAAGTTCAGCAAGAGCATTCTCCCCAGTACCCTGGCCAATCTTTATCACACAAACCAACCTCACTAATCGTGATTATCTGGTTATTATCACATTGCTGTTTTTGGGACCTCGCTCTGTGAAAATTGGCCACTGCATTTTCTACATTTGACTACATTCTACAGAGTATTTAGCTGATCATATGGAGAGCTTAGCATGGCCAATGCACCTAACCAGCATGTCTTTTTGGACTGTGGGAGCAAACCGGAGCACCCGGAGGAAACCCCCCGCAGACACGGGGAGAACGTGCAGACTCCGCACAGACAGTGACCCGAGGCCAGGAATCGAACCCAGGTCCCTGGCACTGTGAGGCAGCAGTGCTAACCACTGTGCCACCATGCTGAAGGCTTATTACCATTGTTATCGCCTACTGAAGATCTCAGTTGAATAACACAATTCTGGAATATTGCCATAGGCACCAAAGAAAAGATAAAACTGAGTTCACCCGGTCAGCCGGTTATCGTAAGATTTTATCAAAACCTTATATCACATTCGATTCACTCCCATTTCTTCCATTGCTGACAATTATTTAACTTTTTATACCTCTTTGTTTTGGGTCTCTCAAACAACAGGTGAATGAGGATGGGGTGCGAGTCACACAGTTGGGGTCATGGGGGAAGTGGGGGAGGGTGGGGAGGTAAGGAGTATGGGCGGCATGGTAGCACAGTGGTTAGCACTGCTGCTTCACAGCTCCAGGGTCCAGGGTTCGATTCCTGGCTCGGGTCACTGTCTGTGTGGAGTTTGCACATTCTCCTCATGTCTGCGTGGGTTTCCTCCGGATGCTCCGGTTTCCTCCCACAGTCCAAAGATGTGCGGGTTAGGTGGATTGGCCAGGTTAAAAATTGCCCCTTAGTGTCCTGAGATGCGTAGGTTGGAGGAATTAGCAGGTAAATATGTGGGGGTAGGGCCTGGGTGGGATTGTGGTCGGTGCAGACTCGATGGGCCGAATGGCCTCCTTCTGCACTGTAGGATTTCTATGATTCTAAGGAGAGTGGGCAGCAATGGCAGGGGGCTGACCCTCAACAGGCCTCCCTCAACTTGGTGCTCGTTGAGATACAGGCAGTGGAGGTTGGGACGACCTTATGTTCACAGCGGATGGAAGATGGTAGGCAGGACAACAGGTCATCCGAATAGTTGGCTCTGGAGGTAACAACATCACGGAGAGGGGTTTCAGCAACGGCTGCTAGAGGGCGGAGGTACGAAAGTCCAGAGGCTTTCCTAAAGTGACCTTGATTAAGTTGTCAACTCAGAACTCAGCCCAAATCACTCGCTGGGGAAGGGAGTATGACAGCTCGCATGCCACAGTAGAAAACCAGCTGACCACATTTCAAAAAGCTACTACAGCTCCAAAGAGCTTATCCTCGAAAAAAGTTAGGCTGATTGGCCATGCTAAATTGCTCCTTAGTGTCAGGGGATTGGCAGAGTAAATATCTGGGGTTATGGGGGATAGGGCCTGGGTGGGATTGTTGTCGGTGCAGACTCAATGGGCCAAATGGCCTCCTTCTGCACTGTAGGGATTCTATGATCTTTCTATGAACTTTTTAAAAGCCCTGATCATAAGCTTATGATGTGTGGAAAAATATAGTTACAGAGACATATAACTTAAGACATTAATCAACCACTGTTCCTTCATTTGGATTGGAGAAGAAAAGACAGGGCGGAATTCTCCGGCTGCGCTGGTCAAAGATTCCTGCCTGACTGTCAATGGGCCTTCACATTGTCCATAACTCGCCCACTACAATTTCAGTGGGGGCGAGGTGGGAGGATTCCGGCCATAGGTTGGGATTTTCCGGCCACGCTCACCCCAAAACCAGAATATCCTGCCCAAGCTGAACGGACCTTTGCATGATCCGCCCCCCACTGCCCGGTACAATTCCCATGACAGGCGGGACAGAGAAATTCCAGGGATAAGCTCATGAAAGCCTGAAGGCAAATTACAGATATTGAAAAGAGAGCAAGTATTTTCGAGAGCGGGTGGTGCGGAGTATGTCATTGCCCCCTCCCCAATCCAGGCTCTCTCTCGTGGTGCAGGAAAGCTGCGCTGAACCTAGTCAAAAAGAAAAAGAAAGCGTACAAAAGGTTCAGAGAGCTAGGCGATGATAGGGATCTAGATGAGTATACGGCTTGTAGGAAGGGACTTAAGAAAGAAATTAGGAGAGCCAGAAGGGGTCACAAGAAGGCCTTGGCAGGAAAGATTAAGGAGAACCCTAAGGCGTTCTATAAATATGTGAAGAGTCAAAGGATGAGATGTGAAGGAATAGGACCTATAAAATGTGAAGGTGAGAAAGTCTGTACAGAACCGGAAGAAATAGCAGAGGTGCTTAATGAATATTTTACCACGGTATTCACGGTGGAAAAAGACCTGGCTGGTTGTACCTCAGGATTGAGGCGGACTGAAAAGATTGAGTATGAGGACATTAAGGAAGAGGATGTGTTGGAAATTTTGAATAGCATCAAGATAGATAAGTCGCCGGGACCGGATGGGATGTACCCCAGGTTACTGTGGGAGAACATAGAACATAGAACATAGAACAGTACAGCACAGAACAGGCCCTTCGGCCCACGATGTTGTGCCGAGCTTTATCTGAAACCAAGATCAAGCTATCCCACTCTCTGTCATCCTGGTGTGCTCCATGTGCCTATCCAATAACCGCTTAAATGTTTCTAAAGTGTCTGACTCCACTATCACTGCAGGCAGTCCATTCCACACCCCAACCACTCTCTGCGTAAAGAACCTACCTCTGATATCCGTCCTGTATCTCCCACCACGAACCCTATAGTTATGCCCGAACCCTATAGTTATGCCAGGGAGGCGAGGGAAGAGATTGCAGAGCCTCTGGCGATGATCTTTGCGTCGTCAATGGAGACGGGAGAGGTTCCGGAGGATTGGAGGATTGTGGATGTGGTTCTTATATTCAAGAAAGGGAATAGGGATAGCCCAGGAAATTACCGACCGGTGAGTCTCACCTCAGTGGTTGGTAAGTTGATGGAGAAGATCTTGAAGGACAGGATTTATGAACATTTAGAGAAGTTTAGTATGCTCAAAACTAGTCAGCACGGCTTTGTCAAAGGCAAATCGTGCCTTACAAGCCTGGTGGAGTTCTTTGAAAATGTGACTAAACACATTGACGAAGGAAAAGCGGTAGATGTGGTTTACATGGACTTCAGCAAGGCGTTCGATAAGGTCCCCCATGCAAGACTTCTCGAGAAAGTGAGAGGGCATGGGATCCAAGGGGCTGCTGCCTTGAGGATCCAGAACTGGCTTGCCTGCCGAAGGCAGAGAGTGGTTGTAGATAGGTCTATTTCTGAATGGAGGTCGGTCACCAATGGAGTGCCCCAGGGATCTGTTCTGGGACCCTTGCTGTTTGTCATTTTCATAAATGACCTGGATGAGGAAGTGGAGGGATGGGTTGGTAAGTTTGCCGATGACACGAAGGTTGGTGGTGTTGTGGATAGTTTGGAGGGATGTCAGAAGCTGCAGCGTGACATAGATAGGATGCAAGACTGGGTGGAGAAGTGGCAGATGGACTTCAACCTGGATAAATGTGTAGTGGTCCATTTTGGCAGGTCAAATGGGATGAAGGAGTATAATATCAAGGGTAAGACTCTTCGCAGTGTAGAGGATCAGAAGGACCTTGGGGTCCGGGTCCATAGGACTCTTAAATCGGCCTCGCAGGTAGAGGAGGTGGTTAAGAAGGCGTATGGTGTGCTGGCCTTCATCAATCGAGGGATTGAGTTTCGGAGTCGGGAGATAATGATGCAGCTTTATAAGACCCTTGTCAGACCCCACTTGGAGTACTGTGCTCAGTTCTGGTCGCCTCATTACAGGAGGGATGTGGAAATTATTGAAAGGGTGCAGAGAAGATTTACAAGGATGTTGCCTGGATTGGTTGGCATGCTTTATGAGGATAGATTGAGGGAGCTCGGTCTTTTCTCCTTGGAGAGACGAAGGATGAGAGGTGACCTGATAGAGGTGTACAAGATGTTGAGAGGTATAGATCGGGTGGATTCTCGGAGGCTTTTTCCCAGGGCTGAAATGGCTGCTACGAAAGGACACAGGTTTAAGGTGCTGGGGAGTAGGTACAGAGGAGATGTCAGGGGTAAGTTTTTCACTCAGAGGGTGGTGGGTAAGTGGAATCGGCTGCCGTCAGTGGTGGTGGAGGCAAACTCAATAGGATCTTTTAAGAGACTTCTGGATGAGTACATGGAACTTAATAGGATTGAGGGTTATAGGTAAGCCTATATATAAGCCTAGGTAGGTAGGGACATGACTGGCGCAACTTGTGGGCCGAAGGGCCTGTTTGTGCTGTATTTTTTCTATGTTCTATGTTCTATTCCACTCTCTGGAAGAGTTAGATTTTTGATCCTTCGGGAGCAATTCAGGGGAGGCGATGGTCTAGTGGTATTATCGCTAGAATATTAATCTAGACACTCAGCTAATGTTCTGGGGACCTGGGTTCGAATCCCAACACAGCAGTTGGTAGAATTTGAATTCAATGAAACAAATTCTGGAATTACGGATCTACTGATGACCATGAAACAATTGTCGATTGTCAGAAAAACCCATCTCTGGTTCACTAATGTCCTTTAGGGAAGGAAATCTGCCATCCTTTACCTGGTCTGGCCTACATGTGACTCCAGAGCCACAGCAATGTGGTTGACTCTCAACTGACCTCCAAGGACAAGTAGGAATGGGCAATAAATGCTGGCCAGCCAGTGATGCCCATATCCCACAAATGAATAATTTTTTAAAAATGTAATTGTTACCATATAACCAGTAAGCTAAGGAAATAGTTCATCCAGCCAATGTGGAACCCAGCTCATTCTGGTCTGAGAATTCGGAAGGGGCTACCACACGCAGATGATCCACTCCACCAGATTACCACCCAAACAGTAAATATTAAAATTAGTTTTAGGATAAGGGGTAGCTGATTTAAAACAGAAATGGGCGGCATGGTGGCATAGTGGTTAGCACTGCTGCCTCACAGAGCCGGGGACCCGGGTTCGATTCTAACCTCGGACCATTCTCTATGTTGAGTTTGCACATTCTCCCCATGTCCGTGTGGGGTTCCTTCGGGTGCTCTGGTTTCTGCCCACACTCCAAAGATGTGCCGTTAGGTTGATTGCATGGTCGTGCTAAATTGATCATTAGTGTCGGGGGATTAGCAGGGTTAATACATTGGGTTATGGGGATAGGGCCTCAGTGCAGACTTGATGGGCCAAATGGCCTCCTTCTGCACTGTAGGGATTCTATGAGGAGAAACTACTTCTCTCAAAGGATGGTGAATCTGTGGAATTCACTCCCTCAGAATGCGGTGGATACTGGGACATTGAGTAAATTTAAGGAGGAGATAGACAGATAATTAATTGGTAATGGGGTTGAAGGGTTACAGAGAACGGGCAGGAAAGTGGAGTTGAGGCCAAGATGAGGTCAGCCATGATCGTATTAAATGGTGGAGCGGGCTCGAGGGGCTGAATTGCCTACTCCTGCTCCTAGTTCTTATGTTCTTACCCTTTGCATTTGTTGCCTTGGAATCCACAATGATTTTAAATATTAATTTTTTAACTTAAAAATATGACATTTCTGAATTCAAAGGAAGTGTATTTTGCCATTTGGTAATTATTTTTTCTATTTTAAAATAAAGCACCTGCTTGGAGATGAATGTTTTAATTGATTTTAACAATAGCCTGCATTTATATAGTCCCTTCAATATAATAAAACATCCCAAGGCATTTCACAGGGGACTTATCAGAAAGATTTGACACCAAGACACATACAGAGATATCGGGCAAAAGGCTTGTTAAGAGAGGTAGGTTCTAAAGGGACACCTCAATAGAGGAGAGATGGAGAGGCACAAAGGAGTGGGTAGGGAATTCCAGAGCTTGGGGCTGAAGTGATTGAAGGCTTGGCCAAAACTGTGGAGCAATTGAAAATGTGACACGGTGACACAGTGGTTAGCACTGCTGCCTCACAGCGCCAGGAACTCAGGTTCGATTCCGGCCTTGGGTGACTGAGTGGAGTTTGCACGTTCTCCTTATGTCTGCGTGAGTTTCCTCCCACAGTCCAAAGATGTGCAAGTTAGGTGGATTGGCTCTGCTAAATTGTCCCTTAATGTCCAGGCAGGTTAGATGGATTAGCCACCGTTAATGCACAGCGTTATGGGGATAAGGCGGTGGGGTAAGCCTGGGTAAGATGCTGTTTTGGAGAATAGGTGCAGACTCGATGGACTGAATGGCCTTTTCTGCACTGTAGGGATTGTATAGATAGATTCTGTTGATGCTAGTAGAGGCCAGTATTAGAGGAGCGCAGCAGCGACATGACAGTCAGATACTTATTGGTAACAGAAATCAGATATAATTTGAATGAATCATTCAGTTAGTCAAGGGCAAACTTGAGCTATTATAGAAAGGGTTCACTAATATGCGTTTAACCCTGTGTAGAGTTTGCATGGGTTTCCTCCGGGTGCTCCGGTTTCCTCCCACAGTCCAAAGATGTGCAAGTTAAGTGGATTGGCCATGCTAAATTGTCCCTTAGTGTCCAGGCAGGTTAGGTGGATTAGCCACGGTAAACATAGCGTTTCTGTTGTTTTAGGGGTAAATTTTGTAATCTAAAAAGCAAAGGGTTAAGGCAAGTGCCAATAAATGTTTTGTGAAGCAAGTGAAAGTGAAAAAGGGAAGTTATTTTCTGTTAACACGAGCTGTTTATTCCTGCACATTGCCCTTTAGGTACAGGTTATTACTTGTGTTTAGGTATAATTATGACTCCAACTTTATTTAAGAATCATAAACACAGCAACAAAAGATAAAACGGAGCATTGATAGTCTTGCAGATGTCACAATCATGAGAAAAAAATAAGGGCGGAGATGAACTTGATCCAATCTGTCCGTGTCTTCTGAAAATGCTGACTTTATAACTTTATCACAAGAACCGAGAGGACATTTTCGGTTGATTGTGTTTTGTATGTAAGGTTAAGAAAAACACACAGCCAGAAAGCGCTATAATGGCAGTTTAATCCCCTCTTTAAAGATCCCCTTCAGCAAAATATACCCTAAAATGTCAATGTTTTGATCAGCTGATACATCCCAAGCGGAAGATTCCCTCTGCTGTTTTAACAT
Source organism: Mustelus asterias (assembly GCF_964213995.1). Classification (NCBI taxonomy): domain Eukaryota; kingdom Metazoa; phylum Chordata; class Chondrichthyes; order Carcharhiniformes; family Triakidae; genus Mustelus; species Mustelus asterias. Next base: position 26,068,468 of record NC_135826.1, read on the forward strand.
AATCCTGATCATAATAAGAAGATTGATTCTTTTTGTTATTCATTCATTAGATGTGGGCGTCGCTGGCTGGGCCAGCATTTATTGCCCATCCCTAGTTGCCCAAGGGCAGTTGAGTCAACAGCATTGCTGTGGATCTGGAGTCACATGAAGGTCAGACCAGGTAAGGATGACAGATTTCCTTCCCTAAAGAATATTAGTGAACCAGATGGGTTTTTAACAACAATTGGCAATGGCTTCTTGGTCATCAGTAGATTCTTAATTCCAGATTGTTTTTTTATTGAATTCAAATGTCATCATCTGCTATGGGTGGGATTTGAACCTGGGCCCCCAGAGCATTACCCTGATGACAATACCACTACGCCACCACCTCCCCTATTCTGTTTGTAACACTGAATACAGTGAGAAGAATTACTCTGCTCAGTGAATGTTACTATGATGAGTGGTTGACATTATATTACCACATTACATTACCACATTACCAATCACATTATCAATTTTTGCAGCAACTAAACAAGGAAGCACTTGTGTCAAGGGAAACAAACCAAAACAACCGAAGGAGATGGTTTATATTTGTGCTGGCAATCAGCACATTAATGCCTTTAGAAACAGCCTAACCTTTTGAACTTTTGCAGTGGATGGTTTGAAGCCTTCTGATCTGACCAAGTTCTTTGCAAAAGTAACAGAATGGGTAGATCGGGGTAATTTAGTAGAGGTGAAATATTTTGACTTCATTAAAGGTCAGGAGGCACATTGGAGACTCATGACTCAGGTCAAAACACATGGGCCGAGATTCTCCGGCCTCCCAGTCGCGTGTTTCCCGCCAGCTGGAGGTGGCGCGTTGTTTGCTAGCGGCGGGATTCTCTGGTCCCGCCGCTGTCAATGGGAATTCCCATTGACATCACCCCACCTCAGCGGGAAATCCCGAGCAGGTGTGCGTTGTTGGCGGGACCGGAGAATCCCGCCGGCGTGAACGGCCGGAGAATTCTGGCCATAGAATCAGGAACAAGCAGCAGAACAGATGGCAAGCTGACAATCAAGCAGAGAACAGAGGTTAAATGTGGGTTACTCAGATTAGCAGGATTAGGGAAGTGCTCCACAAGGGTTGGTGCTGGGACCACTGTTGTCCTCCATTGACTAAACGATTTGGATTTGGAAATTGGAAGTAAAATTTCAAAATTTGAAGATAACACCAAATTTAACTGTATGCTTAAAACAAGGGAGGACTATGACAAAATGCAGGAAGACTTTGATTTGATTTGATTTATTATTGTCACATGTATTAACATACAGTGAAAAGTATTGTTTCTTGTACGCTATACAAAGCATATCGTTCACAGAGAAGGAAACGAGAATGTGCAGAATGTAGTGTTACAGTCATAGCTAGGGTGTAGAGAAAGGTCAACTGCATGCAAGGTAAGTCCATTCAAAAGTCTGACAGCAGCAGGGAAGAAGCTGTTCTTGAGTCGGTTGGTACATGACCTCAGACTTTTGTGTCTTTTTCCCAACAGAAGAAGGTGAAAGAGAGAATGCCTGAGGTGCGTGGGATCCTTAATTATGCTGGCTGCTTTGCCGAGGCAGCGGGAAGTGTAAACAGAGTCAATGCATGGGAGGCTGGTTTGCGTGATGGATTGGGCTACATTCACGACCTTTTGTAGTTCCTTGCGGTCTTGGGCAGAACAGGAGCCATACCAAGCTGTGATACAACCAGAAAGATTGTTTTCTATGGTGTATCTGTAAAAGTTGGTGAGAGTCATAGCTGACATGCCAAATTTCCTTAGTCTTCTGAGAAAGTAGAGACATAAATGAACTTGCAGAATAGGATGTGCAAGTTTTTATTGTTCTTTTATTGTTCTTTCATGGAACGTGGGCTAGGTCAGCATTTGTTGCCCATCCTTAATTGCCCTTGAGAAGGTGGCAGTGCGCTACGTTCTTGAACTGCTGCAGCCCATCTGTTGCAGGTACTCTCACAGTGTTGTTAGGGAGGGAGTTCCAGGATTTTGACCCAGTGAAGGCAGAGGAACAGTCCAAATTAGATAAAGTCAATTTACTGCGGATGCTGGAACCTGCAACCAAGACAGAAAATGCTGGAAAATCTCAGCAGCTCTGACAGCATCTGTGGAGAGAGAACAGGACCAACATTTCAAGTCAGGATGACCCTTCGTCAGAGCTGAAGACAACGGAAATATGATGAGATTAATACTGTAAGGGTGAGGGGGGGGCTGTAATTGATATGGATGGCACAGACGAAAAGACAAAGGGAATGTAAATGGTGATGATAAAGGCTAGGAATGGAGCGAATAGCATCTATTAAAAGATTGGAATGTGTAAATGGCAGAACAAAGGTGCAGGGTGAAGGAATGTGGCAGGTGGCCCTCGTGGGGAGGTGGGGAGTGAAACAAGATGGAGAGCAAGATTTTAGAAGTGAAAAACTAAAAACAAGAATGCAAAGTAATAAAAATGGATTAATAAGATGAAAAGAAGTAAAATAAAATGAAGTGAATGGAAATGGGGTGAAGGTGGAGGAGAAAGTTCATGCTCCGAAGTTGTTGAACTCAGTGTTCAGTCCGGAAGGCTGTAAAGTGTCCAATCACAAGGTGAGATGCTGTTCCTCCAGTTTACATTGGGCTTCGCTGAAACATTGCAACAGACCAAGGACGGATATGTGGACAGGAAAGCGGGATGGAAATGGCAAGAGACAGGAAGACCCAGGAAACCAACTTTTCAGCTCCCACTGCATTTTAACCCCCTCCTGTCCCACCCGCCACTAACCCCATCGAGGGGAATGGGGGTGGAGGCAGATCTGGAAAATTCCACCACAGAGATTTTCTCAGATTTCAAAGTTGCTGTCAACATTTTGAGTTTAAAATGGTCAGAAAAATATCAGGTGCCCTGTCTGAGTTTCTGATTCCTGTTGGCACCAGGTGAGATTTCCACCCCTGCAGCATAGGTTTCATAGAATCATAAAATCCCTACAGTGCAAAAGGAGGCCATTTGGCCCATCGAGTTTGCACCGAACACAATCCCGCCCAGCCCCTACCCCTGTAGCCCCACATACTTACCCTGCTAGTCCCCCTGACACGAAGGGGCAATTTAACATGGCCAATCCACCTAACCTGCACATCTTTGGATGTGGGAGGAAACCGGGGCACCCGGAGGAAGCCCACGCAGTCACAGGGAGAACAAGCAAACTCCACACAGACAGTGATCCAAGTCAGGAATCGAATCCAGGTCCACGGCGCTGTGAGACAGCAGTGCTAATGCGAGACAACTCCCCACCCTAACAGTAACACCCCTTCCCATGCCCATCCCCCCGCCCTGCCTCCCCCACCCCCCCGCACAGCTCTTCACTCACAGTGAGAGAGAAGGATTTGGAGGGTACGGTTTTCTGATCTCCTGCAGTTCTGACTAAAGCAGCGATATAATGTCAAATAAGTAAAGGCGAATGAACCTGGGGCTTATGAATTTGAATACCTCTCCCCATGGTAACCGCAATCCCAACGTCTTTAGGGACTGCCCTGAAAATAAAATTATGTGAATGTCAATAACGTATTCGACAATAACCGTTGGACAGCCCTTGGGAAAAACAGTCATGGAATTCGCTGAGTCATGTGTGGGGAAAATCATTACTTCACAAAAAAGGCTGTACACTTTCGGTAAATTGCAAAACTGATGTAAGCCTCAAGATGTTGGGGGATTTACGTATTGTATTCCTGTAAATTTTCACCGTAAGAATCCAAATTGAGGAATCTTCCAGTAAATAAACGCTTAAAACTGATTAGGAACATGAATAATCTCTTCCCCGGTTCAGTGGCACAAGCTCTGACCCCAGCCTGCAAGCACACATCCACATCTGGCCAATTAGCACTGTCGATGCCAACAGTTGACAGCAGCACTGTAAGTGGAACGGCACGGCTGCTTCAGACGGAGCCAAGATCCATTCGGAGAGGTGTTTGTCTTTAAGTTGCATCAGCGGGTTATGTCATATTATGCCATTCATGCAGGTGGGTAACAGTGACGGGTAACGGTAGCGGGTAAGGATTTTCCAGTCCCGTCAGCAGCAGGCATCATGGTGGGTGGACAGGAAAATGGCAAGGGAAGGCTTTTTCGCTGGCTCAAAGAAAATGCAATCGTCTGCTCCCAGCTTTCAGGGCAGGTTGAGCAGCCCACCACACCGCGTCGGGAACCACATTTGCTCACATTTAAATATCATGAACATTCATTTTGAAGGCAGTTCACCAGAATCGCACCCACACTCCAGAATCCCAGATCATAAAGTAAAATGTATTTATTTGTCACAAGTGGGCTTACATTAACACGGCAATGAAGTTACTGTGAAAATCCCCCAGCCGCCACACTCCAGCACCTGTTTGGGTACACTGAAGGAGAGTTCAGCATGGCTCATATACCTAATCAGCACGTCTTTCGGATGGTGGGAGAAAACCGGAGCACCGGGGGGAAACCCACGCAGACATGGGGAGAATGTGTAGACTCCACACAGTCAGTGACCCAAACCAGGAATCGAACCCGAGTCTCTGGCGCTGTGAGGCAGCAGTGCGAACCACTGTGCCACCGTGCTGCCCTACCATAGGCCCACACCGGCAGCTAATTACCTGTGTGATTCACACAGTACGATATAAGTGAAATGTATCTGGCGAACATCACTTTACTCGGGACCTCAAGGTATGTGCGCCTACTTTTTGCTGCACTGCTCTCTCGCAGCCTCTCCAACTGTGTGCCAGGTTGCATGGGCAAGATCAGCAGATGGGTAAGGGGGTCTCTGAGCTGAGGCTTACCATTCCAGTCCAGCGAGAAGGTTGGAAGGGTGGGGGAAGGGGCTGGAGGGGCAAAGGCTTGACTCAGGAATGGGGGAAGACTGGGGAAGGGGGCACACAGACACTGGAAGAGCTGGTGGTGGGGGGTGGGGGTGGTTAAGTGCAGTTGGAGACAGAAGGCATGGTCACTCCTGTCCAAATCACAATTTAGAGGTTTTGCTTGGCAAACCTGGGGGGGGGATAGGGAGGGGGGTGGGGGGGGATAGGGAGTGGGGGGGGGGGGGGGTGGTCAGTCCGCTGTCAGTTGTGCCCAACATGGTGTGCAGGGTGTGGTCATTCCCTCATGCACGTTAGGCCTGTGAGTTGGCTTCATTCTGGGTTGTAGCTGGCACAGTCACAGTCAAGGCCCGTATCTGCAGAAAGCCGATGGGGAAATGCTGTCCTGGAGGACTGTGAGCGTGTGTGTGTGTGTTTGACGGGGGTGGGGGTGGGGAGGGGGGGGGGTGGGGAGAAGGGTGGGTGTGGTTACTCTTTAAGCAAAAAGCCTCAAGATGGTGGGGAGTCAGGTCATTGGGATATCAACATCCCGGTTCAGTGAGGAGCATTGGGATATCAACAATTGCGATGGGATCAAGGATGAGAGGGGGAGGAAGGAGAGAGGCTGGAGAGAGGGAAACTTGAACAGGACAGTGGGACTGATCACGGTGTGGAGGTGGAAAGCGTCAAATCGGTCTTGTAGTAAAACAGCAGCACTACTGTTTTTCAAGCTCATCCAAGGACATAGTTGAAAAACAAGCATTGAAAAAAATTGCCCTCAGGATAGGGTTCCCAAGGTTTGTGGGAGGAGTCAACCAATGCACTTGTGGGTTGATTGAAGGCTTATGCAAATAAGTTCTGCTTTTCCAAATGGGGAGGGAGACATAGCTGAGACATGTTGGGAACAGTCAAAAGCCAACTTAAGAAATGTGATGCCTTAACCCTTGTAGTCCATTCATACAAGAGTATAATCCTAATTGAGGCCACTGTAGGGTTGGCATTTGCAAAAGCCCTTTGTCCCTCTTGTGGAAAATCCCAAGATCAGAAAGAACCAGTCAAAAAGGGGCCAAAATGCATCTGCCTAGTCCAAAGAATCTCTGCAGTGCAGAGGGAGGCCATTCAGCCCATCAAGTCTGCACCGACTCTCCGAAACAGCACTCTACCTAGGCCCACTCCCCCATCCTATCCCCATAACCCCACACACCGTTCATGGCCAAACCACCTACACTTCATCTTTGGACATTAAGGGGCAATTTAGCATGGCCAATCCACCTAACCTGCACATCTTTGGAGTGTGGAAGGAAACCGGAGGAAACCCACGCAGTGACCAACTTAGCAAAGCACTCACGGTTTCATCAGCTGGACATCGAGATGGTGATGGGTCCTCACTGAGTTGGGGGATGCCAATCTCACTCTGGGCACAGGCATGGGGTCCCATTCCTCACTGGCCTGCTCTGCCACCTGCTCTTCAAACACGGTGAGGGGTCTGAACTCAGGCCTCCCCCCCTCTCCCCCCCCCCCCCCCCCCTCCAGTCCGGAATCACTTGGGGGCAGTCACCGATTCTCCTTTTGGTGCCATCACTCACCATGATCAGTCCTGGGCTGCAGAGAGTGAATGCTGGTGCAGTTTAAATATGGTGCCTGGATGGACTATCTGATGACGTCACGAGGGGCTAGATGAAAAGTAACAATGTGGTGAAATCCTCGGCAAGTGATGTCTCGGTAGCACCACTACTAACCAAACTGGCTGAGTCCTGAAGGACATAGTTGCTGGCCCGGGACTGTGATAGATGCTGAAGAGATCAACAAGCGTGGAAAACATATTTGACCTCATCCTCACCAATCTACCCCCTGCAGGTCCATCTGTTCATGATGGTGTTAATAGGAGTGACCAGCGCACAGTCCTTGTGGAAACAAAGTCCCATCTTCACATTGATACCTTCCGCTGTGTTATGTGGCCCTACCACCATGCTAAATGGGATAGATCTTGAACAGATCTAACAACTCAAAATTGGCTATCCTTAAGGCAGATGGGCCATCAGCAGCAGCAGAATTGTAATCAGCCACCTGATTGGCATATCACCAGCTCAACCAATACCATCAAGGAGATCAGCCTTGGTTCAATGAACAGGGCAGGAGGGCATGCCAGGAGCAGCACCAGGCACGCTTAAAAATGAGGTGCCAACCTGGCGAAGCTACAGCGCAGGATGACTTGCATACCAAATAGCATAAGTAGCACGTGATAGCCAGAGATAAGCAATTCCACAACCAATGGATCAGATCTAAGCTCTGCAGTCCTACCACATCCAGGCATCAATGGTGGTGCACAATTCAACAATTAACCAGAGAAGGAGGCTCCACAGTTATCCCCACCCTCAATGACGAAGGGGCCTAATACATCAGTGCAAAGGTTAACACTGAAGCATTTGCAGCAATCTTCAATTATAAATCTCAAATTGATGATCTATTCCGTCCTCATCCTGAGGTCTCTAGCATCACAGATATCAGTCTTCAGCCATTCAATTCACTCCAAGTGATATCAAGAAACAGGTGAAGGCATTGGAGACTGCAAAGGCTGTGGGCCCTGACAATACTCCATCAGAACTAGCCACATCCCAAGCTGTTCCAGTATAGCTAACACTTGCATCTACCCAGCAATGTGGAAAATTGCCCAGGTATGTTCTGTACACAAAAAGCAGGACAAATCCAACCTGGCCAATAACCACCTCATCTGTCTACTCTCGATCATTAGCAAAGTGATGAAAGGGGTCATCAACAATGCTATCAAGAAGCACTTACTCAGCAATAAACTGCTCACTGACGCTCACTTTGGGTTCAGCAAGAGCCACTCAGCTCCTGACCTCATTACAGCCTTGGTTCAAACATGGACAAAAGGGCTGAATTCCAGATGAGAGGTGAGAGTGACTGTTCTTGACATCCAGGCTGGATTTGACTGAGCATGAGATCAAGGATCCCTAGCAAAACTGAAGTCAATTGGAATTGGGGAAAACCTCTCCATTGGTGGGAGCCATACCTCGCACAACATAGCTGTGGTTGTTGAAGATCAATCATTTCAGTCCCAGAACATCACTGCTGAGGGCCTTCAGAGTACTGCCCTAGACCCAACCATCTTCAGCTGCTTCATCAATGACCTTCTTTCCATCATAAGGTCAAAAGTGGAGATGTTCACTGATGATTGCACAATGTTCAGCACCATTCACAACTCTTCAGGTACTGAAATAGTCTGTGTCCATAGGCAGATCCATAGGCATCCTTGGCAACATTCAGACTTGAGGTGGTTTGGCCATGCTAAATTGCCCCTTAATGTCAGTTATAGGGGGACAAGCTAGGGTATATGCATAGGTTATGGAGATAGAGCCTGGGTGGGATTGTGGTTGGTGCTGACTCGATTGGCCAAATGGCCTCCTTCTGCACTGTAGGATTCTATGATTCTATGAGTTGATAAGTGGCAAGTAACATTTATGCCACACAAGTGCCAGGCAATGATAATCTCAAATACGAGAGAATCTAACCATATTCCCTTGACATTCAATTTACCATAGTTAAATTGCCCACTATCAACATCCTAGCGGTTACCATTCATTAGAAACTGAACTGGACTAGCCATATAAATATTGTGGCTGTAACAGTAGGTCAGAAACTGGGAATTTTGCAACGTGTAACTCACCTCCTGACTCCCAAAGCCTATCCACCATCTACCAGGCTCAAGCCAGGAGTGTGATGGATATTCTCCACTTGCCTGGATGGCTGCAGCCCCAACAACACTCAAGGACAATGCAGCCCACTTGACTGGCACCTCATTCACCACCTTAAATGTTCACACCCTCCTCTGCTGATGCACAGTAGCAGCAGTGTGTACCATCTACAAGTTGCGCTGCAGCAGCCTATTTAGCCTCCATCAACAGCACCTTGCAAACCCTCTACCTCAACCACTGCCACTCATCGTCCTGACTTGGAAATATATCGCCATTCCTTCATTATCACTTTGTCCAAATCCTGGAACTCCCTCCCTAACAGCACCTTGGGCCTACCTACACCACATGGACTGCAGCAGTTCAAGAAGGCTGCCCACCACCAATTTCTCAAGGGAAATTAAGTTTTAAGTTTATTTATTCATCACAAGTAGACTGACATTAACACTGCAATGAAGCTACTGTGAAAATCCCTAGTCGCCACACTCCGGCGCCTGTTTGGGTACACTGAGGGGGCAAACATGTGAAGTTATGCACTTTGGTAGGAGGAATAAAGGAGCTGTATATGATTTAAATGGAGAAACACTGCAGAAAGCTGCAGCTCAGAGGGATTTGGGGATTGTAATCAGCCACCTGATTGGCATATCAATGAATTCCTTCAGCAGGTAATAGGGAAGGTAAATGAAATGTTGGCCTTTATTGCAAAGGGAATGGAGTATAAAAATGGGGAAGTCTTGCTAACACTATACAAGGCACTAGTTAGACCACACCTTGAATACCGTGAACACATTTGGTCCCCTTATCTAAGGAAAGATATACGGGCATTGGAGGCAGTCCAGAGACGGTTGATACATTGATCCCAGGAATGGGGGGGATTTTGTTATGAGGAGATGTTGATTGGGTTGGGCCTGTACTCATTGGAGTTTAGAAGTATGAAAGGTGACCTTATTGAGACATAGGAGTCTCAGGAGGCTGAGAGGTTGTTTCCCCTTGTGGGAGAGTCTAGGACCAGAGGGCATCATCTCAGAAAAAGGGGGTCACCCATTTAAGACAGAGGAATTCCTGCTCCCAGAGGGAATTAATTACCGCAGAGGGCTGTAGAGGCTGGGTCGTTAAATGTGTTCAAGGCTGAGATAGAGTTTTAATCAGGAAGGGAATCAAGAATTATGGGGATAAGGTGGGAAAGTGAAGTTGTGGATTATCACATCAGACCAGTCATGATCTCAATGGACTGAATGGCCTACTTCTACTCCTACATCTTATGAATGTCTTCAGTTTTTTTGTTGCTGTGGTGCTAGGCACTCTGTTGCACAGCAATGAACATTGCTGACTGCCTTGGGCTATCTTACAGATTAACTTCTTCAGGAAGTGCTTTGTTATAGATGTAGCGTGCACTGCCAGGGGCTGGAAGTAAGCAAGCGTGGATGTGTTTGATAGATTTACTGCAAGAAAATTAATGCTCTAATCATTTCTGGCCTGAATAGTGTTTTTAAAAATCCCAAGCTACCCTGCTGCATGTAGATTAGATTCTGATGTACATGCAGGAATATGGGATGGGTTTCGTGTGACAAATGGAATATGTTTGCTCAAACTTCACCTATTTGCTGTCTGTGCCATTGGTAAGTTAGGAATAGAAGGTTCAATATTCCACATTCTGGAAGGGCGTGGGTGGAAATTGATAGAGATCTGATTACACCAAGGTCTCACCCCTTTTCTCATTTATCAGAATTTCCAGCCCAGTTAGGGCCCATGCTTAAAATGCTCATCTGCAAAGGCAGGAATGGCTTTGTGTGACATAATTCTGAGTACGAGGCTGGTCTGTGATTTCTTGCTGTGCAGCCCTGAACCTGCATCTTTATCTTTCCCTGCCTGCTCACACCCTCCCTGGGTGGCACGGTGGCACAGTGGTTAGCACTGCTGCCTCACAGCGCCAGGGACCCGGGTTCAATTCCAGCCTCGGGACACTGTCTGTGTGGAGTCTGCACGTTCTCCCCGTGTCTGCGTGGGTTTCCTCCGGGCGCTCCAGTTTCCTCCCACACTCCGAAGACGTGCAGGTTAGGCGGATTGGCCGTGCTAAATTGCCCATTGGCATCAGGGGGATTATCAGGGTAAATACGTGGGGATAGAGCCTGGGTGGGATTGTTGTCAATGCAGGCTCGAGGGCTGAATGGCCTCTTTCTGTACTGTAGGGATTCTATCTATGATCTCATTTATATGAAATCTAACCCCTGTTCCCTTTCACCCATGTCCACCACATTGCTGGTTATGCAACTTCCCTTCCTGGTCCCCACATGAGCTGCCATCACAAATGGTTTCTTTTGATGTGCTAACAACACCCTCATTAAATCATTATCACCAACTCAAAAAAGTCACCTTCAATCCCTCTGTCCTTAGTAACTTTGGCCCCATCCCCAGCTTACTTCTCCAAAGTACACTTGAATGTACTGTTCCCTCCTGAATCCTTGCACATTTCTCTTTGAGTTCCATGTTTGCATCTCATCAATCGAGTTTCTGCCGTGGCACTGAAACAGCCCAAACCAAAGTCACAAATGTCTTAGTCCGCCTGCCTCTGAAGTCCTGAAGCAACATTGTCGCCAACAGACTCAGCTATCTCAATGCTGTGTTGTTGGCCATCCTCCTAATCTTCAAACTCAGTAAACCTTAACTCCCCAAAACCATACCACTCCTATCCTATCCTGCACCAACACTTGTTTATCTGTTACATCCAGGCCTGAACTTTTAGGATGCTGAGTTTGACCAGGGATGGGTTCCGCGCCGACACTCCCAATGGTTTGGCTCCCCGCCATCTGGAGAATCAGTGGGGATCACATCCCTGCCTACTCTGACAGGCCGGCTGCCATTTAACCCTCTCATGAACATTAATTGGCAGCAGATGGGACTTCCGTCCTCTTTTTTGGTGGAGGTGGCGGGTGGAGGGGGTCCGACTTCGGGGAGCTGTCAACCAATCAAATTAGCTAATAGTTCTACAGTCTATCCAGGCACCGCGCTGCAGTGGCCGGGAGAGGCACTACAGCGATGTGCCTGGGGCTAACTGTCAGGACATGGAGGTCAAGTGAGTGGCAGGGATCCTGGGGAGAGGAGGGTGGGAGATCCTGGGGATGTTATTAGGGGGTGATTGGGTTACTGCTGGATAGACCAGGGGGAGGAAGGAAGTCTGCTGGTGCCTGGTGTTTGGTCCTTGAGAGAAGGACACCCCCAGTCCAAAGGTTGGCTTCAGATGGAGGTGCCCATCCCCACATCCCAAAATCCTCCCACTTAAGATTGAGGGTTTTACATTTTCCTATTCCCCTCCGGACCTATCTGGTGCAAGCCAGTTTAAAGATTGAGGCTGGGCAAGAAAAGGCCCTTTAGTTCTTCACGGTGGCACAGTGGCACAATGGTTAGCACTGCTGCCTCACAGCGCCAGGGATCCGGGTTTGATTCCCAGTTTGGGTCACTGCACAGAGTCTGCACGTTCTCCCCGTGTTTGAGTAGATTTCCTTCGGCTGCTCCGGTTTCCTCCGTCAGTCCGAAAGACGTGCAGGTTAGGTGCATTGGCCATGCTAAATTCTCCCTCAGTACCCGAACAGGCGCTGCAATGTGGCGACTAGGGGATTTTCACAGTAACTTCATTGCAGTGTTAATGTAAGCCTTACTTGTGACACTAATAAATAAATAAACTTTATAAACAACGGCTACTTAAGAGCTTTAATTGGAGCAAGCGTGGGTTTCCTGTCCCTGTCCACCCCGCCAGAAGATTGCTTCCAGATCGGGCAGGCGAAATCCCAAAGGGAATGCTGTCCGTGCAACTTTGTGCCACCCACCCCAAAATCCACTCGGGGGGAGCATAAAATTCCTGATCTTTGCTGGCCTTTGTGGCTCTTAATTCTCCAGTGTATACACAATTTCAAATGCCCAATCTCATGTAAAGGTTGTGGCTTTAACTCTATAACCTCTTTAACACTGCAACCCCTCCAACCCAAACACCACCCCCCCCCCCCCGCCACACAACCCACCCCCAGGTTTCTGCATCTTGTGCCCCTTTTGCCTCACCACTGGCAGCCATACCTTTACCCTAAATTCCTGAATTCCTTCCCTGAAACCATCCATTCCCCCTTCTGCAGATCCTCCTTAAAGCTCTTTGACCAAGAGTTTGTAATCTGACCGTCACCGTTAATCACTATAAGATGTTCTTCTATGTGAAAAGTGTTGTATAAACACTAGTGGTTTCTGGATGTCAAGGCAATTTATAGACTTGGGGTTCCCCTGTAATCCATCACTAAAACCAACCTGCTGAAGTGACAGAGTCCGCCAATTCATAGAAACATAGAAACCCTACAGTGCAGAAGGAGGCCATTCGGCCCATCGAGTCTGCACCGACCACAATCCCACCCAGGCCCTACCCCCACATATTTACCCGCTAATCCCTCTAACCTACGCATCTCAGGACTCTAAGGGGCAATTTTTAACCTGGCCAATCAACCTAACCCGCACATCTTTGGACTGTGGGAGGAAACCGGAGCACCCGGAGGAAACCCACGCAAACACGAGGAGAATGTGCAAACTCCACACAGACAGTGACCCGAGCCGGGAATCGAACCCGGGACCCTGGAGCTGTGAAGCAGCAGTGCTAACCACTGTGCTACCGTGCCGCGCCAATGGAGGCAGGTTTTACGTTGAGCATGTAAGAACTTGACTCATCTGCAGGAACACCCTTTTGTCGAATACAGGTACGAACCCCACAGTGTCCGCATCGATGGGGGTGCAGGAATCAATAAGGTCAGTCACAGCCGCTGGTCTCATGCTTGGAAACCAATTCTTGTGCAACCAAGTGTTACGAATCACGTCATGTGCTTGATTAATCAGGTGTGACTCACCCTCCATCAGATACGTTATCCATTTTCTATTGAATGAAATAAACCAAAATAAATATAAACTATCATCTGGAGAGAATGAACAAACTGAGAAAGTTTTGCCTTATTAATGTAGTGTTTTACCAGTTTAGCAGCCTTCATGCAATGTAAAAAAGATATGAACAATACATTTGTTTGCAAATCTTTTTAACCAACCACTTCACAGGAACAGGAGTCAGTCTTCAACTAACAATCTAAGTAAAACTAATTATGCAAGGAATATTGAAACAAAAGACTCCACGGATCATATTTCCTTCAGTTGACATTTTCTGCTCTCTGTTAGTTCTGATAAGGTGGTTCAGGGATAATGGGAAGCCAGGGGATTTCCAATTACGTGATGTTTTCAGGAATAGAAGTATTTGAACAACATCTTTTCAAAGGTTAGATTATTTATGAATAATTGTTCATAATGAGAGTAGTTATAACAGTTTCAATGTTCCTCCCAGCTGTCGAGGCTTTTTTACCCTGTTACTCCTCAGCTTTGTCTCCGGTCCCACCCTGGAAACCATAGAATCCCTAAGGTGTAGAAGGAGGCCATTCGGCCCACCGACCCTCCAAAAAAGCATCTTACCCAGACCCAACCCCACCTGCTCTATTCCCGTAACCCCATGCATTTAATATGGCCAATCCACCTAACCGGCATATCCTGGGACACGAAGGGGCAATTTAGCATGGTCAGTCCCCCTAAACTACATACCTTTGCACGGTGGCACAGTGGTTATCACTGCTGCCTCACAGCGCCAGGGACCTGGGTTCGATTCCTGGCTTGGGTCGCAGTCTGTGTGGAGTCTGCATGTTCTCCCCGTGTCTGCATGGGTTTCCTCCGGGTGCTCCGGGTTTCCTCCCACAGTCCGAAAGACGTGCAGGTTAGGTGCATTGGCCATGCTAAATTCTTCCTCAGTGTACCCGAACAGGCGCCGGAGTGTGGCGACTAGGGGATTTTTATAGTAACTTCATTGCAGTGTTAATATCAGCCTACCTGTGACACTAATAAATAAACTTAAAGTTTGGACTTTGGGAGGAAACCGGAGCACCCGGAGGAAACCCACGCAGACATGGGGAGAATGTGCAAACTCCACATAGACAGTCACCCTAAACCGGAATCGAACCTGGGTCCCTGGAGCTGTGAGGCAGCAGTGTTAACCACTGTGTCACCATGCTGTCCAGAAGGCAGTAATTCAGGGTGGGGATTGGCCCCAGTGACAGTGACCCTCTCATTCATCATCCAAATGGCGGCATGGTAGCACAGTGGTTAGCACTGCTGCTTCACAGCTCCAGGGTCCCGGGTTCGATTCCCGGCTCGGGTCACTGTCTGTGTGGAGTTTGCACATTCTCCTCGTGTCTGCGTGGGTTTCCTCCGGGTGCTCCGGTTTCCTCCCACAGTCCAAAGATGTGCGGGTTAGGTTGATTGGCCAGGTTAAAAATTGCCCCTTAGAGTCCTGGGATGCGTAGGTTAGAGGGATTAGCGGGTAAATATGTGGGGGTAGGGCCTGGGTGGGATTGTGATCGGTGCAGACTCGATGGGCCGAATGGCCTCCTTCTGCACTGTAGGGTTTCTATGATTTCTAAATGGATGGCACCTATTTGCAGGCAAGTCAATCAAGGGAACTGTCCCAGCTGAGCTGTAACGCACCCCCCCCCCCCCCCGCCCCCCCACCACCTCCAACCTTACAACATCCTGGAACTCTACACATTTCAACTCAGAGTTTTGCTATACTCTCTTCAGTATTTGTCACTCACTGTTCAATATTGTTCAGGCCTTCTGTTTTCACCAAGTCACTTATTGGTGGTTTTAGATTTTTTTTCCTTATCCGCTTATTTCTCATCTGAAACACATCTGCCCACTGCTTCCTTTTGCTGGTTCCGTTATCACTTGGCAATAGCCTTCAGAAAACGTGTAGGAGCTTTGATTCACAATCAATACAAGGACTGCAGCAGTTCAAGAAGACGGCTCACCACCACCTTCTCAACGCCTTTCGGGTGGTTAATGTCAGTGATACACAAATCACAAGAATGAATAAATATTGATGGATTTTCATAGAATCATAGAATCCCTACAGTGCGGAAGGAGGCCATTCAGCCCATAGACTCTGAGCTGACAACAATTCCACCCAGGCCCGATTCCCGTAACCTCACATATTTACCCTGCTAATCCCCCTGACACTAAGGGGCAATTTAGCATGGCCAATCCACCTAAGCCGCACATCTTTGGAGTGTGGGAAGAAACTGGAACACCCGGAGGAAACCCACGCAGACACAGGGAGAACATGCAAACTCCACACAGACAGTGACCTGAGGCCGGAATTGAACCTGGGTCCCTGGCACTGTGAGGCAGCAGTGCTAACCACTGTAACCATAGTGCCATCCATTGTGCTACCATACACACTTTTCCATCAGTGTTGCACATCCCCTTGGCGTCATGACCCGTTGAGGGCAGAGGGTGGGCTGGTCAATGCGAGGCAAACCCCTCCAATTCATCCCAATGTATTCCCACTACATGCAAAACATGTGCGGGAATTCAGGTCAGGAAGGGGTATCCACTGCCACTTGCTCAATCTGACCAGTGCAGCAGCTCTTAAAGGACTGCAGCTGGATCTTAGTGATCCAATCCATTGTTAGTGGGATGCAGATGGATTTCAGTGGGATTCCTGATCTTCCATGCCAGGCAGCACTGAAAGATCCCACTGGAAGTTCACCACCAGCTTGAGTGGCAGCTGACCAGGGGGGTCAGGACATGGCTGTCGGGGAGGTAGGCAGGGTCTTGGTGGACCTAAGAAGGGTCGTGGGGGACAGAGGGAGGGAGCTTGGTGACAGATCTGGGTCAATCTCTACCAAAGGGCGCTCAGGCATGAAGGAGGGAAGATTGAGCTCGATTGAGGGCCAGTCTATGATGAAGCTGAGATGGTCAAGGGTAACCGAGGGCAGGTCAAGGCTGATTGAGGGTCGAGGATGGCAGGGTGGCAGGTCCAGCATGGCAGGGTGGCAGCTCAGTGGTGACAGGGACGAGGTGGCGGCATCTCTAGGCTGATGAACAATTGATCAAGGGTGATAATTGGTGACCCAAAGGGGTCACAGCTGACAAGACCAAGGTGTGACAGTGAGGCCCGAGAGTGATGGAAGTCAGAGGTGACTAAATGTGCAGCTTCAGACATCCAAGTGTGGCAGGTGGGTGGTGGGTGGTGAGGGGGAGGGGTGGTGGCAGGGTGGAGGGGTGGGTGGTGGGTGGTGAGGGGGAGGAGGGGGTGGCAGGGTGGAGGGGTGGGGGGTGAGGTGGCAGCAGTTCAAGCTCAAATTCTTCCTCACGGACTGGCAGAATGAGGCTGCTCGCTAGCAGGAAGTGGATACTGGGTGCCTTTTAAATATGGCATCTGGAACTCCTACCACCACCTCCTGTCTGTCCTGACCACACAATTGGCTGGGCCCCCTGACAGGCCGTGGCCCATGGCAGCCGCAAGATGGTGCATGGCCAACCATCCGACCTCTACTACTAAATTACGCCCATCGTTTCACAGCATATTTTTATGTCAGCGAATTCGATTCAGGCTGCTGGCGCTAACCTCAGGTTCATAGAGTTTAAAATTTCACCTTTTGGGTAAGTTCACAAAGCTTTGCATGTTTTCCTTCTTTTCCAACCCCCACAAGGAGTGTAATTCCTTGCCTTGTGTAAGCCTGGTGAAGTGCTACCAAATAAACCTGTTGGACTTTGACCTGGTGTTGTGAGACTTCTTACTGTGCCCACCCCAGTCCAACGCTGATATCTTCACATCATATCTTCCTTTAGCAAAGGATTGAAGAAAAAAAATCCTCTGATGTAATAGGTGGTCATCCAAAGAGCAAAGCAGATCGCAGGTTGGCGTGGGAACCCTGACTGAAACAGGGTGTGACACTGTTGAATGAAAGGAATACGTCTGTTTACACTTCAATTCTCAGCCAAATGCAAAGATAAGAGTTTACTTTGTCATTTATTGAAGCAATGTTGCAAAAGAAGGAACAATGAAATAAAATGGTGGTTTTTAACACAAACGTATGTGTGAGGGTGGCTCCTCAACACCACCACCACCCCCACCCACCCACACCAGCAAATCATGGAATAAAACATTAGCTTAAAAACAAAAAGATCAATGCCCTCAACATTGGAGTGGCACAGTGGCACAGTGGTTAGCACTGCTGCCTCACAGCGCCAAGGACCCAAGTTCGATTCACGGCTTGGTTCACTGTGTGTGTGAAGTCTGCACGCTCTCCCTGGGTCTGCGTGGGTTTCCTCCGGGTGCTCCACTTTCCTCCCGCTCTCCAAAGATGTGCAGGTTGATTGGCCATGCTAAATTGACCCTAGTGTCAAGGGGATTAGCAGGGTAAATATGCATTTTGGTAGATTGAACCAGGGCAGGACTTACTCAGTTAATGGTAGGGGGTTGGAGAGAGTGACAGAACAAAGAGATCTAGGGGTACAGGTTTGTAGCTCCTTGAAAGTGGAGTCACAGGTGGACAGAGTGGTGAAGAAGGCGTTCAGCATGCTTGGTTTCATTGGTCAGAACATTGAATGCAGGAGTTGGGACGTCTTGTTGAAATTGTACAAGACATTGGTCAGGCCACACTTGGAATACTGTGTACAGTTCTGGTCACCCTATGATAGAAAGGAGATTATTCAACTGGAAAGAGTGCAGAAGAGATTTACTAGGATACCACCAGGACTTGATGGATTGAGTTATAAGGAGAGGCTGGATAGACTGGGACTTTTTTCTCTGGAGCGTAGAAAGCTGAGGGGTGATCTTATAGAGGTCTGTAAAATAATGAGGGGCAAAGATCAGCGAGACAGTCAATATCTTTTCCAAAAGGTAGGGGAGTCTAAAACTAGAGGGCATAGGTTTAAGGTGAGAGGGGAGAGATACAAAAGTGTCCAGAGGGGCAATCTCTTCACACAGAGGGTGGTGAGTGTCTGGAACAAGCTGCCAGAGGCAGTAGTAGAGGCGGGTACAATTTTGTCTTTTAAAAAGCATTTAGACAGTTACATGGGTAAGATGGATATAGAGGGATATGGGCCAAATGTGGGCAATTGGAACTAGTTTAGGGGTTTAAAAAAAAGGGCTGTATGGATAAGTTGGGCCGAAGGGCCTGTTTACATGCTGTAAACCTCTATGACTCTATGTGGGGTTACGAGAATAGGGCCTGGGTGGGATTGTGGTCGGTGCAGGCTCAATGGGGTGAATGGCTTCCTTCTGCACTGTAGGGATTCTACGATCCTTTATCTAATTTATAGTTTCAGTTAATCTGAACTGTGCAGACTCTCCAAGATTTTTATTTAACTCCTCCCCTCTCAGAGTCTGTCCTTGCGTCAGAAGATATTCCTGGCGTGGTTAGGTTAATGACTGAAATCAGCAGGGGATTAGCATCAGCTTATAGCGCCCGCATGTAAAAATCCTGCTTCACTGACCCAGGTGGCATCAGAGAATTGGCAGGAATAAGATGTTGCCAACCCTCCAGGATTGTCCTGCAGTGACCAGGGATTGAAGACTAATCTCCAAGACACAGAAAAATCATGTTTAAGTTCATTTATTATTGTCATAAGTAGGCTTACATTCACACTGCGATGAAGTTACTGTGAAAATCCCCTAGTCGCCACACTCCGGCACCTGTTCGGGTACACTGAGGGAGAATTTAACATAGCCAATGCACCTAACCAGCACGTCTTTCAGCCTGTGGGAGGAAACTGAAGCACCCGGAGGAAACCCACGCAGACATGGGGAGAACATGCAGACTCCGCACAGACAGTGGTCCAGGCCGGGAATCGAACTCGAGTCGCTGGCTCTGTGAGGCAGCAGTGTAACCACTGTGCTATGGGGAAACAAATAACAGCTGGGATTTTTCTAAAAGTTAATAGTCCTGCCAGCAGGTAACTGACCCCACCCAGGTGGGTGACGTGACCCCGGGTGGCATTTTACCAGCAGCAACCAATTAAGGACCATCCAGATCAGAACACTGGCCTGCCTCCCAGGCCCAATCTGCTGAGGTGCCTTCATGGGCAAGCAAAATCTTTCTATAACCGAACCAGGGACAGGCATTGGGAAAGGGATAAACCCACCAGTAGCAGCTCCCTCCGTAACCTTGGGAGCAACCATAGAGAAGGACTCTCACCCACATCCCCACTCCTCATCTCAACTTCCTCCCACTCCTCACCCCCTTCCCTCACTCCTCACTTCTCCAAATCCTCAACCCCGCTTCCCCCCACTCCTCACCCCCAACTCCTCATCCCCACTTATTCCGACTCCTATCACCCAGCCTCCCCAGATTCCTCAACCCCCAACTCCTATCAGCCACCCTCCTCACATTCCTCACCTCCCCCCATGCCACCACCCACCCCCGCCATTCCTCACCCCACACTCCTCCCTCACCCAACTCCCCCCAGGGAATCTGCTGGAATCACGTGGTGGCATCCCCTCCTGACATTGGTAAAATAGCAGCAATGATGGAAAGTGGCTGATAGCTGAATAATTGTCTGCACACCTCCAGTCGATGGGCAGCCACAACACTCAGGTTCCTGCAGCTGGTAATATGCGCAGCAGCAGGAAGTCAGCAGGCCGCTACAATACTACAAGTCGTTTCACCTTGCAACCCATTTCCAGGGTGCTGGTAAAAGTCAAGCTGATGTTTCACCAACAGTCAGAATTAACCCAATTGCGGAATAAAGAGCCTCATGACTTTCCAATTGGCTAGGGGAGATGGCCTACAGGATGGACCAATGACAGAAGTGCAATGGTTGGGATGGTTTGAGGCACAAGGTCACATATGGTGGCACGGTGGCACAGTGGTTAGCACTGCTGACTTACGGCATCAGGGACCCGGGTTCAATTCCGGCCTCAGGTCACTGTCTGTGTGGAGTTTGCATGTTCTCCCCGTGTCTGCGTGGGTTTCCTCCGGGTGTTCCAGTTCCTCCCACAGTCCAAAGATGTGCGGGTTAGGTGGATTGGCCATGTTAAATTGCCCCTTAGTGTCAGGGGGATTAGCAGGATAAATATATGGGGTTACGGGAATAGGGCCTGGGTGGGATTGTGGTCGGTGCAGACTCGATGGACCGAATGGCCTCCTTCTGCACTGTAGGGATTCTATAAAATAAATAACAAAACCTCCAGGGATACACCCAAACAAGCCACCTGTGAATAAACTCAACAAAATACTTGGCAGCCTCAAAAGTGACTGGCATGATTCAGTGTTGTATCTGTTTTCTTGTAAAGGGTTAACGCGGTAGCATGGCCTCTTTAAGGGGTGATCCCTGATCGGGCCGGACCCTATGGAGGGTCAGGTCAGAAGCTGAGCCAATTGGGTGCCAGGGTGCACATCCCAGGTCAGTTGGAGCCAGGAGTGGAGAATCGTCGCATGGTTCTGTCAGACTCTTGTTTGTAAATAACTCTTTATTGTTGGCAATAAACCTCTTTTTTACTTTGAGGGCACAGAGTTGCCCTCGATTTGTTACACTGGCGACAAGGATAAAAGTTTGATAGTTGTTGGGGATCGCAATGAGGAGCTAGAGGAGAGGAGACCTGAGCGTCAAAAGTGTGAAGCAGCAAGGTACATACGCATATTAAAATGCCTTTGATTGAAAAGATTGAACCATTCGAACCTGAAATGGAAAACTGGAAACAATATATTGAAAGGCTGCAATACTTCTTTGCAGCAAATGAAATCACAGCTGAGGAAAAGTGAAAGTCTGTGGCCCACAAACTTACAGCTTAGAGAGAAGTCTAACATCACCTGACGCTCCAGACGCAAAGCTCGGAATGTCACCACCGTTCATGATGGCAGGGTTTCCCCATCCCACTGCAATGAATGGAAGTTTGGCTGGGCGCCAAATTCTCCGACCTTGCTGCAATGGGAGGCTGGCGTGAACAGCTGGTAAGATCGCGCCCAACGTCTTTTGGCCAGATAGTCGAATAAGTAAAAAATAATTTCAATGTCCAACCCTCAATCATTATGTTGAGATACAAATTTCATTCAGCTGTCTGGGAGTCAGGAGAGACAGTACTCAGGCATTGTGGCCAGATTGAGAGGGTCAGCAAGGCATGGTGAATTCAGCTCAACTTTAAGAGAAATGTTCAGAGACCGTTTGGTCTATACTACAAACAGACTCATCACATAGAAGAAGCCATTGGCTGAGACCAAAACCTCTTCAGAAAAAGCTATGGATTTGGCCCAGGTGACTGGATGCACTCAGCAGGGTGTAAGTGAGCTACAAGGTGTGCCCAACAAGGTGAACCGTTTGTGGCACTAAACAGCTGTTGCGTAAAACAGCCTGATTGTGAGCGCAGCAGAGCCCGAGAAGGGGAGTACAGCAATGAAGGCGGAAGCTTGTCTGGGGAGAACACTCCCAAGAAGCTTGCCGATGCAATCAGAAGGGTCATTGACAAGCATGGTGCAGTGAAGAAAGTGCATAAAAACCCCACAACAGTTAGTTTAATTTGTTTAACAGAAACCAGATGAGGAGCCCGACATGGGACCCAAATCATTTACCCTAAACCAGGTCCTCTAGAGATTGCCTTGATAGGAAATGGCAGATCTCTTCAAATGGAAGTCAAAACGGGGGCTGCGGCTACAGTCATAGAATCATAGAGTCCCTTCAGTGTAGAGGAAGGCCATTCGGCCCATCATAGTCATAGGGGTGCAGGCATTTGGTTACCTTCAAAAAGGCCTCCAACCATTGAGATTGAGCGAAACAGGAGCCACATTGTCTACATATACAGGAGAGACATTGAAGACCTTAGGGGCGGAAACAATCATTGTGTCCGACCAGAATCAAATGGCACAGTTCCCTGTCCTGATAATTGAACATCATAGACCTTGCCTAATGGGCCATGATTGGCTCAAGCAGATAAAATTAAATTGGTTGAAAATATTCAATCTACGGGATGGGGGTTTTCAGGAACTGCTGTGTAAATATTCCGAGGTCTTCCAAAATGAGCTGCGACATATAAGGGGAGCTAAAGCAAAAATTTATCTGATTCCGGATGCAAGGCCTACATTTCTTCTGGCCTGCCCAGTGCCTTATGAACTTCATCATAACGTTTGAAGTCAAGCTCAGAAGATTGAAAGATTTAGGAAGTACAATTCTCCAAATGGGCTACACCCATCGTTCCTATCCTCAAGCCTGATCGTACTGTAAGAATTTGTGGGGATTATAAACTAACAGTGAATCGAGGAGCTCAGATAGACAGATACTCCATTCCTAGGAATTGAGGACCTCTACGCAAACTAGCTGGAGGTTTAAAAAAAACAAGTTAGACCTCGGTCACACCTACCAACAGCTGGAGCTGGATGAAGATTCACAGTGGTTAGTTACCATCAACATCCAGAAGGGGTTATACCAGTAAACACGTTTACCTTTTGGAGTCTCATCAGCCTGTGCCATTTTGCAGCGTACAATGAAGTCTATTACAAGGCACCCCTAATGTTGGGGTTTATCTAGATGTAATTCTCATTACAGGAGCCTCACCTTAGGAACACAGATCAAACTTGAAGGAAGTTTTGAGAAGATATAGAGAAGTGGGTGTCCGGTTGAAATGAGAGAAATGCACTTTCTAGGCAAACGAAGTTACATATTTGCGTTCCAGGGTCGACGCAAAAGGTTTACATCCTTTGGAAGATAAAATTAAAGAGGTTCCACAGCCAAAAAATGTATCAGGGTTAAAGTCATTCCTCGGGAGTGGTGAATTATTATGGTAGATTTTTACCAAAGGTGTCTATTGCTTTAGCCCCACTTCACCAGTTGGAAGTGGGGAGGAGAACAAAACAAAGTGTTCACAAGAATGCTGACCTTGCAGTCATCAGCACTGTTGGTGCAGATTGATCTAACCAAACCATTGGTAGTAACCTGCGATGCATCACCTTATGGAGTGGGAGCAGTTTTGTCCCACAGGGGGCCTGGTGGAGTCGAAAGACCAACTGCCTTTGCACCGAGAATATTATCAGATGCGGGAAAAAATGTATTCCCAGATAGTTTTGCAATCATTTATGCAGTCAAAAAGTTTCATCAGTTTATATATAGACAAAATTTCACAATAGTAACAGATCACAAGCTGTTGTTAGGTTTATTCAGAGAAGCCAGTGCCACCAATTGCCTCAGCGAGGGTGCAGAGATGGACTGTCTTGCTGGTTGTACGGTTATACGTTTCAACATCGCTCAGGGACACACACCAAGTGTGTATGCACTCAGCCATTTGCCCTTGCCGCAGGCAGTAGCATCACCATTGGTTCCACAAGAGATAATGTTGGTGCTGCACCTGGTTGAGACTTTGCCGGTCTCAGCTAAACACATAAAAATATGGACCACAAGAGACCCAGTGTTATCAAAAGTTAAGAAGATGGTGATGATAGGGTGGCAATATGATAAGTCAGAGCTTCTTAAACTTTACCAACACAAAAAAATATAAAGACAAAGTGTGAGGACGTTGTTGTTGTTGTCGGGGGAGGGGGGGGGCGGCGGGGGCTCGTGTTATCGACCCTCCCCAAGGAAGACAACTTTTATTACAGGAATTGCATGACTCACATCCAGGACAAAGCAGGACGAAAGCACTCGCACAAAGTTATTTTGGTGGCCAGGTGTGATAACCCCCATGAGATCCATGGGGAATCACTGACTAACCTCCCAGTGGGGCTGATTGAGTATGAGTTCCCCATGTAACAGGCAGTGGGCTATC
This sequence comes from Mustelus asterias, assembly GCF_964213995.1. Classification (NCBI taxonomy): domain Eukaryota; kingdom Metazoa; phylum Chordata; class Chondrichthyes; order Carcharhiniformes; family Triakidae; genus Mustelus; species Mustelus asterias. The sequence goes on from NC_135826.1 coordinate 26,092,587, forward strand.
TAGCTGGAACTCATTTCCTGAGTCTTTTATGAGGCAGGCCCAGGACTGGGCCTGCTAATCTTTAGTCCCAGGCAGAGACTAGTGTGTCATGGTAATGGTTTTTGCTTTGCACTCTGTAATAAATAATGTTCCTTTCCAGTTGGGCTTCCGGTGTCATTACACCAGGCATCGATAAAGAAATCGAAAGAATGGTCAGTCTCTGTCCCATTTATGAAGTCCAACAGGCACCGGTGAATATACATCTTTGGGAGTGGCCAGGCAGGCCCTGGGCAAGAATGCACATAGACTTTGCAGGACCATTTGTGGGCCATATGTTTCTTATATTAATAGACACATATTTTAAATGGTTGGATGTCCAATTGAAGAAATACACAACAGCCACTGCCACCATTGACATGATCCGAGTTTAGCAGAAAGGTTACCTATCCAATCGGAGCACAGCCACCATAACCACTGCCCAACCACAGATTAATATCTCAACAAGCAGAAAATGAATCCTTTGACCTCTTTAAGTGCCAGGAAGACAATTTCAACTTTCCATATGTTCCCTTCAGAAAATCAAAACCTCTAATGCCTCACAAGTTGGCTCAGAAGTGACTTTTGTCATTGAGATTCTGCCAAGGCGGATGGTATCCACTAGCAAAGCTGCAAAGACTCTGGGGGTTAAATCGGATTGTCCTAGAAAACAGAAATGGCATTCACAATGTCTGATTAACCCAGGCCTGTTTAAAGTACTGCAGCCAATATGCCAGCTTTCTGCTGTCTGCTCATGAGAATGTTCTCTGTGGCTAACCACATTGCTTAACCACCTATCAGCAGTGGGCCCAATATCACGAGTAACTTGCACAACTTAAAGCTAGCCTGCACCTGCTGGCATTAAATACTAAAGGTTGTTCATCAACTGAATCAGATCTGGGAAAGAGTGCAGAACGACTGACCGTGAGCACTCAGCCGCAGCACTGGAGGTCACCACGGAGGCAGCAGCAAAAGAGGAGAGACGTCCTGTATCCTCAGTGAGAAGTAGAGGATGGGGATACAGTGTGACCAGAAGTCTACTGACCTCAAGGTCAGTGAGTACATCTTGTGATGTCGCCAGGGACTGGGGATTGCACTGGGTAGGGTTGAGTTCTCGCAATTCGATAACTCAATAGTGGATGTGGGTCTGGGTCAAAGTTCCCCCAAGTGGCCTCATCTCCTTGTTAGGACTCAGTACTCTGCTCATATAGTCTGATAAGGCTACACAGCTGATCCTCAATGCACCGATTCTTCATCAGTCAGTCATGTGATTTCCTGCGGCCATCTTGGTAAGAAAAGTACTTGGCCAGAAACTGGAGGATATTCGGAGGAAAATACCACCCTTCCAGCACACAGCCGCTGGTGACACCAAAAGCTTCAAATTCCATGTGCTACCAAATGCACCACCAGCATCAGCCACTGGTCAGTTCACTTCACCCGGCAATCACCTACCAACAATCTGAATCAATTCGGGCCCGTGGCTAACATTCAAATGCTTCACCTCAATCTCACACACTTAGCATTATTGCAAGTCTAACACCCACTTCTCACACCTTGCATACAACACCAGGTAGTCAAGTCAACCACACCATTGCACAACACTCACTGACACACATCCTTTTCTCTTCCAGATACTGGCACTGTGTGAATGAGCCCTATTTTGCCCCCCTCAGTCTGTACCACAGGAAACATGCATGAAAGGAAGAATTTGGCCGGTTCCTTGGCAACCAAGTTGTCACTGAGCCCAAAATATTTGTGGAGAAATTTTATACTCTTAAGAATCTGGAAGGAAAAAGCAAAGGTCAAACAGTGTTTTTGTTCCTTCTATGTGATGTTTATTGTATTTAACTGATGTGAAGCTCAGTTTAGATTAAGATTTGAAAAATGCATCTTTTCCTACAAGTATTTGTGTTACGTTTTTCTACGTAGAATCTACAGCACAGAAATAGATATTCAGCCGGACTGGTATAGGTTGGTTCTTAGGCTCCACATGAGTCTCCTAGCTCCCACTCGACCACCATCTAACTATCTGCATACCCTTCTATCCGTTACTTATCCCATGAAAGGCTTCTAGAATCATAGAATTTCTACAGTGCAGCAGCAAGGCCATTCAGCCCATCGGGTCTGCACTGTGTCTTGACAGAGTATCTCACCCAGGCCCTCTCCACCCCCCCTGCCCTATCCCTGTAACCCCACACATTTCACATAGCTAATCCCCCTACCTACATATTTGGGGACACTAAGGGGCAATTTATCATGGACTGTGAGAGGAAACCGGAGCACCTGGAGGAAACTCACACAGACACAGGAAGAACGTACGCACAGACAGTGGCCCAAGGCTGGAATTGAACCTGGGTCCCTGGAGTTGTGAGGCAGCAGTGCTAACCACTGTGCCACCGTGCCACCTTCTACACTATGCATCTCAACTACTTCATATTGTGCCAAGTTTCACATTCTACCCACACACTTGGTAAAGAAGTTTCTCCTGAATTCTTTATGGTATTTATTAGTGATGATCTTTAGTATTGACTCCCCCATCCCTATCAAACCCCTATCAAACCCCTAATTCCAGCTATTAGAAGATTACTGAGTCTCCGAATACCTTTACCATCTTTCTGCATCTACATACAAACAGTTAATTTAAATGTGATAGGGTAACGTTTTTCCAATCTGAAACATTTTCTTGCCACAGGAGAACCTGGTTCACGCATGAGTAGGGCCGATAGGGATTCACTAGAGGGCACATATACAAACCCTACCCCTGAATGATGAGGCCCAAGCCTCCCCCAGGAGTGAACCAAAAGCCACATTTCCATTAAACCAGTGAGTAAGAGACAGCTCACTGGCAAAGCTTGGTGGAAAATCTAATCATTTTAATATGAACAGCAAGGAAGCAAGGAAGTGTTGGCAACCAAGTCAGTGATTGGGGTGTGAGGGTTGATTATGGGAGGGTGGGCAGGGTTGTGGGTGGGGTGGTACATTGATTTACAGGGCCAAGAATCGATAACCCGTCGATTATGTGAGGAGGAATTCATTCCGTTAACTTGTTCAACTCCTCATTGCTGAGAGTCAAACAGGTGCAACATAGAAAGCATTCTTTCTGTATGTGTCACAGCTTGCTATGGTCCCTGCTCTGTCCAAGACCACAAGAAACTACAAAGGGTCGTGAACGAAGCCCAATCCATCATGCAATGCAAACCAGCCTCCCATCCATTGACTCTGTCTACACTTCCCGCTGCCTCGGAAAAGCAGCCAGCATAATCAAGGACCCCACACACCCCGGACATTCTCTCTTTCACCTTCTTCCATTGAGAAAAAGATACAAAAGTCTGAGGTCACATATCAACCGACTCAAGAACAGCTTCTTCCCTGCTGCCATCAGACTTTTGAATGATCTTACCTTATATTAATTTGATAGTTTTCTACACCCTAGCTATGACTGGAACACTACATTCTGCACCCTCCCTTTTCCTTCTCCCCCATGTACTCCATGAATGCTCACGTACCAACCAATTCAAGAACAGCTTCTTCCCTGCTGCCATTAGACTTTTGAATGGACCTACCTCGCATTAAATTGATCTTTCTCTACACCCTAGCTATGACTGAAACACAACATTCTGCACTCTCTCCTTTCCTTCTCTATGTACGGTATGCTTTGTCTTTATCGCGCGCAAGAAACAATACTTTTCACTGTATACCAATACATGTGACAATAATAAATCAAATCAAAAATCAAATGTGCAAATGCAAAGGATTCAATGCCACTTTCATGTTTGGCCATTGCATTACGATTTTTTAGCTTTTACTAACCTGGGAGGAAATGCAATTAATGAGCCCGCACTTCCTGTCGGTTACACAGAGAGTGTGGAAACCATTTTGCCACTGAATTTCTAGGGCTAGATTTCTTCTGTGTTATAAAACACATCAGAACTTACACATGCTACCATCGCAATAGACACCAGCCAAATTACAGAGTGAGCTACATCTTTACAAATAAGGAAGTCACCAAGGTATTAGTGCCCATGGAGGACATGATAGTTACATTGCCATTCACAACATTCCAAAACCGAGGGCAGAATTTTCCAGTGAGCACCCCCGCTCCCACCCCCCACCCCCCACAACCCCATGCCGGATTTAATGGTGGGCAGGCGATTCTGGAGCGGGAACTGAAGAATCTGTTTTCCGCCGGCCTAATGGCAAGATCTTCTGCTCCTATCCATCATGGTGAGTCGCATTTCCTACCAAAGACCGGCAGGAAACGAGTTTGCATCCCGTTAATGGGATGCAGATGAAATCCCGACCGGAATCACCCCCTCCTGCCCGACTGTCCGGGCCACCAGCTGGAAATCACACCAGTCCAGAACACATCTGGACCAACGTGGCGTGTACATATCGGCAATTACTTTAAGAATGCCTGTGTCAGCTGGCAGAGAGGAGGAGAAGATGATGGAGACCTCCAGTAACTGGACCCTGGCACAACACGTGCACCACTAGATGGGTGGGGCACCAATCACATGGATCTTCTCCATGCATCAGCACCCAGAAGGTGGCTCCTCTTGGCACAGCAACTTATTCCAGGGATTGGCTCATCAACCAGCAGTCTCTTCCAGGGATTGGCTAGTTAACCAGCAGCCACTTCCAGGGATTGGCTAGTCAACAAGCAACCATTTGCAGGGATTGGCTAGTTAACCAGCATCCTTTTCCTGGGATTGGATCCTCAATCAACAACCCCTATCAAGAATTGGATCATCAAGGTGCAGGTGGAAGGTTGCAGGACGTCCTGCGGGTTTCTGTGCTGGTGGGGAGGAGAGGAATGAAGAGGTGGGGTGGGTGTCCAGGCCTGGAAGGGGTGGAGGAGGTTGCGGGTAGCAGGGGAAAAAGAGATTCATCGAGAGCCTTGCAGTGAGTGAGCTTTTGCGGAGTGGAAGGGTTGGAAGGGCAGCGTTGGATTGCTGATGGGTTGTTTCTGGAGGTATGGAGGGTCATTGGGGCTTTGTGCCAGCTGCTCCCTCTGTAGTCACAGCAGACAAGACTGAAGGGGTCACAGGCCAGGGGGATTCCAAAGGGTCGGACACTCTTAGAGAATCCTGAGTGGAGAACCCAGAGGTGCCCAACGGCAACTCCCCCACCCTTTGGTGCCCCAAGGCCCCTGCCTGACTCCTTGAGAGGAAGTGACACCTGGAGGGAGGCTGAGGCACCCAGTTCTCTGTCACTAGGCACAGAAAATGCCTACAGCAAATCTGCGCACATCTTGGGCAGAATCTGCCAGATCAGCTTCTCCATGCTGTCCGCCATTCTCCCCATGGAGTCCTCCATATGTACAGGTCAGCACCACTTCACCAGCAGGCAGTCGGACAGACTCCTCTGCCTCACGTGACACCCGAGTTGAGGGCCGCCGATATCTCTGCCTGATGTTCCCCCGTCTCTCGTGGCCTCTCCGGCATCTCCTGCAAGACCGAACCTAGAGAGCCATTATTGGATGCGGACCTCACAGATGCCTCTTCCCCAGCACTCCTCCGAGTGCCATGAATGCTTGGCTGACACTGTCTCTACCTGCTGCAGACACGTGTCCGAGCAGTGACCACCTGAATGTCAGACCCTTTGTAAACTGGATCAAATAGCCACCGAGGGGCATGTCTCTGGACTGGTGGAAGGTGCGGGTGTGACACCGCCACTTTCTCCATCAGCAATGCCCTCGCTCCCTTCCGGATTTGCATTCCAGCTGGACTGGACTTCCTGAGTCTCAGTCCTGCCCTCTTCCTGGTGACACCTGTAAATGAAAGAGGAGAGGTCGAGTGGCTGCATGAGCTGTCTCCAACATGGAGGCACCTAAAACACTGACGTTTTGATGAATTGTTTGGAACCTTACTGGGGTGGAAGCCGCAAGCCAATCTCTCCATCTCGGATGGATCTGTCCTGCTCCACCCATGCCAGCTGGGCTGCCCACTCCTGGAAGTCAGTCAGTTCCTTTTAATTGTAGCTGCCCCACTCCCATCTTCTCCCTTTATCTCCCCTTAGGGAGTCCTGAGTGGAGGTCCCAAGGGTGCCCAACAGCAGCTTATAGTTTAACTTTCCCTGCGCAAATAGAGAAGATGGGGTTGAGAACAATTGGGTTTCATGTACCTTTCTCATGCTTCCTGTCTTATAGGTAACCCACTGGATTGTGTGCCATGTGACCGATGCGCTGCTGGCTGTCCAGAAGAGTTCTGGGGCAGTGCCCTGCAGAGCAGTGAGTCCATGCAGGTTGAAGGATAAGGCTGAGAGAGGCGTAGCATTTACAGTGCTTGCTGGTGCCCTCAATTCCTCAGCCCCCAAAAAGGCCCCCTCCCATCCACCCCCTCCACTTCCCAGCGAGTGTATGAGCTTTTCACTGCAACTTCATTGCCGTGTTAATGTAAGCCTACTTGTGACACCAATAAATAAATTAATAAACTTAGCTCTGTGTGTGAGGCTGAGAGACCCACAGTGGCCTTGCCACTTGCAGAGATTTTATGAGTGTTTCTTCACATTACCTTTGGGGAATAGTGCAAGGAAGTGGTGGAAGGATTACTGAGCTGATTATTGGCCTGTTGAACCCTGTTGAACACTCCTTCTGTGGCCAGCAAGTCCTGGCATTGGACTCGAACCCAAAGCATCTGCTCCAGCGAGAGGAACCCTACCAAGGCTCCCCTACCTGCAGAGTGAATGGACTGCAGTGGACTATGAAACATGACCTTATCACAGCGCCACTGAGGTCCATGTCCCCTGTACCATTCATTGAGGTGAGTATAGACAGTTGAAGGTTTACTTACCCTGGCAGTGCAGATGAGGGGATTCACCCTTTGTCAGCATTGCAGGGCAGTCCTCAGCTGGAGGCCCTGGGCACTGAGTGTCCTGGAGACTTCTTCCCATGCAGGGTTTGGTCTCCATGCTCTGCCTCCCTCTCCCATCCATTGGAAAGAGGACATCCTCCTGGTCTCCATTAGGCCGAGGAGGATGTTCAGGGAAGCGTTGCTAAACTTGGGCACTGAAGCTCTGTGTCCACTTCTCGCCATCACCTCAATCAGCGTGGGGTATTGTCCAGGTGCCTTTTAAATATGGCACTTGGACATGGTGAAAGGAATGTGCCATCCAGCCTGCCCATCATGGAAAACATCAGAAAACCCCAGTTGCGTAATTGTTGAAGCCAGTGACATGCTATATGGTGCAAATTCCAGGCAATCTCCGCAGCAGAAAACACTCCCTGTCCTCAACCTATCCCCCCCTTGCCAGTGGACTTAATCCCAAAGGAGAACACAGTGGTTAGCACTGCTGCCTCATAGCGCCAGGGATCCGCATTGGATTCCCAACTTGGGTCACTGTCTGTGCGGAGTCTGCATGTTCTCCCCATGTCTGTGTGGGTTTCCTCTGGGTGCCCCAGTTTCTGCCCACAGTACGAAAGATGTGCTGGTTAGGTGGATTGGCCATGCTAAATTCTCCCTTAGTGTACCTGAACAGGCGCCGGAGTGTGGAGACTAGGGGATGTTCAGTAACTTCATTGCAGTGTTAATGTAAGCCTACTTGTGACAGAAATAAATAAACTTAAACTTAAAATGTTTTTGAAAGACAAGTTACAGTTCAGGCTATTTCTTAGTTTTTTTGCCTTAAGTAAATGACTTATTAGCAATTTTGCGAAGCATACTGGGTCATGTATGAACTGAAACCTGCATCATTATGTTTTGCATTACAACAATGCCGACACTTCAAAACATATTCCATTGACCATAAGCACTTTGAGACATCCTGAGATTATGGAATTCTTCCTTCTTTCCTTCCTTCCTCCTCCCTTCTTCCCTTCTTTCCTTCCTTCTTTCTCTCTTTCTTACCTTCCTTCTTTTTTCTCCCTCTCCTTTTTCTCTCTCTCGTTCTTTCTTTCTCTCCTTTTCTCTCTCTAGTTCTTTCTTTCCTTCTCACTCTTTCTTTCTCACTCTTTCCTTCTTACTTTATTCTCTCTCTCACTTTTTCCTTCTTTCACTGTCACTGTGTATTGCAGAATGAACAATGTGCTTACTCAATCTCCTTTCAGTTTGGATGATGGAAAATATAACCATGTTATGTTACTTTATAGAAAGCTTCATCCAGTTACAGCACTGATCCCCTGGTTTATTGCTTTTCCCCTCTCCCCATTGAAATATTGCTCAAGGCTCAATATGAAGATACATTATCGAGGTGCCCCACTGTACACCAAAATTTTGATGCATCTGAGACTCTTTGGGCCAAACATTCTAATGATGAGTGCAGTGGCAGGACCAGAGGCAGATATTTCTACAATTTCCCACCGCTGACCTGTGTGCTGGTCTCCCTCCATCGTCCTGCCTTTCTTCAGGAGGATTGGGGATGTGATGGCTACCCACCCACAGACAATGGATACATAGCCCATTAGGTCAATTTAAAGGCCTTTTAAAGACACTTTCCTCACCCCCAGTTGAATTTTCCAGTTGGCATGCGAACCCCACCCACATTGAAGCCAAAATTCAACTGTGGGATGGAGTTGGCCTTCCAGTGGCAGATTGGGGTGGAGGATAAATGGTCAGCATTCCATCCACTTGGGAAACATCCACATCTCCACGCCCACAATAGCCATTGGGCCACAGCTGTGGCCATGCTGGCCTTGGAATAGAGGGGTTTCTCCTCCGTGGTGATGGCCAGGCAGCTGTGCTTTATTCTTATGAACATTTTAAAAATCTCTTCAAAGGGCACCTCCATCTTGAGGCACCCTCTTTCTTACCTGCATGACCTAATTTGATGGTGAGGCTGCTCATCTGTAATGTTGAAGGACCTCCTATTGGCCCTCTCGCCTCAGGAGCCCAAACACCATCTTTAATTGAACAATGACCCTCGCCACTAATTGTTCACTGCTCGTTAAAATTGTGTTGAGTGTGTGATCGGAGTCATGTCATGTGGAGTCGAGACCCAGAGACACGCCTGATAAAATTTCAGCCTTGTTTGACTCGGAGATGGATTTTGGGAAGACTTTTAGAGTCAGAGGTAGTGTTTTGGGTGCAGAGGAGTTTGACCAGCCCATTCCAGAAGACGAGGCTGAAAGTTCTGCTGGGGAAGAGGAGAAGGTGCTACAGCTGGAGGAAACGAGGGCACGTACACCTCCAGAGACAGAACTGAATGAGGTGTGATCGATTTGTGGGAATGACTGGTGACAGAACAAACATTTAGAAAATCTTACTCCAGAGAATGGAAGCCAAGGATTCTTTGACTGAGCCTTTTGACAAAAATAAAATGCGCCAAGCTGCTTGCTTCAGTGATGGGGGCACAGGGTGTGGGAGGAATTTATGGAGCTGTACTTGCCAGTGTGACAGCTTATCATTAACCAGCTCAACTTCAGATCATTAACAGGACAAATCAGGAAGATCACAAGAGATTATATCTTCTTGAGATAAGCACATGCACAAGGCATAGAAATGTCAAATAATTCAATGACAAAAAAAACTTGCACTGGCACACGAACAAATATAAGGTGGTGACTTGGCCATTCATAGTGTGAAAATGATGCATATATATGTGTTAAATATGAGGTCATTATGCACGTAAGAGGTAATTTCCTTGGTATATTGCACCATTGTGGCCAAGAGTAAAGTTAGTTCTGTGGCTGTCCTAACTACTATCTAAGCCTACTGAAGGTCCCCTATACCACATAGGATCATAGGAATTAGGAGCAGGAGTAGGCAAATTCAGCCCTTCAAACCTGCTCTGCCATTCAATCCGATCATGGCTGATCTCTCCCTGGTCTCAAACCACCTCCCCACCTGTTCCCCATCTCCCTCTTTCCCTTTTTTCCCTCTTGAAACCATTCAACAATTCAGGCTCCACCTCTCCCCCAACTGGCCCTTCTTTCTCCAAACTTATCTTTTTCACGAAAACCACTCAAGCTCTCTAGATCCTCTCTCTATTCAACTCCTAATCACTCCATTTCCCGAACCTGACCCCCATGTGCCTGTCAATATCTCCTTCTCTGGAACATCTTTCCTGATGCAATCTTTGCATTGAGGATGGAAAGCTGGGGTAAATAGGGAGATTGTGGGATGCAAAGTGAATTAAATGTCGGCAAAGATTTATAATGTTCACACATGATTCTTAGTCACAGAAGGTTGTCAGCACGGTAACAATTTTTAAAATGAACAATATTTCCAAAGAAATGCACTTCTAGTGCAGACAATTTTCTTTTAATAGAAAAGTATCTTCCTGTCAGACTAATTCCATAATGCAATATTGGCTTCTATTTCCAAATCCTAATCATTCGGAATACCCAAAGGACTTATATTCGCGTGGATCCCTTGCTCTCCCCCCACCCCCATATTAAGATGTTCTTACTTAGTCTGACCACCTTGGAAGGCTGATTGAACCCTACGGGGTACAAACCAGGTCTCTCCAGCCCCTCCAGTCCAGTCCTCAACCAAGAATCATTATAGAATCATACAGCGCAGAAGAGGTCCTTTGGCCCATCGAGTCTGCACCGACACATTAGAAACACTTGAACTCCCACCTAATCCCATCTGCCAGCCCATAACCCTGAATGTTATGATGTGCCAAGTGCTCATCTAGATACTTTTTAAAGGGTGTGAGGCAACCTGCCTCCACCACTCTCCCAGGCAGCGCATTTCAGACCATCACCACCTTCTGGGTAAAAGGAATTTTCCTCACATCCTCCCTACTAATTCTTCCAAAGTACAAGCAATTTAATATTATCAAAAATATATCATTTGCATAGTTTTGTTTCTGTTGTGGGTACAATGATATGGTGAAAGATTCAACATGGGCCTGAGTTAAATTTTTAGTTATCATAGCCTACATTCTACTATTTTAACCTGACATGAGGTTTAGATCCTACTTTCAGGCCTAATTCAATGGGTGGGACTTTCCGACCATTACCGCCTGCAGGATCTTCTATTCCCGCCGATGGCGATTCCAGCAGCGGAGGGTGTGAACAGTGGGGAACCCCATTGACAGCGGCAGGACCGGAAAGATCCCACCGCTGGCTAGTGGCGGGCCACTTCGCCACTGTAAAACACACTGCGGGATGAGCGGAAAATCCTGGGCAAAGTGAACTGCTTGACATTGTAAATCAAAGAGTAAAAAACCGCAACTATAGACCTGCAAAACCTGTTTAGCCGCAACAGTTGTCTTGACAATAAGTTGATCCCACAAAATCTTTTAACAACAATTTGTATTTATATTGCTTTTTTAATGTAGTAAATGTCCCATGGCACTGCACAAAAACCTAAACTGGCAAAAAGAAATTGATAGCAAAATACTGCAGATACTGGAAACCTGAAATAGAAATAAAAAATGCTGGAAAAAACTCAGCAGGTCTGGCAGCGTCTCTGGAAAGGGAAAGAGAGTTAACGTTTTGGGCAGAATTCTCCAGCCGTGCTGGCCTAAAAGCCGGAAATTCCCACCCGACTGTCAATGGGGTTTCACATTGTCTGTAACCTGCCCGCTAAAATTCCAGTGGTGGGCGGGAAAGGAAAATTCTGGCCTTTGAGTCCAATACAACCCTTCTTCAGTACATCTTCTTCAACTTCTTCAGGAAATTCATTGACATCAGTCCAAGTAGCAGACATTATAGGACAAGTAGTCAACAGGCAAGTAGTTAAGTGCCTTAACAGGTAAGGGAGAGGTGGAGGTGCAGAAAGGTTTATGGATGGAATTCCAGAGCCTTGTTAGGGCCGAGGCAACCAAAAATACAGCAGCCCATGGTGAAGTGAAGGAAGTCGGAGAAGGAGCCAGAAGTGGCGGAGTGTGGAGACCTTAGAGTGCTGTCTACCCAGAGGCCATTGCGGAGATGGGACATGAAGGGATTTGAAAATAAAGGTGGGAATTTAAAATCCAAAAAAAAATCCAAACTTGGATTGTGAAAAATGTTAACCATCCAATGAGAGAAATGCACTAAAAAAAAATGGATTTCTGCATGAAAAGGATAATTTGATGCAGAATAATTTTTGAAGAGTATCTTCCTGATAAACGTCCCAATCAATTTGAATTCCATAAAAATCTAGGAGTAAAAGTATACTGTTGACCATGAAACCATTGTCAATTGCCGTAAAAACCCATCAGGTTTTCTGATTTGATTTGATTTATTATTGTCATATGTATTAGTATACAGCGAGAAGTATTGTTTCTTGCACACTATACAGACAAAGCATACCCTTCATAGAGAAGGAAAGAAGAGAGTGTTACAGTCATAGCTAGGGTATAGAGAAAGATCAACTTAGTGCGAGGTAGGTCCATTCAAAAGTCTGATGGCAGCAGGGAAGAAGCTGTTCTTGAGTCAGGTGGTACGTGACCTCAAACTTTTGTATCTTTTTCCCGAAGGAAGAAGGTGGAAGGGAGTATGTCCGGGGTGCGTGGAGTCCTTAATTATGCTGGCTGCTTTTCCGAGGCAGCGGGAAGTATAGATAGTGTCAACGGATGGGAGGCTGGATGAGAGACATTCCTTTGTAATGCCCTTTACTGATAGGCAAAAAATGCTGGACTTGTTACTGAGATCCCATGAAAGAAAAAAAATACATAGACTATTAGAATTACTTACATCTACTCTTATATCTAGATTTTACTGAAACAAATTGTATGAACAATTGCAGATTGGCTTCCACGAAATGTTTGCTTACGAGATATGTTTGGGTTAAGCACCCTTAGGTGCTAAAGTCATTGATTCAATACATTACTGTGAAATACAGACATCACTTAATGAGAGGCTGCTCTGTGACATCAGTACAAACCACTCCAGGATTCACCGTGCTGTGAGAACCCATGATATTCTGAAGCAAACACAAGAAAGGCAGGCAAAGGCTAAATAATGTTGAGAGCAAGGTTCCTGCTGTCTTAAAATATTGCCTATAATATATTGGAATCTCGTGGAAGGAACTTATTGGGGAATTTCAAAGATGGTGACAATGTTGTGTGAAATTAATTGCTGCACAGTTAGCTGTGATAAATTCACTCATATCCTTTTATTTGTGCATTAGAACAATTAGTCATATGAAGACACTAAATTCTGTCACCGTGACCACTGATGACTTAGAACAGTTCCAGATAATGGACTTGAAAGGATTTGAGGTGCCGGGAATCTACACTGTGAGAATGTATGACCTTGGTTTGCTTGTTTCAGGTTTTCGTGTAGTGCCTGGGTTGGAAAAAAAAAATTACGCTTTGGTTTTGACAGAATAAAAGATTTCATTTGTAACTGTCGCGGCCCTGTGACCCAGGATCTGAACAGGTAGGTCAGGTACAGAATCAGACAATCTAAATCAAAGAGCAGCCAACAGCCTCCTCAACCAAGCCTGATGGGAATTCAGAGAGGCCAAGTTGAAACACAAAGGTCAGAGGTGAGCAAGGGCAAGTCTGGACTTGCCCGGGAGGCTGGAACCAAAAGTGCTTAGCCCTAACCAAATAAGAACAATATTTGTGTATTGTCCAGTTTCAGCCAGACTCTCTGGCACCTCGAATTCCCACCGTTACCTTATATGGAAAAGGGCTACGTGCAATAGATACCTGGGGGTCCCTGGCATCTTCCATATATGGAATCAGCAATCTCAATGGGTGCTGCGACTCCCGCCTGGTAACCTCATTGGCTAGTCACCAGAGAACCTTCCAGAAGGGCAAGAAGAGGGGAATAAGAAGAGACACCTGGAGGCCACCCCCAGCGAGGACTTGGTGATGGCATCAGAGATGCAGCGAGGATCCAAAGAGGAAGCAGCAAAGACTCGAGACCGATCTTCGCCACGAGGAAGACCCCGAGTTCAGAACTTGGCGAAGACACAAATCCAAGATTTATACCTAGTGGAACGAGCCTGGCCAGTTCAATCTCATGGGTAGTATCCAGTTCTCGGAAAAAATAAGATAGAGTTGTTCATTTGTGTTAAAAAGGTGTTATGGAGGTTTACAGCATGGAAATAGGCCCTTCGGCCCAACTTGTCCATGCCGCCCTTTTTTTTTAAAACCCCGAAGCTAATCCCAGTTGCCCGCATTTGGCCCATATCCCTTTATACCCATCGTACCCATGTAACTATCTAAATGCTTTTTAAAAGATAAAATTGTACCCCCTCTACTACAACCTCTGGCAGCTTGTTCCAGCCACTTACCACCCTCTGTGTGAAAAAATTGCCCCTCTGGACACTTTTGTACCTCTCCCCTCTCACCTTAAAACTATGCCCTCTAGTTTTAGACTCCCCTACCTTTGGGAAAAGATATTGACTATCTACCTTGTCTATGCCCCTCATTATTTTATAGATCTCTATAAGGTCACAAAGGAGGGACAAAGGAGGGGAATTATGCTTAGAGCCCAAGGGAATAGGGGAGATCCTAAATGAATACTTTGCATCGGTATTCACAAAGGAGAAGGACTTGTTGACTGGGAGTGTCTCAGAGGGAGGTGTTGACCCGTTAGAGAGAATCTCCATTACAAGGGAGGAAGTGTTAGGTTTTTTAGGTAACATTAAAACTGACAAAGCCCCAGGGCCTGATGGCATCTATCCTAGACTGCTCAGGGAGACAAGAGATGTAATTTCTGGGCCTCTGACGGAAATCTCTTCATTGGACACAGGTGAGGTCCCTGAGGATTGGAGGATAGCGAATGTGGTACCGTTATTTAAGAAGGGTAGCAGGGATAACCCGGGTAATTATAGGCCAGTGAGCTTGACGTCCGTGGTAGGGAAGTTGTTGGAGAGGATTCTTAGAGACAGGATGTATGCGCATTTAGAATGGAACAATCTCATTAGTGACAGACAGCATGGTTTTGTAAGAGGGAGGTCGTGCCTTACAAATTTGGTGGAGTTTTTTGAGGAAGTGACAAAAACGGTTGATGAAGGAAGGGCCGTGGATGTCGTCTATATGGATTTCAGTAAGGCATTTGACAAAGACCCTCATGGCAGGTTGGTTAAGAAGGTTAAGGCTCATGGGATACAAGGAGAGGTGGCTAGATGGGTAGAAAACTGGCTTGGCCACAGAGGGTAGCAGTCAAAGGGTCTTTTTCCGGCTGGAGGTCTGTGACCAGTGGTGTTCCGCAGGGCTCTGTACTGGGACCTCTGCTATTTGTGATAGATATAAATGATTTGGAAGAAGGTGTAACTGGTGTTATCAGCAAGTTTGCAGATGACATGAAGATGGCTGGACTTGCGGATAGCGATGAACATTGTTGGACAATACAGCAGGATATAGATAGGCTGGAAAATTGGGCAGATGGAATTTAATCCAGATAAATGCGAAGTGATGCATTTTGGAAGAAGTAATGTAGGGGAGAGTTGTACAATAAATGGCAGAGCCATCAAGAGTATAGAAACACAGAGGGACCTAGGTGTGCAAGTCCACAAATCCTTGAAGGTGGCAGCACAGGTGGAGAAGGTGGTGAAGAAGGCATATGGTATGCTTGCCTTTATAGGATGGGGTATAGAGTATAAAAGCTGGAGTCTGATGTTGCAGCTGTATAGAACGCTGGTTAGGCCACATTTGGAGTACTGCATCCAGTTCTGGTCGCCACACTACCAGAAGGACGTGAAGGCTTTAGAGAGAGTGCAGAGAAGGTTTACCAGGATGTTGCCTGGTATGGAGGGTCTTAGCTATGAGGAGAGATTGGGTAAACTGGGCTTGTTCTTCCTGGAAAGACGGAGAATGAGGGTAATAGAGGTGTACAAAATTATGAAAGTTATAGATAGGGTGAACAGTTGGAAGCTTTTTCCCAGGTCGGAGGTGACGATCACGAGGGGTCATGAGCTCAAGGTGAGAGGGACGAAGTATAACTCAGACATCAGAGGGACGTTTTTTACACAGAGAGTGGTGGGGGCCTGGAATGCGCTGCCAAGTAGGGTGGTGGAGACAGACATGCTGGCATCGTTTAAGACTTAACTGGATAGTCACATGAGCAGTCTGGGAATGGAGGAATACAAACGAATGGACCAATGAGCGGCACAGGCTTGGAGGGCCGAAGAGCCTGTTTCCTGTGTTGTACTGTTCTTTGTTCTTTGTTCTTTGTTGTTCTTTGTCACCCCTCAGCCTCCTACGCTCCAGAGAAAAAGGCCCCAGTCTATTCAGCCTCTCGTTATAACTCAATCCATCAAGTCCCGGTAGCATCGTAGTAAATCTTTTCTGCACTCTTTCTAGTTTAATAATATCCTTTCTATAACAGGGTGACCAGAATTGCACACAGCATTCCAAGTGTGGCCTTACCAATGTCTTGTACAACTTCAACAAGACGTCCCAACTCCTGTATTCAATGTTCTGACCGATGAAACCAAGCATGCCGAATGCCTTCTTCACCACTCTGTCCACCTGTGACTCTACTTTCAAGGAGCTATGAACATATACCCCTAGATCTCTTTGTTCTGTAACTCTCCCCAACACCCTACTATTAACTGAGTAAGTCCTGCCCTGGTTCAATCTACCAAAATGCATTACCTCACATTTGTCTAAATTAAACTCCATCTGCCATTCGTCAGCCCACTGACCCAATTGATCAAGAAGAAGTTGTGAGAAGTTTGGTACCAAAAGTATTTAAATAAAGATTAAGTTTATTTCAATATCGTCGACTCTTGTCCTTTGTTTGTCTCATGAGTAAGGGCATCTGGGTAAACAAGTTTTAGTGCAAACAGTGTCTAATTTCCAAACAACTGTGTTAGCGTGGCCCCTTTAAGGGGTGATTGTGGGTCACATGACCCTTCCAGGGCTATCGGAATAAAGTCTGCAAACCTCAGCCTATCAGGTGTTTCAGCATGGGTCTGGGTAGGTAGAACCTGCAGTGTGATTCTGAGAGTCGTGGAACTAGACCTGTATCTGTCTGTATATAGTTATAATAATCCTTCAATAAATCACCGTTGTGATTTAGGACTTCCTCATCATGTTACCTCAGGCTACAATAGTGACCTTTCATCCCTTTCTATGTTAAAACATAGGAAATCGCGTAACCATTTTAAAAAATGTTTTTCACGGTTTTGCAATCTGGCAGCTCTACTGAATAAATCCAAGTGCTGTCATTTTTGTCCAGGAAACAAACCATTCAAAGACTGTGGCCTGAATATTTTGGATGGCGGGATTTGCCTTCCCACCATTTGAAGAGTGGGCAGAGAACACATTCCCGCTGACTCTGCCTGCCCCACAGACATATCACACTCGAATCAGCATCAATCCGCTACAGGTGGGGCTTCTGACCTTCACTTGGGAGAAAGACCCGCCTTGACCAATCCGATTGGCTGGCAGATCTCTAGTCCCTGCGGCGACAGGAACTGCCGTGGACACAAGAGGAAGTGCTTCAACGTGCCAGTGCCTAAGTCCTGGCACCCAACAGCAAGGTAGGTTTGTAGGTCCCAGGGCGTGAAAGGTAGGGACGTCCTAGGGTGACGGAAAGTGGGTGATTGGGGTGGGGATGAGGGCGATCCAGCAGCCACTGGACCTTAAAGTGGGGGAGGGGGTGACCAAAGTGAGAAGGGGATTTCTTCCAATGGAGCCCACTCCCAGCCACCCCTCCCCCCCCCCCCCCCTTATCACCCCACAACACCTTCTCACTCATGGTCTAAACTTGGCCAATAACAAGAAATAAAGAAGTTCCACTAGGCCCTTGTATTAACAACTCACCAAGAAACAGCACCTCCCTCAATGCTGCACTCAAATATCAGCTGAGATTTTGTGATTAATTCCCAAAATGGGACTTGAACGCAGCAGCCGCGATCTTTCGCCCTCGCTCACGGCTGGGATTTTATCAGTGCTGCTGAGTTTTGGCTGGAGCGCCAAATTCCCTGTCCTCACCCGCAACGGGTTCCAGGACGGGCGAGACCGGAGATCCCACCCACAGCCCTGTGCTCCTCTTAGCTATTGATCAGAAGTATTGATCAGAAACCGGGGAGCAGGTTATCTTACCACATTCCTGGTCAGGGAAGCTGCATGCACCCCAGTGGAAAGGGAGAAAAAAAATCATCTAGAGTCTGCAGATAAGTTGTTGTATGAAGCCCTGCGCCAGAAGCTGACATGAAACAGCAATAAATAGTCACACACACCAATACAATACTCTGTTAAGCACAATTAATCCCCATAAAGTAACAAAACATTGAAAATTTTATGAACAATAGGATGTGCAAACCTCATTATTTGCATAATATACTTCCCAGCTCTAGACAAGGTGGTCAGTCTTAGACTAGCCGGTGTTCCTTCTGGGTCCCTGACTCAGGACTCCGCATCCAAATGTTGCTCCAGGTTCTCACTACCGAGCTCTCCAAGAGCTTATATCTTGGCCTACGTGACTAAACTTCATATTCCTCAGACTATAGTCTCAACTAATTGATTCTTATCATAATCTTATCATATCTCTTGCAGCAACTGCCTTTGTGGTTCCTTCTACAAGAACCTTCTGCGTTATCTCCCACTACTGCCTCTTTCTATAGTCACGTATCTCTCTGAGTTGACCATTTTCCCATCATTCATCACATGAGCTTGGTTCTGGTTAACCATTAACTAACCGACCCCGAACTAGTCTCCTTCTACAAAATCAAAATTTGACACAAAAAAAAACGAAAGCCCTCAATCGTCAAAGTTTATTCATTAAGTGTCATAAGTTGGCTGACATTAACACTGCAATGAAGTTATTGTGAAAATCCTCTCACATCCCATTTCTCTGAGAAACCCCCTCCAAAAACGTTTTCACTTAGAATCCCTACAGTGCAGAAGGAGGCCATTTGCACCGACTACAATCCCACCCAGGCCCTATTCCCATAACCCCACATATTTACCCTGCTAATCCCCCTGATACTCGGGCCAATTTAGCATAGCCAATCAACCTAACCCACACATCTTTGGACTGTGGGAGGAAACCGGAGCAAACCCACGCAGACACGGGGAGAATGTGCAAACTCCATATAGACAGACACCCAAGACCGGAATTGAACCCAGGTCCCTGCCACTGCGAGGCAGCAGTGCTAACCACTGTGCCACCTTGCCGCCCATTATCTCCCCATTTTCAAAAGTGGTCCACCTCTTGAACTGAGCCTTTGCTCCAATTCCTGCGTTGCGTTTGTCAAGTGTTGGGGGTTTTTCAGTTGGACGGAATTGTAACTGCCAGCTGTGGCTTTTGTAGGTTCGCTGACTGTTCAATTATAAATGCACAGGCTCATGTAGAGCTGAAACATGAAGAAGGGGAAGGTCCGAGGCTTCATCCCTAGTCTGTGTTGATTCAGCTGGTGGCTGGTAATTGACCTCAATTCTCCTTGGTGTGAGTGAAGGGACTTATGCAATTGGACACCCCTACAGAAGTCAGTGCTTTAGGACAGAAAGGAACTGGGTTTTTTTGTGTTCTGCTGAAGCTTTGAATGAAAATGAAACCTGGATATTGCAGGATTTTAGTGCATTGCACGGGCCAGCTTAAGTTGCACGCAGAATACAGTTCTATGCAATTTTAATGGGGATTGGCCACACCTTTGAGTTGGTTATAATGCAAAGCCAGAAATTGAGCTCTGATTGCAATCCGTCATGATTGTTATAACCCTATTCACAGAGCAGAAATACATGTTTCTCCTGAAGTTCCTTTCTTTTTCCTTAGGCCGGAATGTTATGGCCGTTCAGCCACTGGGTTTTTCCCATCCTGCCGCAGTGAACAGAGATTTGGCTGGCCGCCGGATTCTCTGACTTTGCTGCAGCGGGAGTCTGGCATGAACAGCCGGTAAGATTACACCCTAAGTCGTTTCTAGGTGTCTTTGTTTTGTATTTCTTTTAATGAATTACATTGCAAAATTTAAATATATAGCACTTTTGGTTTGTTGGGGAAGTAAAAATAGCATTGCCTAAAAATGCTGTCGCAGTTTTTAATCCTGTACTCATCAGGAAAGACGCAAGAATGCCAAATTTCGAATGGAACAACCGTTTGCATGAGAAAAGAGGGTGCTGATTGATTGGTGAGGCAGCTCTGATTGGTCAAGACAATGCCGCCCAGGCCCTATCCCCTGTCACCCCACATATTTGCCCCACTAACCCCCTAATCTACACATCGTGGGACACTAAGGGACAATTTACCCATGGCGAATCCACCTAACCTGCACATCTTTCAAATCTGAAAAAGTCAGCATGAACACGCCTCCATTGCCTGAAGCTGTTTCCACCTCCTTTTGGCCCTCCAGTTTTGAAAGCCTTTCACCATCCTTGAATGGGCATGGAATCAATTCTGGCTATTAATTAGCCAATATGGAGAACAGCACATGTTTGAGACTATTTGCCGTACAGTCCAGGCTTCCAACCCTCATTTCAATCTCGTGGTGGGGTTCAGACACCTGCAAGATAATCTTCCCCTCCCCAAGGTGAGTTACTCACTACAGGGACTCCTCACTTCTGACCTGCTGTTGTAGCCAAATCATTCATATGATTAGCCCAGTTCAGTTTCTGATCAATGATAACTGTGCCACCACCACCTTTGCTGGTGTGGGATGGTGATGTCTGGGACATTATCTGTAAGATATTATTCCATGAGTATGACAATGTCAGGCTGTTACTTGACCAGTCTGTGAGACACCTCACCCAACGTTGGCACAAGTCCCCAGATGTTAGTAAGGAGGATTTTGCAGGGTCAACAGGGCTGAGTTGCCATTAATGTTTCCAGTGCATCTGATTTCATTACTTCTAGACATTTTGGAAGTTTGATACAAATGAGTGTCTTGCTTAGGCCATTTATTAGTCAACCATGTTGCTGTGGGTCTGCAGTCAAATGTAGGCCGGACTAGGACAGCAGATTCCTTCCCTAAAGGGCATTAGTCCCTGACAATTGTGTCACGGTCATCGTTAGACTTTTTCATTCCAGATTTAATTGAATTCAAATTTCACCATCTGCCATGGTGGGACAGTAGCACAGTGGTTAGCACTGCTGCCTCACAGTACCAGAGTCGCGGGTTCGATTTCTGGCTTGGGTCACTGCCTGTGCGGAGTCTGCACGTTCTCCTCGTGTCTGTGTGGGTTTCCTCTGGGTGCTCCTGTTTCCTCCCACAAACTAGAAAGACCTACTGGTTAGGTGCATTGGCCATGCTAAATTCTCCCTCAGTGTATCCGAGTGTGGCGACTAGGGGATTTTCACAGTAACTTCATTGCAGCGTTAATGTAAGCCTACTTGTGACACGAATTAATTAACTTTTAAACTGAACCTGGGACCCCAGAGCATTACCCTGGGTCTCTGAATAACCAGTCCAGTGATAATACCACGGCACCACCTCCTTCCCAATTTATAATGGGTATTCTATCCTTTCTTCATTTGGAGAAATTGAAATTCTTACCAATAATAGTTATTTCCCACCTTGCAAGAACAGGACCTAGCACTGCAATAGTCTACAGAGCAGTAAAGATTTACTGGCTTTGTACTATTGTTTTATTGTACGTGATTTATGGATTTAGAAAGAGGAGAGAGGAAAAGTTATGATCGTCTCTTATTCCAATGAATCAGGTGCATTAAAATCAAAATGGGAAGTCAATATATCTTTCATGAGATCATGAGTGTTCTGAAAGACTCACAGCTACCAGGAATTGGGCAGGAATTTCCCATAAGTTCACAGAAATTATATATGTAAGGGTGGGGAGTGTGATGGACTATAAAAGTAGGGAAGCCTTGCTACATCTGTACTGGGCACAAATGAGACCACATTTAGAGTGTTGTGTACAGTTTTGTTTTCCTTAGGGACGTATTTGCATTGGAAGCAGTTTAGAGATGATTCACTAGGCATATTCCTGGAATAAAGGGATTGCTTAATGAAGAAGGGTTGAGCAGGTTGGACTTATACTCATTGAACTTTAGAAGAACGAGAAGTGACCTTATTGAAACATACAAGGGTGGGTAATCTTGACTCCACCTTTACCGTCCACCGGAATGACAGCGGGGGCTCAAGATTTGGCAAAACCCCAGAAAGTTTAGCTCTCACATAGCAGATTAATTCTGCTCCTATATGTCTTATGCTCTTATCACTTCATGTTGGTATATTTCCCCCCATCCCATGAGCTCGAAATTTGTTTACTAACATCCAGTCTGGTATCTTATGAAAAATCTTCTGACAATCCAAATATACCACACCCACTGCCTTATAGCTAAGTAACATCCACAAAAAAAACTCCTAACTTTGGTTTGATTTATTATTGTCACGTGACCTGGGATACAGTGAAAAGTACTGTTCTTGCGCGTTATACAGGCAAAACATACTGTTCATTAAGTACAGAGGAGAAAAGGAAAGGATAATGTGCAAAAATATGGTGTTGCAACTTACAGGTAAGGTGAAAGATCAGCTTAATATATGATAAAACCATTCAACATTGGTCAGAACATTGAATACAGGAGTTGGGACCTCCTGTTGAAGTATTACAAGACATTGGTAAGGCCACACTTGGAATCCTGTGTGCAGTTCTGTCACCCTATTATAGAAAGGATATTATTAAACTAGAAAAAGTGCAGAAAAGATTTACTAGGATGCTGCCGGGACTTGATGGTTTGAGTTATAGGGAGAGGCTGGATAGACTGGGATTTTTCTCTCTGGAGCGTAGGAGGCTGAGGGGTGATCTTATAGAGATCTGTAAAATAATGAGGGGCATAAATGAGCTAGACAGTCAATATCTTTTCCAAAAGGTAGGGGAGTCTAAAACTAGAGGGGTTAAGGTGAGAGGGGAGAGATACAAAAGTGTCCAGGGGGCAATTTTTTCACACAGAGGATGGTGAGTGTCTGGAACAAGCTGCCAGAGGTAGTAGTAGAGGCAGGTACAATTTTGTCTTTTAAAAAGCATTTAGACAATTACATGGGTAAGATGAGTATAGAGGGATATGGGCCAAATGCGGGCAATTGGAACTAGCTTCGGGATTTTAAAAAAAAGGTGGCATGGACAAGTTGGGCCGAAGGTTCTGTTTCCAAACTAAACCTCTATGACTCTATTACTAAGTAAAGTTAAAGAACATGGGATTATCTTGAGATGGATAGAAAGCTGGTTTGCAAACAGGAAGAAAAGAGTTGGAATAAATGGGTCTTTTTCCTGTTGGCAAGCAGTGACTCGTGGGGTACCACAGGGATCTGTGCTAGGACTTCAACTGTTCATACTATATATTAATGATTTGGAGAAGGGAACTAAATGTATTATATCCAAATTTGCAAATTATACAAAGTTGGGTGGGAGGATGAACTGTGAGGAGGATGCAGAGATGCTTCAGGGAATAAGGGGTAAACCTTTCAGGGCTCAGGTGAGGAGAAATTTCTTCACCCAGAGAGTGGTGAATGTGTGGAATTCACTACCACAGAAAGTAGTTGAGGCCAAAACGTTGTGTGATTTCAAGAAGGAATTAGATACAGCTCTTGGGGCTAAAATGATCAAGGGAAATGGGGGCAGACAGGATCGGGATATTGAATTTGATGACCGTAATGAATGGGCCAGCAGGCTTAAAGGGCCGAATGGCCTACTCCTGCTTCTACGAGATCGCGACTTACGATTTTCACCGCCCCTCGCAGGTAACGTAATTAGGTTCATGCCAATAATGGGCAGGAATCTGATTTAAATACATTTTACTGTATTTACATTTTATTAACGCCCCACCTCACCATATAATGACCCCTCTGCCATATATTCAAACCACGCCAATGTTTGCAACACGTTCAACACAGGAGTCAACATGGGGATCCCCCTGGAGTGGGTATAGCCCCCATGGGAGAATTACATGGCCAGGCAATGCCCTGACCATGTCCTCTGGCATTTCCCTTTGGCACAGGTTGGCACTGCCAGCTTGGTACCATGCTCATGCCAACCTGGTGGGGGGAGCTGGGGATACTGGTGATGGCCGTTAGGAGGGGGGGAAATGGGTGCCGGCACTGACTGCTGGGAGAGGGGAGGATGGATGGACCATAGGAGTCCAATGTTCATGGGGAAAGGAGGGTGGGTGCTGGCATTGACTGTGTGGGTGGAGGTTCGGGGGAAGGGATCTGATGTTTGGGGCGAAGGGGGTGCCAGCATTGACTGCTGGCTGGTGGGGGGGAAGGGGGGAGAAATGCTGGCTCTGATTGGGAGAGGAGGGGTGTTGCTACTCCAATTGGTGGAGCATGAAGGAGAGCCCCTGAGACCTCTGTGGTGGGCTGGTGGGCAGGTTGCTTTTGGGTCTGATCAGGGTGCTCTTTGAACATGGCTCCTCAATGTCAGTGCAGCTGGGCTTTACCGACATGTTGAGCCCCCCTCTTACCCCCTCCCCCCACAAGACAACATAAAACCTACCTGTGTTTTTGTGGCAGAGTGTGGTAAGATCGGGAGAGAAACATGCTGTTTTTCTCACCAGAACCAAAACTCTGCCATTGTTTGGTAAGATTTCATCCAAGACTCTGAGGGGCCTTAATGGGTAAATGTTGAGGGAGCATTCCCCTCATGGAGGAAATCTAGAAGCAAACAGTTTAAAAATAAGGGGTCTACCATTTAAGGCTGAGATGAGGAGAAATTTCTTGTCTTAAAGGATCATTAGTCTTTAGAATTTCCACAGAGAGCAATGGAGGCTGGCTTATTGAATGCATTCAAGACTGAATTAGACAGATTTTTGATCAACGAGGGAGTCAAGGGGCAGGATTTTCTGGCCGCACTCACCCCAAGACCAGAAAATCCCGGCCGAGGACAACGGATATTTTCATGGTCTTATCCCACCCGCTACGATTCCCGTGGTGGGCGGGACGGTAAAATTCCACCCAAGGACTTTGGGGGAGGCAGACAGGAAAGTTAAATTCAGGCCACAATCAGGCCAGCCATGAATTCATTGAATGGTGGAGCAGGCTTGAGGGGTTAAATGACCTACTGTAATCATGGATGCTCGCAGAGTTTGTCAGGAACACAAAAGGTATTTATTAGCAAGGGAAAACTGTACAGAGGTTGCAGCCCGCCCCCCCTCCCCCCTCCCCCCCTCCCCCCTCCCCCCTCCCTCCCCCACCACCCCGGCTGTCTTGGAGAAGCCCACCAGATGACCCATTACCGACATGTCTTCTCGATGTCTTCTGTCCAAGTGAGGGCTCCACCCCCTGGTATGATTAGCCCCCCTTGCTCCAATTGGTCCTTCAAGCCAGGTGAGTGATCCTCTTCCATTGTGTTGCCCTGAAAGGGACAATCACCACAATCACCGTACCTCCTCATTCTCCTGTTTCTTATGATCGTATCATTTAAATCCAACACAGGGAATCATCTCACAGCCCAGGTTCATACCTATAGCCATGAAAACAATAAATCATCATCCCAGCAAACATACTGCTCCACTGAGGAAACAAATCTAGATATTGAGCATCTTGGGACATTTTGCAACATTGAAGGTACTATATAAATTCAAGTTGTTGTTGATGTTTTCAGGGTTGTCAAGAAACCAAAAACTGACCTGAAATCCTAACCTTGCTGCCTGTCTAAATGCCAGAAGTCAAGACCAAGTAGTGATTACTGCTGTCTAACTCGTTCCAAATGTGTCTGAAACACCTCCAACGGGAAGAAACACCCTAGACACTCATCAGCAAATGATATTTGATCGTGTAGGACATTGGTGAAGAGATGAGTTCACCTCAGCACAAAGAGAGATGTCATTGTCGTTTTAAGGGTGCCATTTCATGCTATTTGCCTTCAGTGTTTTTCTCCAATGGCTTTATCCATGGCTAGTCTGATGGCAACATTGGTGTAAGTCTTACAGAGCTGCAGATCATACTGTAATAAAGGCACCAATTACTGCGGCTTGAATCCACAAGTGTCACATGCAGTGATTTCTGATGTAA
The DNA here is from genome assembly GCF_964213995.1 of Mustelus asterias. NCBI lineage: Eukaryota > Metazoa > Chordata > Chondrichthyes > Carcharhiniformes > Triakidae > Mustelus > Mustelus asterias. Next base: position 26,118,338 of record NC_135826.1, read on the forward strand.
TAACATCAGCAGCGTGGAGCAAATGGTTCTTGTGACAAAACGCGCTGGTGTCTCTCTATATAAGGCTGTCTTTGTAAACCTTACACAAAGTGTATTCATTGCCACAAGCATTTAGTTAGTGAGAGTGTTTGATAGGCTTTTCTTATTAAAGAGGGTGTCACAGCAATGTGAACAATATCAGAGGCTGTAATATGTCATTGCTATTCCATTGTTAGACAATAACCACCATGTGGCTAATTCAATTTTTGATGCGTGCATTTAAAAATTACTAATAGATGTCATCGGGGAGGGGACACAGACTGTTGGCAGAATAGCCAACACAGCATAACACAGCAAAACAATCGAGACAGAGGGGATAGAGCTGTATTAAGTTTCAAGGGAGTAAGACAAGGCTGGGTGGCCTCTATTTTAATGCCAGGATTATTACAGGTATAACAGATGATTTAAAGGTGAGGATTGACATGTGGAATTGTGATATATTAACCATCACAGGGATGTGGTTGAGGGAGAGGCAGGACTGGCCGCTCAACATTCCAGGCTATAGAATCCTCAGGTGAGGGGGTAAAAGAGGAGGAAGCATTGCATTATTAGTTAAGGAGTCCATTACTGCAGAAAAGATAGTTGATATCTTGGAGGGGACATTCAATGAAGCTTTGTGGGTAGAGCTTAGGAGTAAAAAAGCAGCAGCCACATTGCTACATGTTTATTATAGACTCCCTGATAGTCAACAGGAAATTGAGGGGCAAATCTGTGCAGAATTCGCAGAGGTGTGTAAAAATAATAACAGGAGTGTAATTATAATTAGGTGATTTCAACTTTCCCAACATTAATTGGGATAGACATAGTGTTCGGGGCTTGGATATACTCGATTTTTTGAAATGTCTACAGAAGAACTTTTTAAGTCAATATATAGAGGTTCCAACAAGGAAACTGAAAGTGAGCAGAAACTGATAGCCAAGTTCCGCACACATGAGGACGGCCTAAACCGGGATGTTGGATTTATGTCACATTATCAGTAACCCCCACAGCTTGCCTCCTGGGCTTGCAGAATCTCACTAGCTATTCTGTCTGGAGATAATACACATCTCTTTAACCTGTGTTGAATGCTCCCTCCACCCACATTGTCTGTACCTTTAAGACCTGGCTGGCTGTAGAGATTCGCATTCTAATTAGTATTCTGTAACTTGATTTCTGTGTCTGTGCACTGTTTGAGAGCAGATATCCACTCCATCTGACGAAGGAGCAGTGCTCCGAAAGCTTATGGTATTTGCTACCAAATAAACCTGTTGGACTTTAACCTGGTGTTGTGAGACTTCTTACCGTGCTTACCCCAGTCCAACGCCGGCATCTCCACATCACGAAGGAAGTGCCAGAGGGCTGGAGATCAGCTAATGGGTTTCACTATTTAAGAAAGGTTATAGAGATAAACCAGAGAACTATAGACCAGTGAGTCTCATGTCAGTGGTGAGGAAACTATTGGAGAAAATTCTGAAGGAGAAAATCTATCTCCACTTGGAGTGGCAAGGTTTGATCAGGGATAGTCAGCATGGCTTTGTCAGGGAAATTGGTCGTGCCTAATAAATTTGACAAAATTTTCTGAAGAGGTGACAGGTGTGTAGATGAGGGTAGTACAGTTGATGTCATCTATGTGGATTTCAGCAAAGCCTTTGACAAGGTTCCACATGGGAGACTTATAAAGAAGGCAAATGCACATGGAATACAAGGTAAATTGATGAGGTGGATCAAAATTGGCTCAGTTGTAGGAGACAGAGGGTGGTGACAGAAGGCTGTTTTAGTGACTGGAAGCCAGTGTCCAGTGGCGTAGCACAAGGATGTGTGCTGAGTCCCCTATTATTCATTATTTATATAAACCTCATAAATGACTATGTGGGGGGTAGGGTTAGTAAATTTGCGGATGACACAAAGATTGGCTGGGTGGTTAATAGTGAGGTTGAGTGTCTTGGGCTCCAAGAAGATATAGATGGGATTGTCAAATGGGCAGATAAGCGGCAGATGGAATTTAACTCTGAAAAGTGTGAGGTGATACACTTCGGAAGGAGTAATTTGACAAGGAAGGACTCAATGAACGGCATGACACTAGGAAACTCTGAGGAATAAAGGGACCTTAATGTGTTTGTCCATAGATCTCTGAAGGCAGAAGGGCAGGTTATTAGGGTGTTGAAAAAGGCATATGGGACACTTACCTTTATCATTCGAGGCATAGATTACAAAAGCAGGGAGGTCATGTTGGAGTTGTGCAGATCTTTGGCGTGGCTACAGCTGGAGCACTGTGTGCAATTCTGGTCACCAGATTATAGGAAGGATGTGATTGCACTGGAAGGGATGCAGAGGACATTCACCAGGATGTTGCCTGGGAGGAACATTTAAGTTATAAAGAGAGGTTGGATAGACTTGGGTTGTTTTCATTGGAGCAGAGAAGACTGAGGGGTGACTTGATCGAGGTGTACAAGATTATGATGGGCATGGACAGGGTGAATATGGCGCAGCTGTTCCCCTTATTTGAAGGGTTAGTCATGAGGGGACACAAGCTCAAGCTGAGGGGCTGGAGGTTTAGGGAGGATGTGAGAGAAAGCTTTTTTACCCAAAGGGTGGTGACAGTCTGGAATATGCTGCCTGAGAGGGTGGTAGAGGCGGGTTGCCTCACATCCTTTAAAAAGTACCTGGATGAGCACGTCATAACATTCAAGGCTAGGGGTTAGTGCTGGTAACTGGGATTAGGTGGGAGGTCGGGTGTTTCCCACGTGTCAGTGCAGACTTGATGGGCTAAAGGGCCTCTTCTGGCATGTGTGATTCTGGGGTATGTAATCTCAATACTTTAATGTATGTAACATGTGAACATTAATATTTTGTGTGTTTTTTGGCAACAGATAGTAAAGAAAAGGAGTGTTTTGTTTATCCTTGTGTGTGCTTTACTTCCACAGTTATTGCTTATTGATTATCTCCTAACCCTTTGTGAGTAAAGTGTGTGAGACATCAGCACCATTAAAACACCAGCAATGAAAGAGGAACTGTCATTGATCTGACAATCAACTGAAGCAACCAATTCAGAGCAGCAGAGGAAAACAAGTCCAACCAATAATGAGGAGGTCTGACTAGGCAGGACTCGGTAAAGAACAAATAGATTCCGACCACATAATAGAACATAGAACATAGAACAGTACAGCACAGAACAGGCCCTTCGGCCCACGATGTTGTGCCGAGCTTTATCTGAAACCAAGATCAAGCTATCCCACTCCCTATCATCCTGGTGTGCTCCATGTGCCTATCCAATAACCGCTTAAATGTTCCTAAAGTGTCTGACTCCACGATCACTGCAGGCAGTCCATTCCACACCCCAACCACTCTCTGCGTAAAGAACCTACCTCTGATATCCTTCCTATATCTCCCACCACGAACCCTATAGTTATGCCCCCTTGTAATAGCTCCATCCACCCGAGGAAATAGTCTTTGAACGTTCACTCTATCTATCCCCTTCATCATTTTATAAACCTCTATTAAGTCTCTCCTCAGCCTCCTCCGCTCCAGAGAGAACAGCCCTAGCTCCCTCAACCTTTCCTCATAAGACCTACCCTCCAAACCAGGCAGCATCCTGGTAAATCTCCTCTGCACTCTTTCCAGCGCTTCCACATCCTTCTTATAATGAGGTGACCAGAACTGCACACAATATTCCAAATGTGGTCTCACCAAGGTCCTGTACAGTTGCAGCATAACCCCACGGCTCTTAAACTCCAACCCCCTGTTAATGAACGCCAACACACTATAGGCCTTCTTCACAGCTCTATCCACTTGAGTGGCAACCTTTAGAGATCTGTGGGTATAGACCCCAAGATCTCTCTGTTCCTCCACAGTCTTCAGAACCCTATCTTTGACCCTGTAATCCACATTTAAATTAGTCCTACCAAAATGAATCACCTCACATTTATCAGGGTTAAACTCCATTTGCCATTTTTCAGCCCAGCTTTGCATCCTATCTATGTCTCTTTGCAGCCTACAACAGCCCTCCACCTCATCCACTACTCCACCAATCTTGGTGTCATCAGCAAATTTACTGATCCACCCTTCAGCCCCCTCCTCTAAGTCATTAATAAAAATCACAAAGAGCAGAGGACCAAGCACTGATCCCTGCGGCACTCCGCTAGCAACCTGCCTCCAATCCGAAAATTTTCCATCCACCACCACCCACTGTCTTCGATCAGACAGCCAGTTACCTATCCAATCGGCCAACTTTCCCTCTATCCCATACCTCCTCACTTTCATCATAAGCCGACCATGGGGGACCTTATCAAACGCCTTACTAAAATCCATGTACATGACATCAACTGCCCTACCTTCATCAACACACTTAGTTACCTCCTCAAAAAATTCTATCAAATTTGTGAGGCACGACTTGCCCTTCACGAACCCATGCTGACTATCCCGGATTAATCCGCATCTTTCTAAATGGTCGTAAATCCCATCCCTAAGGACCTTTTCCATCAATTTACCAACCACCGAAGTAAGACTAACCGGTTTATAATTACCAGGGTCATTTCTATTCCCTTTCTTAAACAGAGGAACAACATTCGCCATTCTCCAGTCCTCTGGCACCATCCCCGTGGACAGCGAGGACCCAAAGATCAGAGCCAAAGGCACTGCAATCTCATCCCTTGCCTCCCAAAGAATCCTAGGATATATTTCATCAGGCCCAGGGGACTTATCGACCTTCAGTTTATTCAAAACTGCCAGGACATCCTCCCTCCGAACATCTATTTCCTCCAGCCTATTGGCCTGTAACACCTTCTCTTCCTCAAAAACATGGCCCCTCTCCTTGGTGAACACTGAAGAAAAGTATTTATTCATCACCTCGCCTATCTCTACTGACTCCATACGCAAGTTCCCACTACTGTCCTTGACCGGCCCTAACCTCACCCTGGTCATTCTTTTATTCCCCACATAAGAGTAAAAAGCCTTGGGGTTTTCCTTGATCCGACCCACCAAGGACTTCTCACGTCCCCTCCTAGCTCTCCTAAGCCCCTTTTTCAGCTCGTTCCTTGCTAACTTGTAACCCTCAATCGAGCCATCTGAACCTTGTTTCCTCATCCCTACATAAGCTTCCCTCTTCCTTTTCACAAGACATTCCACCTCTTTCGTGAACCATGGTTCCCTCACTCGGCCATTTCCTCCCTGCCTGACAGGGACATACCTATCAAGGACACGCAGTATTTGTTCCTTGAAAAAGTTCCACTTTTCATTAGTGCCTTTCCCAGACAGTTTCTGTTCCCAACTTATGCCCCCTAATTCTTGCCTAATCGCATCATAATTACCTCTCCCCCAATTGTAAACCTTGCCCTGCCGTACGGCCCTATCCCTCTCCATTGCAATAACAAAAGACACCGAATTGTGGTCACTATCTCCAAAGTGCTCTCCCACAACCAAATCTAACACTTGGCCCGGTTCATTTCCCAGTACCAAATCCAATGTGGCCTCACCTCTTGTCGGCCTATCCACATATTGTGTCAGGAAACCCTCCTGCACACACTGCACAAAAATTGCCCCATCCGAACTATTTGACCTACAAAGGTTCCAATCAATATTTGGAAAGTTAAAGTCCCCCATGACAACTACCCTGTGACCCCCACGCATATCCATAATCTGCTTAGCAATTTCTTCCTCCACATCTCTATTACTATTTGGGGGCCTATAGTAAACTCCTAACAACGTGACCACTCCTTTCCTATTTCTAACCTCAGCCCATATTACCTCAGTGTGCAGATCCCCCTCGAAGTGCCTTTCCGCAGCCGTTAAACTATCCTTGATTAACAATGCTACTCCTCCACCTCTTTTACCAGCTTCCCTACACTTACTGAAACATCTATACCCCGGAACGTCCAACAACCATTCCTGTCCTTGTTCTACCCACGTCTCCGTAATGGCCACAACATCGTAGTCCCAAGTACCAATCCACGCCCCAAGTTCATCTACCTTGTTCCAGATGCTCCTTGCATTGAAGTAGACATACTTCAACCCACCTTCCTGTCGACCGGTACCCACCCTTGACCCTGATACCTTCCCCAATACCTCACCACCCTCAGCACTGACTTCTGGACTACAACTCCTTTTCCCACTCCCCTGACAAATTAGCTTAAACCCCCCTTAAGAGCCGTATCAAATTTCCCTCCCAGGATATTGGTGCCCCTCTGGTTCAGGTGCACCTCGTCCTGTTTGTACAGGTCCCACCTTCCCCAGAATGTGTTCCAATTATCCACGTATCTGAAACCCTCCCTCCTACACCATCCCTGCAACCACATGTTTAACTGCACTCTCTCCCTGTTCCTCAACTCGCTATCACGTGGCACCGGCAACGTACCAGAGATGACCACATGTTTTGTCTTGGCTCTCAGCTTCCATCCCAGCTCCCGAAATTCCTGTTTTAAATCCCCGTCCCTTCTCTTGCCTATGTCGTTGGTACCAATGTGTACCACGACTTGTGACTGTTTCCCCTCCCACTTAGGAATCCGGAAAACATGGTCCGAGACGTCACGGACCTTGGCATCCGGTAGGCAACATACCATCCGTGAGTCTCTTTTGCTGCCACAGAACCTCCTATCTATCCCTCTAACTAACGAGTCCCCAATAACTATTGCCCTCCCGCTCTGCCCCTTACTCTCCCGAGCCACAGAGACGGACACAGTGCTGAAGATCCTCTCACTGTGGCTCACCACTGGTATGTTGTCCCCCTCAACCGCATCCAAAGCGGAATACTTGTTGCTAATGGATAATGGATGAAGCCTCTTGCTATGAAATACTGCTTGTAATTGCTGGACAGAAAACTGAAATCATAGGAACCATAGAAACCCTATAGTGCAGAAGGAGGCCATTCAGCCCATGGAGTCTGCACAGACAACATTCCCACCCAGACCCTATCCCCTGTAACCCCACATATTTACCCCGCTAATCCCTCTAACCTGCGCATTCTGGGAGATTAAGGGACAATTTACCATGGCTAATGCACCTAGCCCGCACATCTTTGGACTGTGGAAGGAAACCGGAGCACCCGGAGGAAACCCACCCCCAGACAGGGGGAGAGCATGCAGACTCCACACAGACAGTCATCCAAGCCGGGAATCGAACCCGGGTCCCTGGAGCTCTGAGGCAGCAGTGCTAACCACTGTACTCCCTTATATTCCATAAAATCATTTATTCCAGCTAGAGTTCCAAACATTGATGAAAGAAAGACAGCAATGTGTTCACACTGAGTGCTGATAATTGTTAAGTGTACACACCTATGAAGTACACTTCTTCTGTATTGCATGTAAAGTACTTCCAACTAAAATGAGTGCATGGGGCTAATAGTGTCATCTATCGCCTTACCTGTAGCTTGTCAGCAATTTCTGTTGTAACGCACTGTGACGCTCCAAGTAAAATCAGAACCAAACTACCTCCACCAGAAACCCAACTGCAGAATGTGGTTCCACAGTGAAGGCCAGCATCCATCCTAAAGTTACCACCCCTTTGAGTTAACAGAAAATTGCCTTCAATAAACAGAAAACTCAATCATCTAGGGCACCATCCTTTCTTGCAAGAAAGACCAATTTAGCTTGTCAGGCCAGAGAGCAGGGGTGAAATCTTTATCTTCAATCGGGGGTGGGAATGAGGTTGGGTGGGAAGAAACATCCCATTCCATTTCAGGCCATTTTCTCAGAGGCAGGATGGGAAGCAGCAGGGCTACCTGCCCACAAGTTGCAAGTAGTCAAAGGGGATTAAATGTCTGCGTAAAGCCTATTGTCAGAAGCTGACTGGAATTTGTATTTTAGAAGTTTAAGAAATTGGAGGGAGGAAGCTCCATCTTGAGGTGTGTTCGCTCTCTGGGGGGGGGGGGGGGGGGGCGCTCCAAGGCCACCTCAGTGCTGCAAGGCCTCCTTTTGGCCCTTTTGCTTCACGAGCCCTCCTGCTATCCTTAATTGGAAGACAAACCCACCCTATGGACAATAAGTGGGCAATCCAGGGAAAATCAATGCCAGGCAACCATCTCCCAGGCAGCGTGGGGTTGTGACCCCCATTTGATCCAAGCATCAAGATCCTGAGGCTTGCAGGAGAAAGCCTGCCCCAATTCAGAAACAGAATGCATAGTTCACTACATTTATCCTTCAATTGATTTTTCTTCCATCAGATAATTGTCTACATTTCTCTCCAAGGTAATGATGGGGAGTATTTATTGGAGATGAAAGGGGGTCTTGTCCACTGGCCGGAGAGCCAGTGAGAATGCCGCGTCACCTCTTTTGGGGGACGCCTCACTGTATTTAGTGTCACTCATAGGCCAGCAGTTCATCATTGAAATACAGCCCGCCAGGAATTGAGTGGCTGCTGCCAACAACCACCCAAGTCCTAGGATCATGGATGGACTCAGGCACAAGTGATGGATGTGGTTGGGGGTGGGTGTCACATGGGAAGGAGATTGGCAGTGAGAGCAGGGGTTGGCGTTCAGTTGTCCTCCCCTTTCCAAATGCCAGGTTCCTGAGGGATATCCCCCCACCCCACCCCTCAGGAGCCTGCAAGCAAATCCAACAGGACATTGACAGCCAAATTAAAGGCCTCAATTGAATCATAGAATCCCTACAGTACAGAAAGAGGCCATTCGGCCCATCGAGTCTGCACTGACCACAATCTCACCCAGGTCCTACCCCCATACCCCTACATATTTACCCACCAATCCCTCTAACCTACACATCTCAGGACACTAAGGGCAATTTTAGCATGGCCAATCAACCCAACCCGCACATCTTTGGACTGTGGGAGGAAACCGGAGCACCCATAGGAAACCCACGCAGACACAAGGAGAACGTGCAAACTCCACACAGATAGTGACCCAAGCCGGGAATCGAACCCAGGTCCCTGGAGCTGTGAAGCAGCAGTGCTAACCATTGTGCTACCATGCCGTCCCCTGGTAACAGGGAAGGAAGGTCATCCATGACCTTTCCATCAGGATTTAATCAGGGTGGAGGCTGGAAAGTGGCAGAGTCTTCACCCACCACCGTCCCACCTGACTAAATGTCCCACCACCAAACTCACCACAGGGGAGGGAATAAAACTTCCCCCTATTGTATATTCACCAGTTTGTTGTCCATCTTAGATATGTCATTTATCTCAGAACAATGCAAAGGTCATACACCAGTTGCAACATCTTGAACCATTTCTCAAATACACTTCTAATGTTATGGGCTGCAAACTTCCTTGCTAATTGCTGCAAACTGTATAACCAGGTTAAATGGAATGAAACTGAGATAAGATAAGGTGCACAGGCAATGCAGTCAGAGAGTGGTGAATATGTGGAGTAGATTGCACAAGGAGGGACTAGAGGCAGATTGTGCAGAACATGCACGGGAAAACTGAACAGATATTTGTGAGTAGTAGAAGGTTTTTTGGATCAGAATCTCTTCCAGTCGTGCATTTTTCAATCTTTTAGGTATCTAACGGTGATGCTGAGATCTTGCTGAGATTTCTCTGCTGTGTGTGATTTCCTGCCACACTTACTAATATTTTTATTTTTTATTTTATTTATTAGTGTCACAAGTAGGCTGACATTCACACTGCAATGAAGTTACTGTGAAAATCCCTAGTCGCCACACTCCGGCACTTGTTCGGGTACACTGAGGGAGAATTTATCATGGCCAATGCACTTGGCCAGCACGTCTTTTCGACTCCCTGTACAAGGCATCAACAGTGCAGAGAGTGTATGAGTTGGGTTTACAAATCCAGTGAGTCCAAATGTGCCAGTGAGCATAATGGCCCTATGTAATGTGATCTAAGCAAGACCTAGACGAGAGTTGCATTATCGACCTCATGTACAACATACCACATAAAGGCAGGAGTACGTCACTTAGCCCCTCAAGTCTGTTCTACCATTCAGTGAGATAATTCAATGCTCTGCAACATGGCTCTGTGTACCCACTATTGCCCATATTTCTTCACACATTTGGATCAATCTCAGATTTAAAATGAACAATTTATCCAGTTTCAGCTGTCATAGTATCAGGCTCTGATTGGATGAGTATGGTGCTAGTATTTACCTCCGTATATAAGATCGTGCATTCAAATGCTTTCATGGAAGCAAAGCTGATTCACAAACATACAGGCGTCTCTGAAATGGTTGAATAGTAAGTCTGTGATACAGAAAATTCACTAATGTCTCATTGACACCAGCAAAGAGGGGCTGAGTGAATACAGAGGGTGGCACGGTGGCACAGTGGTTAGCACTGCTGCCTCACAGCACCAGGGACCCGGTTTCAATTCTGGCCTTGGGTGACTATCTGTGGAGTTTGTACGTTCTCCCCGTGCCTGTGTGGGTTTCCTCCGAGGGCTCCGGCTTCCTCCCACTCTCCAAAGATGCGCGGGTTAGGTGGATTGGCCATGCTAAATCGCCCCTTAGTGTCCCAAGGTGTGTTGGTTAGATGGGTTAGCCATGGTAAATGTGTGGGGTTGTGGGGATAGGCTGGGGGAGAGGGTCTGTCAGAGGGTTGGGGCAGACTCGAGGGGCCGAATGGCCTCTTCTAAACTGTAGAGATTCTATGATTCTATGAAAATCCATTTTTCATTTTTCACCAAAGCTAAAGATTCGAAACTCAGTTAGTGGGTGAACCTTCAAAAACCAAAGGCTCCAGACTCAGTATGTGGTCGGCTTTCATTCACTGGAAACACTACTGGTGGCTAAAACAAAGTCAGCAGCTGCCAAAAACTATCCCTCAGGAGGCCAACAGCAAAAATCCTCCCCTCCCCCATTCTCTCCCATCCACCCTAAACTGAGGTGATTTTCCAGGAACTGGTCGGCCTGTGGTCCTTCCCACAAACTGTTTCTTTTAATTAATTTGTGGGACATGGGCATCGCTGGCTGGCCGGCATTTATTGCCCATCCCTAGTTGCCCTTGTTCAAAGGGCAGTTGAGAGTCAACGACATTACTGTGGCTCTGGAGTCACATGTAGGCCAGACTGGGTAAGGATGGCAGATTTCCTTCCCTAAAGGACATTAGTGAACCAGATGGTTTTTTTTTGATGATCGACAATGGCTTCAGGGTCATCAGTAGATTCTTAATTCCAAATACTTCTTATTGACTTCAAATTCCGCCATCTGCCATGGCAGGATTTGAACCGGGGTCCACAGAACATTAACTGAGTTTCTGGATTAATAGCCTAGCGATAATACCACTAGGCCATCACCTCCCCTCAATCAGGAGAAGATACAGAATTCAATAAGAGGGCACTACTGATCGGAAAAAGGCACAAAGTTTATCTATTAGTGTCACACGTAGGCTTACATTAACACTACAATGAAGTTACTGTGAAAGCTCCTGGTCGCCATACTCCAGCGCTTGTTCAGGTACATTGAGGAAGAATTTAGCCTGGTCAATGCACCCAACCAGCACGTCTTTCAGACCGTGGGAGAAAACTGGAGCACCCGGAGGAAACCCATGCAGAAACGGGGAGAACGTACAGTCTCCACACAGACAGCGACCCAAACTGGGAGTCGAACCCGGGTCCCTGGCGCTGTGAGGCAACAGTGCTAACCATTGTGCCACCATGCCGCATTGCTGCCCATTTTATGTCATGTGCCCAATTTTGCAACCTCAGAGGTTCACGGCCTCTTTCTAAAGTGGCTCTGCGCTGTAAAGACAGTGTGTGAGGAGACAGAACAAAAGCAAGAGTTAAAGCCAGGTAATGTTAAGCATAGACAAAAAAGCCCACCTTGAAGTATTTTAAAGGGCATGATTATATGCCAAAGCATCCTTCAAAACATTTGTCCCATTCCTGTTCCTACAATCTTTCAAACTCCAGAAAACAAAATGTGTTCTCTGTTGCAAAGCACTTGCCTCAACCGTGAATTCAGCAGATATTTTCTGGCATTTTCATATTAAGTTATTACCGGCTGGTTTTTAAAAATTTGGCCTCGGTGAGAACTCCCCAATGAAATGAAAATATCCCAGGAAAATTGTTTTACCATTTGAAAATTGCAAAGAGTCAAACAAGGGCAAAGTGTTGCAGATCTTTTGCAACTGTAACAGTTGCTGTTAAAGGTCAATGTGGTCTTATCTGTTCGAGCAGTGTTAGAATTTCCCAGAAAAAGAATGTTGCAGTTGTCAATGAAATGTACAGTAAAACCTTTTCATGAACAAAGGAAAAGAGTAGCTTGTGTTCGCAATGTAAATGAAAAATCAATTCATGACAGCAGCCATTGGTTCAAAATATATTCCAGTTTTGTCTATGCACCAACCCAGTCCTTGACTTCTCTTTTATCATTTTCAGTCTTAAAATGTTTATTCAATCTTTCATTGGATGTGGGCGTCGCTAGCTAATATTTGTTGACCATCGCCAATTACCTTGGAGAAGTTGATGGTGAGCTGCCTTCTTGAGCTGCTGTGGTCCATGTGGTGTGCGTGCACTCAACACCTACAGTGTTGTTAGGAAGGGAGTTCCAGGATTTTGACCTAGCAACAGGGAAGGAACAGAGATATAGGCCGGGATTCTCCGATGTCATATGTCCCGCCACTGCTACCAGCGAGAATGGAGAATTTGGCGCTCAGCCAAATCTCCATTCACTGCAGTGGGACCGGAGAATCCCAGTGATGCGCGATAAATCACACGGGAGGCAGGATGTACCCGGGAAATAAAGGCTTTTATTGCCAACAATAACGGAGCTACTATATACAATATGCAATCCCAGACTAAAGGGTCACCAGGCAGAGCAGTGACCTTTATACCTCTCCCAGGAGGCGGAGCCAACTGGGGTGTACCATAGGACTATATTAACAGGTAGAACAGCCCAACCCTAACCCCAACAGTAACATATCTACAGACTCATAGTACTGGCCAGACCATGGCTCAGCACTCCTGGTGGCAACCAACAATGGTTCACCACACTCACCCCTCCTTTGAAAACAAAGGCCGGCGGGGTACAAAACACAGAACAATTGTTCATCTGTCTATAAGTTCAAACGGTCTGGGGGACCGCACCGTCGCTGTGACCTCCTCAACACCGGCGATGACACCGGTTCAGGCAATCGCGGTGACGTTCTCTCCAAGCTGGTGTCCAGCGACTCCTCCAGTTCCTCACGGGCCGGTAGACCACGAGGTGGTGACAATCCGCTGAACTCGGGCACGCCTTGAAGTGGCAACCATCTCCTGGACTCAGGCAAGCTGTACACGGGAGTAAGAGGGTTAAGTGGTGGTCCCGATACTGCCCGCGCCGTGTCAGGAGGGGAGATAATGGTTGGGGGGTCCCTAACTGGGGGTGTGGGAGCGACAGGGGTTTCCAAGCCCCCTGCTGGCACCAGGTCTCGAATCGAGAACGTGTCCTCTCGCCCGTCAGGATATGCCACGTAGGCATACTGAGGGTTGGCGTGGAGGAGATGGACCTGTTCAACCAAAGGATCGGACTTGCGGGTCCTAACATGCCGCCGCAGGAGGACAGGTCCTGAGTACGTCAACCAAGACGGTAATGAGGTCCCAGAGGAAGACTTCCTAGGGAATGAAAACATTCTCTCATGAGGAGTAGCGTTGGTTGCCATACACAGGAGTGAGCATATGAAGTGGAGTGCATCAGGGAGTACCTCTTGCCAATGGGAGACTGGAAGACCTTTAGACCTCAACGCCAGTAAGACAGCCTTCCAGACTGTAGCATTCTCTCGTTCAACCTGTCCGTTACCCCTTGGGTTGTAGCTCGTGGTTCTACTAGAGGCAATGCCATATGAGAGCAGGTATTGCCTCAAGTCGTCGCTCATGAATGACGAGCCCCTATCGCTGTGGATACAACAGGGGTAACCGAACAGGGTGAAAAGATCACGAAATGCCTTGATAACCGTGGCAGCGGTCATATCAGAACAGGGAATGACAAAAGGGAATCGTGAGTACTCATCAATCACATTGAGGAAGTACACATTCCGATCTGTCGAGGGAAGGGGGCCCTTAAAGTCCACACTCAGTCTTTCGAAGGGACGAGTGGCCTTAATGAGGTGTGCCCTGTCAGGTCGGTAGAAGTGCGGTTTGCATTCCGCGCATACCCGGCAGCTTCTGGTTATGGACCTGACATCCTCCACCGAGTAGGGTAGATTCCGGGCCTTTATGAAGTGGAAGAGCCGAGTGACCCCCGGATGACAGAGGTCATTGTGGAGAGCCTGTAATCGATTCTCCTGCATACTAGCGCATGTTCCACGCGACAGGGCATCCGAGGGCTCGTTGAGCTTCCCTAGACGGTACATGATATCATAATTCTAGGTGGAGAGTTCGATTCTCCACCTCAAAATTTTATCATTCTTGATCTTACCCCGTAACGTGTTGTTGAACATGAACGCCACGGACCGCTGGTCTGTGAGCAGAGTGAACCGTTTTCCCGCCAAGCAATGGCGCCAATGCATCTCGCACTAAGTCGCTCATGTACTGGGCTGCCGACACTGACTTGCAATTGCAGGCTCTGGCTAGCTGCTGAAGTTCGCACGCGTACTGTTCCGTCGTTTCGCCGGGCTGCCGCCGTCGAGTGGCTAGAAGGTGTCGAGCATGGATCTCATTCGGCGGTTTGTTGTATCGCTTTTTGAGGAGCTTGAGGGCCCCTTTGTAGTCGGGGGCCTCACGGATCGCTAAGTATACAGCGTCGCTTACCCTCGCGTGGAGGACCCGGAGTCTGTCGGCGTCGTCGGTGACCGCTGTGGAGGCATCGAGGTAATCTTGGAAACACTTCAACCAGTGGTCGAAAGTGTTCGATGCTCCCGCCGCACGTGGGTCCAACGTAAGCCGTTCAGGTTTAAGCATTTGCTCCATGTTTTCTTTTGGGTTTTTTTCAAAAAAAAAGAATTTGCTTGTTGGCAATAAAATTGATGTGCGATAAATCACACGGGAGGCAGGATGTACCCGGGAAATAAAGGCTTTTATTGCCAACAATAACAGAGCTACTATATACAATATACAATCCCAGACTAAAGGGTCACCAGGCAGAGCAGTGACCTTTATACCTCTCCCAGAAGGCGGAGCCAACTGGGTGTACCATAGGACTATATTAACAGGTAGAACAGCCCAACCCTAACCCCAACAGTAACATATCTACAGACTCATAGTACTGGCCAGACCATGGCTCAGCACTCCTGGTGGTAACCAACAATGGTTCACCACACCCAGCCGTGATGAGGTTGGAGAATCCCAGCCACAGTTCCAAGTCAGGATGGGATGTGACTTTTGAAAGTTTATTTATTAGTGTCACAAGTAGGCTTACATCAACACTGCAAAGAAGTTACTGTGAAAATCCCCTAGTTGCCACACTCTGGCGCTTGTTTGGGTACACTGAGGGAGAATTTAGCGTGGCCAATCCACCTAACAAGCACGTTTTTCAGACTGTGGGAGGAAATCAGAGCACCTGGAGGAAACCCACACAGATACAGGGAGAACATGCAAACTCCGCACAGATAGTGACCCCAGCCAGGAATCGAACCCGGGTACCTGAAACTGTGAGGTAGCAGTGCTAACCACTGTGCTACCGTGCCGCCCTAACTTGGTGGGGAATTTGCAGATTCCCATGTATCTACTGCCCTTGTGCCTTGAGATGATAGAGGTCGCGGGTATGGAGGGTGCTATTGAAGGTGGTTTGATGAGTCTCTGCAGCTCATCTTGTATATACACACTGTGAATTAGTGAAGGAAGTGAATGTTTATGGTGGTGGATGTGGTATCAATAAAACAGACTGCTTTGTGCTAAATGGTGTCAAGCTTATTGAGTGTTGTTAAGAGCTGCACTCATCCAGGCATGTGACGAGTATCCCATCACACTTCTGACTCGTGCATTATAGATAGAGCTCAGGCTTTAAGGAGTCAGGAAATGAATTACTTGCCACAGAATTCCCAGCCTCTCATCTGATCTTATAGCCACAGTATTTATATGGCTGGTCCAATTAAGTTTCTGGTCAATGGTAACCCTCAGTGTTGATAGTGTGGGATTCACCAATGGTAATGTCATTGAAAGTCAAGGGGAGATGGTTAGATTCACTCTTGTTGGAGATGGTCATTGCCTGGCACTTGTGTGGTGTCAACGTTACTTACAACTTATCAACCCAAGCCTGAATGATGTCCAGGTCTTGTTGCATGTGGACATGGATGCTTAAGTAGCTGATGATTTGCGAATGGTATTGAACATTGTGCAATCATCAGCAAATATCCCCATTTTTGGCCTTATGGAAGAGGGAAGGTCATTGATGCATGGTTGGCCCCTCACTTTGCTTCCTCGTTTTCTTCCAAAGTGGCAAATATCTTTCTCTGGGACTGTAGCCATGATGTCTGATCTGTCCTCATTCTTCACAACTTTTCCACAGTCTTCACCACCGTCAGCTGCAACATACTTTGCCAATACCTTTTTTCTGTTGTTCAATTTGTTTGGACCTCCCTTGCTTAGGCCCAGATTTTAACTCCTGAGTCAGGTGCACAAGGTGTGGAAGTCTCTTGACTCTGTGAACTCAACTGGGGAGATAATTCCCTGAATGGCTGTATTTTCATTTCAAAGGGGCAGGTGCCAACTCTAATTGAATCTACCACCCATGGAAACAGTGCAGAAGCAGCCACAGGAGCAGTCAAGTGCTGAGGTAGTCTGTTTAAAATCTCTACCTTGGTGCTCTGGGACTTAGTCCAAGTTATAATAAAAGTAATAATGCCCTCTAGTCCACACTCCTCACATCCTCTCAACCCCGAAATACTCTGCATACCCCATCTATGCAAACACATGCCCCTCATACCCTCCATGCCAACCTATGCCTCTCTAGCCAATCCATGGCCTCTCAGTGTCCATGCCAACTTATTGCCAACTCATGCCAACCCATGATCCCAATCATCTTATGGATATTTGGAGCCCCTATGCCAACTTGGTGCCACCTCATGCCAATCCATGCTCCTCACTTACCTCTCTTTGTCCTTACACTGTCCATGCTAATTTGCCTAGTATCCATCATGAGCAGACATCAGGACCCATTGCGAGATTAAATTAAATAAATTTCCAAGCATCTATTACAAATTTCAGTATACTAATAAAGAACTCTAATTGCTAAAGGCCCATTCAATAAAGTTATATCCCTTCAAGTACTTAATCCCTAATAAAAGCAAACAGTTTTATTCAAAGCCCCACATCAAATACAGCAAATCCCTTTACTAACAGTCACTGTGATAATGATAGTTTGTGGAAGCACCCAAGCAGTACTAATCCTTTACGATAGCCCTTAGAGTTCTATCAACATCTATTGAAATTGCAAGAGCTGATTATTTTCAAGTGTGAGTCACAGAAGGCTGAATTTTATTTAAAGTGTAGGGGATTTAAATGACTTGAAAATCATGACAACTCCAAAGAACCTATCCACACTTTATACACACACAGGTCTTCTCTTAACAATCCAAAAGAGGTATCTGAACTTTCCATAAGGTACCTTACTTTAAGAACTCCAGAATGATTAGATCTTTTCTTCACATTCGTAAAGCCCACAAGGCATGTTTCAGAAAGATGGATGACGAAAGTTGTTTCTGATTAAACGCAGTTGCACTTTTAAATGCATGAAAGATGTTCTGCCCTATTCCCCATGTCTCCCCACTACCATCATCTCCCCCACTGACGAGAATGGTGAAGGTCAGATATGGGCCAGGGCTTCCTGATTCAGGTCTCTGGTGCCATTTTAGCCCAGGCATGGAGCCCCTCATCTGCACAAATCTTTAGACCTTTTCCTCACTCTTATCTATCCAATTAGTGCCAGATTTCATACATCAATAACTTCCCCTACACCCTCATTCCTATAGCCTCCAAAAGAATCATCAGTGGCTCTTGCCTCTTCCTCATGTAGACGGAACATCATCTACAGATACATTTTCCACTTGCATGCTAATCATACTCAAATTTCCACCACTGTGCCTGATCCCTCCTCATCTCCTTTGCTGTCAAAATGCTCATCTTGCATCTAATCTCGAACAACTCCAACTTCCTTGACTTAAACATTGGAAAGCTTTAGGCCATCATCTTTAACCCCCACAACCAGCTCAATCTCCCTTCACTGGCTGCAGTCAGTCGCTGCTTTAGCCTTGTCTTATATCCTAGCCTGAGATTCTGAACCTATATCCTCTCCAACACAAAGGCAACCTACTTCCAAATCTGTAACATCTCCTGTTTATACCCCAATCTTAGCCTATTCGGCATTGAAATACCTTTATCATGTACAGACTCATTATTGCAATTCTCTTTGGGATGATCGTCAATTCTTTATACTCCACTTCTTGAGCACATCCAAATCTCTGCTGCCCATATTCTGGCTCAGATCAAATCTTGATCTCTAACTGATCACGTGTTAACTATACCTACATTGCCTCCTGCTCCTGGAACAGCTCAAATTGTTTCGTGGTCTTGTCACTTCCTATCTATGAAACATCCTGCAACACCACACTTCCCTGAAACCCTTCCCCCATGCCCTATCCCTACATATCTCAATTCTATTTAAGTCCATTTTTCCCCTTCATCCTACCATTGGTGGTCATGACCTGGGCTGCCTATGCCCTGTGCTCAGAAATTCTCAATGCCTTTCCACCTCCTTAGCCTCCGTTAAGGCCCTCCTGAAAATATCATCCCTTTATCCAAACTTTTGGCCTTCATTTCCACTCTTTCCTTGGTGTTAATTTTTATTCATGTTTCTGAGAGGTGCTTTGGGATGTTCTAAAATGGTAAATATTTCACCCTTGATAATATCACATCAAGTTAACCAAATAAAATGAAACACCAGTGCAACATATGAAGAGAAAATTATTTTTCTTTTAATTTAAGATAGAATTTTGTAGTAGCATAAAACACAAGCTTGCCATGTCTTCATTAATTTCAAAAGATGAGTCATTGAAAGTTAGAGAAAAAATAAAGTTTATTTATTAGTCACAAGTAGGCTAACATTAACACTGCAATGAAGTCACTGTGAAAATCCCCAAGCCGCCACACACCAGCGCCTGTTTGGGTACACTGAGGGAGAATTTAGCATGGCCAATGGACCTAACCTGCACATCTTTGGACTGTGGGAGGAAACCCTAGCACCCGGAGGAAACCCACACAGACACGGGGAGAACGTGCAAACTCCGCACAGACAGTGACCCAAGCCAGGAATTGAACCCAGGGCCCTGGCGCTGTGAGGCAGCAGTGCTAACCACTGTGCCACCAAGAAGTGGGGAATGATATTAAGAGAAAAACCAAAGAAATGACGAAGAACACAACAGTAGCAAAAAAAATTGAAAAAAAAATGAAGAACAATAAACAGGAAGCGAGATATAATAAGGATGTGAAAAAGTCAGAAACTTCCTGTTGGTTTAAAGAGAAAAGTGGTCCTGGTCACAGAGATAATGATATCATCGTGCTTCTAACTGGGAGACTGTGTGGAGTGGGAGGGTCTATACAGAGGACGTAAATAGGAACATGTAGCACATATAAAGCTTATAGACAGTAAAGAGAAAATAAAAATAATTAAAATTACGCCACATTGAATTACGGTTGCAAGTATCATGGAAGAACACCAACATGGTGAGTCTTGAACCTTTTCCAGCTCATTTAAGGAATGTTTAAATTGGAAACAAAAATAGCTGCCTGGGAGAGTGGGAGAGGGAAAACCAGAAAATGAGCAAATCCATGGATTTTCCCCAAATCTCCCACTGACCGGAAGACCGAAAGAAAATACACTTCGAAGTACATGTGAGTCTGTTTAACTTAGTAAGGAGTCTCACAACACCAGGTTAAAGTCCAACAGGTTTATTTGGTATCACCAGCTTTCAGAACACTCCTCCTTCATCAGGTGAGTCACCTGATGAGGGGACAGCGCTCCGAAAGCTCGTTATACCAAATAAACCTGTTGGACTTTAACCTGGTGTTGTGAGACTTCTTACTGTGCCTACCCCAGTCCAACGCCGGCATCTCCACATTCTGCTTAACTTAGCTGGTGTTGCTTTTCAATAAATACAATTGTGAAGTGTGTTCATTCAACATCTTGTGATAGGAATCTGATTTACCTTTGGATTAGTGAGGAAATCTGTTGCATCATTAAAATGGAAACTGAAAATGTAAAGACCCAATGATTAATCTTTAATATAGTCCAAAGTGAATAGTACTTCAGTCAAGAAAGTTAGACTGAAACCATTTGACTCTATCTTTACTAAAGCTAATAATATGCCAAAACATATTCCAAACACACCCAGGTTAAATACAGCACAATGCCCAGAGTATAATACCCAACAATTATCCTACTCATGCTGTGAAATTGAAATCAGCTTTCAGCCTGCCCCATCGCCAATGTCGCCATTTAGTCATTTGTACCCTATCACACACTTTTCCTGTAGTTTCTTCCTCTCCTCCGCACTTTCCTCACCTCTGTGCTTGTTTAAAATCTGATACACCTCTATTTTCTCCTATTTCTGATGAAAGATTATCAAGCTGGAACATGAACTTTATTTCTACCTCCACAGATGCTGCCTGACCTGTTGGGTATTTCACAGCAATTCCTCTTTTTATTTCAATAGTTCGCCTTGAATTAAGATCTAGTCGACGTCCTGTTGCTAAATCCCTGGCACTGTGAGGCAGCAGTGCTAACCACTGTGCCACCATGCCGCTCCATTATCAAGAAATATCAATATTTTTCTCCGAATCTGTTAACCTGTGTTATGATTGTAAAGACCATTTAGTCATTGGAAACAGTGAAATTAAAACTGTATTAATGATCACCAGGACACATGAATACCATGGTGAGAGATTGGGAAATGTTAACATTCAGAGGGACCTGGGTGTCCTTGAATACAGAATCACAGAAAGTTAACATGGAGGACAAGCAATTGGGAAAATAACTGTTGTGCTAAGAAAGGAAAAGGAAATTGGCCCAACTTGCTAGATTTTCTTCAGTGGATCTATCCATGCCAACCTGCTGATTTTCCATTCTTTCATGAAGGCACATGTAACCCCCTGCTGACCACTATATGGGGGCTACTATTTAAATATTCAATCAACAGGATCCCGAATATTTAGCGGTTGATGTTGATTTGGCTAATTCCCTGTTTACCCATAAATGTCAGTACTGTTAGTCGGAATATCAAAAATAAATTTAATAACACTTATCATTAACAGACATGAAACAGTGAGCTCTGCCTCTCTCTCTGCCTGGAAAAAGCTCTCTCTCTCCAGCTCTCTGCCGCTCCAGCTCTGCCTCTCCCTCCAGCTCTCTGCCTCTCCAGCTCTGCCTCTTCACTTCCTGGCGCCTTTTTTTTTTCTCCCGCCCCCAGTGCAATCCCATTGGCCCAGCCCACATCACTCAACCAACAGCATCCTGTTCACAGCACCCACCCTGCAAACAGGACACTGAAGCCCACCAGGGATAAAGAACACTGGTAACTGTCTTCCCCACAAATTTTCCTCAGTCCCTTACACACAGAACAGAAGAAAGTGGACTATCATGCAATCCTTTAGCTCTTCAAGAGTTTCCCGCCTTAACTTTGGATTTGTATCATTGTATTAATCATCCTTTGACCTGATTGATCAACAAAATGAAACAAATCTTTTGGAGAATGAGAAAACCATCCAAGTGCTTTGAGATTGTCAACTGGTCACCAAAGTAGATATAAAGAGCATAGTCAATATTTTGTAGCCTACTTTGCAGACTAATCTAAATAATAATATTTGTGATCGCATATTTGTTCATCCACCAGTAACTGTTTAGTAGCAAGCTAATTGAAGACAATCATACTATAGCTCATGAAAGACTGTCTTGATAGCTTCATTAAGTTTTTAAAGTGTACTTATTCGTGTCACATATAGGCGTACATGAACACTGCAATGAAGTTACTGTGAAAATCCCCTAGTCGCCACACTCCGGCACCTGTTCTG